>NW_022589726.1:3185846-3337322 GCF_004348235.1 Phoca vitulina
GCACGCACAGCACGCACAGCACGCACAGCCCGCACAGCACGCACAGCCTGCACAGCACGCACACCACGCACAGCACACACAGCCTGCACAGCCTGCACAGCACGCACAGCACGCACAGCCTACGCAGCATGCACAGCATGCCTCAAGGGCCTTGAGGGGACGTAAAGGCAGGTACTGGCAGACGGAGCAGCTGCACTTGAAGCACATGTGTCTAGTAGGTTCTAGGTGGTTCCCTGGGGTTCCCAGGCTAAGGCCAGATTGGTCATTTCAAGCGAAAAGTACGCATATCTTAAGGTGGTTGGGGGAGTCACATTAGGAACTTAGAGTTGCTTGTGACTCTGTGGGCTGTTACCTGGGGCATGCGCTAGAGGGAGAGGCTGACATCAGCCCAAATTCTCTGCAGGCCACTTAGCCACGCAAAATGGATGCTGAAGCACCTATGTTAGGGAGTAGTTTAGCCAAACTTTGAATAATCATCAAATGGAGGAAAGCCACCTTCACACCAGGAATATGTGCAATGGACTCTTACTTGAACATGAAATAGACTTTAACTGTATTAGACCACCAGAATGGTGGGGTGTATTTGTTATAGCTGCTAGTGTTCCTCTAATACACTGTCCTAGTCCTCTGTGTGCAGATATCGACTCTACAGTAATATTGCATGTCCTACAGGCTGGGACTGTGTCTCATAAATTTTTGTACCCATCATAATACTTAATATAGGGCTGAACACATTCCTTTCAATTCATAACCATCTAGGTTTATAAAAACATGGATATCAGATGATTGAAACCATCTTCTATGAAATATCTCTTGCTGTCTTCTTAATACATAAAACAGTAGTTTGGATGGTAAATCATCTGACTTGATTGCTAGTTGTTTTTTTTTTTTAATAACAAACTTTATTGAAGAATTTTCAGCCCAAGCTTCGACTTCACAAGTTTCCTGACAGTCTTACCTCATATTCCCCAAAGCAGAAATGACTAGCCCTTCTTTCAAGCTTATAAAAACATTTTCTGGGGCACCTGGGTGGCTCAGTCAGTTAGGTGTCTGCCTTCGGCTTGGGTCGTGATCCTGGGGTCCTGGGATTGAGTCCCGCATCGGGCTCCCTGCTCAGCGGGGAGTCTGCTTCTCCCTCTGCCTGCCGCTCCCCCTGCTTGTGCTCTCTCTCTCTGTGTCAAATAAATAAAATCTTTAAAATAAAATAAAATAAAATAAAAACATTTTCTGTGGTAACTACAATGCGGTATTGCTCTAAGTTGCTTTATATCTGTTTCTCTCTACCATAAACTCTTTGAAATAGGCACCATATCAAATGCATCTTTTTATCTCAACAACCTAGAAGTTCAGCATTGGTAAGACTTGACTTCTGCTCTCAAGGTGCTGTCTTTCACCTACTAGTAGGTGAGGAATAGATGTTTCAATTCTTAGCTGTGTGTGTTACTTTCTCTCCCTAAACTAAGACTGCTGAAACAGACTGTGATTTGTTATCAAGAGGAAAATTGTCTGAAATGAGATCAGGATAATAAAATGATAAAAAAGTTAAAATGTATCAAAATCTTGCCAATATGCAAATCTGGGCAAAAAAAATCATGTTTTAAAATAGAATGGCTACTACTGTTTCTAAAGATGGATTCATAAATGAGAGGTGAGCAGGACACTCACATATTTGAAAAACCTGGTATTACACCATGTGTTAACTAATAGAGAAAATTTTTAGAGAGGTGGAATGATAAAATAGAGCATGGCTAGATTGTGAGTCTTTTTTCTAAAATGGACTGCCTATATATTATTGGGTAAGTTACTGGTCATTTAACTCTTCTGAGCATGAAACTTTCTTATCTGTGAAATGGGATTGTTGATCACTCATTCTAATATCATGGTTTAATGACTCATTTTGAATGCAGGATGATTAAAGAATATGATGTTCATTTAAAATGTTTTGTCTAGTCATTATTTTACTCAAATATATTATTTTTTTAAAAGATTTGTGGTATTTTAAGTATTTGCGATCACATTAATCTTGGGGCTTACTTTCTTATCTTGTTTTTCAATTACCTTTTAAATAATGTAATTTATTTTACTTATTTTGACTTAAAATTACTTATTTTGATTTGATTTAAATATATGTAAAAGTATAAAGAAGAAAGCTTAAATTACTATAGTCCTTCACCAAAAGAAAGTAACCACTGTTCATATTTTGTTATAGATTCTTTCAGTATTTTAATTATATGTATTCAATTGTACTGCATATAAATATATTCTCTCTTTTTTTCCCTTCCTTCCTTCTTTTTTTTTTTTTTTTAAGGATTTTATTTATTTGACAGAGAGAGACACAATGAGAGAGGGAACACAAGCAGGGGGAGTGGCAGAGGGAGAAGCAGGCTTCCCGTGGAGCAGGGAGCCCGATGTGGGGCTCAGATCCCAGGACCCTAGGATCAAGACCTGAGCTGAAGGCAGATGCTTAACAACTGAGCCACCCAGGCGCCGTTCCTTCTTTCTTTTTGATTTTAACATTATCTTTAGAACATTTTTCTTTGTCATCGATTTGATATTCCTTTGTATGGAAGATCCAGAGTTTATTTAACTCTTTCCCTGAGATTAGTTTAGTTATTTAGTTATTTTCACATTTTTAGTTAGAAAAAAGCTACTCTAAATAGATATCATTCCCCTCAGGCTCTGTTTGTGAAAGCTGATCATGAAATATTTAAAGTGAACTTCAAGTAGAAAAGAGTAAAATTCCATATTCCTAAGTTAGTTTTCTACATATGACAAGTCAGGTTGACATTTACCATCATCTATAACTTACATTTTACTCTTAATGAAAAATGCCTTAATTACTAGTAAAGCAAAATAAACTGGAAAAGCCAAATAGCAAGAGAGCACCTTTAATGAGTCTGAAAGTATTTTTAGAAACGTTCTTAAATAAGTGATTAGAAGAATTTATGTTTTATTCTTTTAAGAAATTATTAATTGAGGGGCACCTTGGTGGCTCAGTGGGTTAACGTCTGCCTTTCAGCACAGGTCATGATTTTGGGTTCCTGGGATCGAGCCCCATGTCCATGGGCTCTCTGCTCAGTGGGGAGTCTGCTTCTGCCTCTCCCTCTGCCCTCCCCCTGCTCATGCTCCCTCTCTCAAATAAATAAATAAAATCTTTTTTAAAAAAGAAATTATTAATTGGAAAAAATTATTAATTGAAGTGGCATTGAGTTACATAAAGTAAAAAATGCATTTCTAAACTTTTCTTTCAAAAGCATATCATCGTATTTAGTCACTATTATCTTTTTATTTCTCACTAAATAATGATGGATAATGATGGATAGAAAGAACCATTTGTAAAAAGTTGCTTCGCATTCACAGTATTTCCTACAAATGAAGATTTCATTATTTGGATTAAAAAAACTACACATTTCCAAATATTGTTCTGAAAAAAATTCATCCTGAGTGAAAAGTTATTACTACACATTATTTAAAGAGGTTGAGCACTCTGCAGTGCCAGTGGCATGGTGTGCTGGAAGGGCATGGTTCCAGAACTTGGAAAATCTTTTTATCTTGGTTTTGTGACTGCTTAGCTGTTTGATTGTGAGTCAGTAAACCCCCTTGAGCTTCAGGTTCCATATTGGTAAATGAAAGGATTTGAGAGCATAACCACTCAATTCACTTTCAGCTCTAAAATTTTATGGATCTCTGCTTCTCTTTTTCTAAGATGAGGAAACAGAAACAGGCTGTATCGGAGAAGAATAGATTATGATTCATGATATGATACACTGATTGCAGAAATGACCCTAATTCTCCAGTATCCATACCCATTACAATGTGACCTTGAATTTCTCCTCATTGAAAGGTAGAGTTTAGTTCCCTCCTCTTTAAATCCTGCTGGTCTTATAACTTGTTTTGGCTGGTAGAATTTGCAGAAGTGAAGCTGTACACAGTCCTGAGCCAAGCTTCACTAGGCCTTGTGAGTTTTCACTCTCCCTCGCTAAACCTTACCGCTGCCTTGAGAATGAGCCTGTTGAAGGATGTAGAGATCATGAGTCAGCCCAGTTGTCACAGCCTAGGACCTGACTACAAAAGCAGGAGTGAGTCTAGCTGTGACCAAAAGAACCACCCAATCACCAGGAGAATCCTGAACTAAATAATTGCTTATCATTTAAAACCATTGAGTGATGTAGATGTTTGTTATGCAGCATCATTGTGGCAAATAGATAGCTGGTACATAATCCTCTAGAGCTTTTCCACAAAGCTTGCCATTTGCCCTTATTCTTGAGATTTCAAGCATGGGGATCATTTTCTCCTACCCCTCCAGCATCTCACCCAAAGGCATTTGGTCCTGGAGGCATTTTGCATGATTTTTATGGTTGAAGTCATCATTTCTCCCCTCTCTGTCACGCCAAAGCTGCTCCTTATCTATTTCTTATCTTGATAAACATAGTATCAAAACTCTCTCAGGTTTCTTCCAATCAGAAACAATTTTGGAGACACACCTAATACTTCTTTTTCTTCTCCATTGCCTCCTTTCCCCCTTTTCATTGCTGCCGTCTTAGTTTTAGCTTTAGCCTCTTGCTTCAGAACAGTTGCATCAACTTTCTAACTGATTGCTCTTTGCATATGAACTCTCCCATGAGCTAAGCCTGGGAGCCTGGGAAAAACAAGGGCACATGCTAAACTTTCCATAGAGAAATGTATCATTGTTGGAAACCTGATTGAACTCTCAAAAGTACACAAATCAGCTATATACAATATAGAACCCAGGTCAACAGTTTTGTTAAATCTGCTATAATAATAATAAAAAAAATCTTTAAAATCTCAGCAATACAGAAAAGAAAAACCAACCATGACCGTATCTAAATAATTTGCTTTGCTAAAATATTATTTCTTCGGGGGAACTTAAATACTTGCTGGGAAATTTAATGAACAAATTCATTAATCATGGCACTGAAATTACTGACTAAAATGCTATTTTTTTAAAAATAAAAGTTTTTGTTTATCTTTCCACTCCCCGGCGCATACAGACATACTCAGCAAATATTTGTTGTTGTTGTTTTGCTTCATTTTAATCATTAGTGCTTATCTGTTTAAATTTCACAAGGGTGGTAGATTTCACATTGTTGCATTAATGCCATACTTAGATTCTGTAAATATTTTCACATACCAATGTGTGTAATCAAGGCAGGAGATATTTAAACTGACACATGGTTTTTCTTCAATCAGAACTAGAAACACTTTATTTTGTGGCTTTTTGAAAAGTACACTTCTGTGTGTGAATATCAGCCTCTGTTTTCAAAGATTGGAACAGCTACAAAATGAAAACAGGGTCTGTGGTTGTTAAGACAGATGCTGGGCTTACAGTAAAAGTAAATAGGATTTTGTGGCTGGCACCTGATTTTTGGTGAAGATCAAAAGAATGGAAAGAAAATCTACTCACTGCTGAGAAAAGGAATCTGGGGTCTTTTGAATCATCATTAAAGTGTTGACCAGATGCGCAGATTTCTGGGAAAGAGTCCTCTAGGGGTTCCCAAATCTGAAATGCCATTAGGGCCACCTGGAGAGTGTCTCAATAAAAGCAACAGATTCCTCAGCTTGACCCTGTAGTGTGGCCCAGTCATCTGCATTCTCCGAAAGCTGACCAGGTGATTTCAATTGTCAGGCATATTTGGGCTTGAGTGTAGGATAGGAAGCTATATCCTATTTTTGAAGAGCAGTGGTAGTTTTCCCAGTGCTAATTTTCTGAAGTCTCCAGATAAATTTTTTTTTTTGAAGAAAAAAAAGACATTATAGTACTACTTTTTTTCAAAAGATACGTAAGAAAAAGGAATTTTTTCTCCCCTGAAACTGACTTTTTTCTTGGGTGGGGGGTAGTTTTTAAGAAATTATATAGACCTCTGTTGTGAAATCTAAAAATGTCAAAGTCATAGAAACAAAGAGTGGAATGGTGGCTACTAAAGGGCTGGGAGTGAGGGAAATAGGGACAAGTTAATCAAGAGTATAAACTTCCAGTTATAAGATGAGAAAGTTCTGGAGAGCTAATGTATAGCATGGTGGCTATAGTTAATAATGTATACTTGAATTTTGCTAAGAGAGTAGATTCTAAATGTCTTTACCACATACACACAAAGACTAACTATGTGAGGTGATGGATATGTTAATTAGCTTGACAATATATACCTCTATCAAATTATTATGTTGTACACTTTAAATATGTACAGTTTTTGTTTGTCAATCATACCTCAGTGAAGGTGGAAAAAAAACATTTAAAAAAACTAAGCTGGGGGTGCCTGGGTGGCTCAGTCATTAAGCAGCTGCCTTCGGCTCAGGTCTTGATCACAGGGTTCCTGGATTGAGCCCCACATTGGGCTCCCTGTTCAGCGAGGAGTCTGCTTCCCCTTCTCCCTCTGCCTCTCCCCCTGGCTCATGCTCTCTCCCTCCCCCCTCCCCCCTCTCTCTGTGTCAAATAAATAAATAAAATCTTTTTTTAAAAAAAAAGCTAAGCTAAAAAAAAGAAACTATGTAGGTCATGTCTGCTTATGATAAGTTTTGGTTATAAACCTTTAAAACCAAATTTCTCTATTTGACCAGAGGAGAAAATCATTTATTTTGCATGATTATAATCCTTACTTCCTTTATTTTGCCATCTGGGCATCTTATGACGGGGAATATTATGAAAATGCCTTTAAAATGTTAAAAAACATTATACTTATTGTTTCATAAGGCTTATTTGCAATGCCATGTTGTTTATTTTGTACAGGAAGTTTAAAGCTCCCTTTAAGCCAGTAAGTTATCAGCTGTGACAGTTGACTGCAAAAAAGAGAATTCCTGAAAAAGAAAGGAAGATATGCATCCTTTCTTGGAAAGGTTGGTCTGAAAACAAGTTCTAAAAACTCAAGAATTTCCCTAGGGACGATGGGTTGACGATGGGTTGAATTTTGTCAAAACATTGGCTGCCGTCATTAAAAAAAAAAAAATCAACTGCCAAAGTTTTAGCTAAAACCACTGAACTGTCAAGAATCAACTAGATGGCAGTCTACCTGTCCTGATAAAGCTGAAATATTAAAACACATGTGAGTGGGAGCACACAAAGCAGCAACAGTTCTTCAATATGCCTGTTTCTACTTGGAGCACTTTTTAAAGGAGCCGATATATATACGGCCACGGCCTAGGTTTACTGCATCTTTTAATGATGTTTTGAACCAAGAATAAATTCCTAAAAGACAATCCGGTGGGTGAGTCAAGAATAAAAGCCAGAGATTAATGTTGGGTATGAAATAAAGTTGAGTTGTAGTTATTCAGCAAATGCTTCTCTACTGGCAAGTTTCTTTAGTCCACACCAACAGTTGTGAAATGCTACATATTTGCTATTATGACTGATGCAGAGTTTCTTGCTCCTTTGAAATTTATTTTTATTCATTTAGTTGACAGATGTGAATATCCAGTGTGTGCTCTGTGGTAGGGATACAGGAGGAGATAGTTTCTTGCCATCAGCAACCTTTTGGTTTAGATAAACTAATGGCTAAGTCTGGCCCGTCTCCTGTTTTGTGAATAAAGTCTTATTGGGAGACAGCCACAGCTCATTTGTTTACATACTGAGCAGGGCTGCTTTCACAGTTACGACGACGGAGTGAGCAGTCGTGACAGACTGTGTGGCTTTACAGAAAAAGATTGCTCACCCTGGCCTAGGTTCTTTCTGAAGCAGTAAATCTAGGATAGAGAAGGTAAAGACACAAAAACATCAATCCCATATATTAAAAAAAAACAACACAGTGCCATACGTATAGTAGATACTGAAAAATCTTTTAACTGGATAGAGAATATCTTTTGTTGGCTAGCTCAAACTGTTATAACACCACATTAACAAACCCAAGACCACGTACTTGATCCTCACATGAGAGAGTATCCTCACAATCTAGTCTGTGAACACAGACTTAAAATATCAATGCCAGTGGACTATGGTGCAAAATCATGGTGTTGGTTAGAAGGGTGACAGGTCGAAAACATGTGATTTAATCAATGCAATTTTTTTAACATGACAAAATAACTTAAAATGTAGCCCTTTTTGATGCTGGGCTCATAGTGCCTTTGTGGGTTAAGCTGAGAAAGAAGTGTTGGGAAGGAGTAATGGCAGAGAGGAAAGAGACAGCAAGGAGGTGGTAGCCCCTCTAGTCTTTCTGCTTAGTGGGAGTGGCTGATGTCACAGCCAGATCACTATCCACTTGGAAGATGTTTTTGTTGAAAAGAGTCAAGAGTCTCATCTTGTCAGACAAAATTAAGGGACGGGGCATAGTGCCACGGCTGTGTCACTAAACTGCTAGTTTAAGTATCTCCGGTATTGCCCCTGAGTGAGAAAATGAACAACTCTTAATTTCATTGAGTCATCAAAGAATACAAGATCTCATTTTTTAAAAATTGAATTAGCTTTGCTTGTTCATAATTTGATTTATGATGTCAGACTTGTTGAAACATAAAAATTGTCTGGTTTTCAATAAATAGGGGTGACCAATTCAAGCAAATGACTTCACTTGAGCCAGGAAAAATCAAGTCAAATCTCAGTAAAAGGTCTAGAGAAGAGAAATACCATCTTAGGAGAGTAAATTCACTTAAAATGATGAAACTTTGTGAATTAGGCAAACTATCTGGTTTCAGGACTTTGGCCTTCAATCTGGATATCATGGGCTCATTGCTATTTCACTGTAAGTTAGCTTCCTGCCTTTGCTTTGTCTTGAAAAAAAATGTTTTTAACATAATCAAACATCCCAATTGACTATATAGCTCTCTTCATTTTCTTCTTCTACTTAAAAAAGGTACTGTGATTTTAGGAAATTCAATTTTTTTCTTAGAAAAAAAATCTCCATAATAAAATGGTAAATTAATGGTAAAATTAATAAGTAGTTGAGAAGTCCAAATATATGCTGATGTATATAAATACAAAAAGGGTTCCCCCCTCTTCTTCTTACAAGATTATTCTCATTGGTGGTTCTTTCTAGTTCTTGTGTCTTTCAACTCTCTGTCCAATATGGTTGGGTTGATAGCTAGAGTTGTCCCAACTTTCCATCCCTCCTGGGATCAGGGGAAGTACATTTTCTCTGATACTGTTTTCCTTCTTTTATAAAATCTGGATTATTATAATACCTAACTAGGTTTCTCATGAGGATTAATAACACAGTACATGTAAAACACTTACCAAAGCACCTAGCATATAGTAAATGTTAAATAAATATTAATTATTACAATTCAAAGTCCAAAATAAAGCATGGCAAACATTTCCCTACCCAAGCAGTGATTGTGAATTTGAGGGCATGTGCCCTTTGCCAGAAATCAGAACTTGTGGGTTTAAATCCCAATATGGGATTCTAAATGTTTAATTCAGGGGAATCCAGCCTATTTTTCTTTCTTTTTTTTCCCTTCGGTATAAATTTTATTTTATTTTATTTTAAATTCCATTAATTAACATATAGTGTATTATTAGTTTCAGAGGTAGAGTTTAGTGATTCATCAGTTGCATATAACACCCAGTGCTCATTACATCAAGTGCCCTCCTTAATGCCCATCACCCAGTTACCCCATCCTCCCACCCACCTCCCCTCCAGCGACCCTCAGTTTGTTTCCTATAGTTAAGAGTCTCTTATGGTTTGCCTCCCTCTCTGATTTCATCTTATTTTATTTTTCCCTCCCTTCCCCTATGATCCTCTGTTTTGTTTCTTATATTCCACACATGAGTGAAATCATATAATTGGCTTTCTCTGACTGACTTATTTCGCTTCACATAATACCCTCTACTTCCATCCACCTCATTGCAAATGGTAAGATTTCATTTTTTTCATGGCTAATATTCCATTGTGTGTGTGTGTGTGTGTGTGTGTGTGTGTGTGTATATACACACACACACACACCTTCTTTATCCATTCATGTTGATGGACATCTGGGCTCCTTCCATAGTTTGGCTGTTGTGGACATTGCTGCTATAAACATTGGGGTGCAGGTGCCCCTTGGGATTACTATGTTTGTATCCTTTGGGTAAATACTTAGTAGTGCAATTGCTGGGTCATAGGGTAGCTCTATTTTTAACTTTTTGAGGAACCTCCATACTGTTTTCCAGGGTCAGCCTATTTTTCTGAGCAGGAATAATTTCTTCTGAAGTCCCAGAACCCTTGGGTGTGGTGGGATATGGGTTGTCTTGTCAGGGCTGAGCAGAGAGGAAGTAGAGAGGCCTTATCTTCTCAGGAAAGGAGATGGTGGTTTAGAGGTTCTAACCATTCCAGGTAGGTTTTGAATTAAGTCTAGGACCCAGGTAACAGACATGATGCTAAAGACCTGGAGAGGCTAAGGATGGCTCTTGCAATGAGTAAGTGTACTGTCAATCAGAATGGATATGTTGTAAAGGGGATATGACACAATCTGGGAAGGCAGCTATTCACTTCCTATAATTTGATTTGTTGACAATGGAGTGAGTGGTTGGATGACTGGTACCACCAGGGAGCTCCTTAGAAAAGAATGAGGATGTATGGTTGCAGATATCTGGAAGGCCCGCTGTGCTGCGTGCTTTAGGTAGGTTATCCCAGTGAGCATCGCAACAGCCGTACCAGGTGGTTATTATTCCTTCAGTTCACAGATGATTAAATAGAGGCCACGAGAGTTTAAGCAGTTCTCTTGAGACCTCATAGCAAGTAAATGGCAGGGTTGGGATGAAGATTTAGTTCTCAGACTCTACAGTTCATGTCCTTGTATTTTATTTTTTAATTATAAAACACCACCTTCCTTTAAAATAGGATGTGCAGACAAAAAGAAGCAAACACACAGAGAGAAAATTCATAGGCTCAATACCTGGGATTATGGGATTGAGAAAGAACCTCAAAGAAAAACCCTAAAGCTCAAGGCACAAGAAACTGAAAGTGGAGACTGAGCCATATTAACCAAAATTTTGATTTGTGATTGGGAAGTCAGCCAGAGCCGCTGTGCTTTTCACCCTTCTTCTTACTGCCTCGGGCACGCCTCTTATGTACAGTGACATGGTTGGGAGACAACGTGATGTCATGGAAAAAGCCCAGACTTCAGTGCTGGATGAACTCCTGCTGGAATCTCGGCTATGCAGCTGCTGGCTCTGTGACGTTAGGCAAATCACTTAGCCTCTCTTAATCTGTTGAATGGGGATAATCTCACATGTAATTGAATAGAAAAACTGCAAACAACCTAGTATAATTATAACAGTAATCATTTGTAATCTCCAAAAACCCCTGCTTTTTCACCGTGAAACTAATCCTTCCCCCTCCCTGAATGATCTTATGTCCAAGGGAAATAGACTCTGAAGTGGAAATTTGCATGTAGGAGATTTATTTGGAAGTGACCTCAGGAACATCACCTGTAAAGGAAAGAGGGAAGCCGGACAGGGCAGTGGGATAAGTTGATCTGTGATACATTTGCAACATGTCTCCACTGATCCCTTTCCTCACTCAAAAGCTGAGATGACACTTCAGAAGTGCCCCGCATTGAGCCTTTGTACCCTTGTCCTCCAGTCATTGAGTGCACCTGCCCCCAGGGACCGGGCATGACTTTTGGGCAGGCACCTCTCTTTAGCCAGGGCCATTCTTTGAAAGAGACTCAGCTGTGAGTGTCATCTGGCAACATCCTTGGCAGCTAGGGGAAGTGCCCCGAACCTCCTTCATTGCTTCCTTCTCCTAGCTCAGCCCTTCAGTGTGGGGGATGGAGCACTCACAATTACTGAGTATCTTTTGGGTGCCTGGCACCGTGGTAGGCATGTCATATATATCATCCTATTTAACCCCCAAACAGTTCTCCGAAGTAAGAGGAAACTTATAGAGTAACTTGGCCAAAGTAGCAAGAGCCAGAGCCATGTCTTCAATGCAAAGCAGTTCATGGCCAAAGGCCATGTTCCTTCTGTAACATTACTACTTCTTCCTTGCCCATCACCCCCACTTGACCTATGGTTTCCAATATTACTATTTCTAGTAGTCCTTCAGCAGATATCTCAAAACTATGCCTTACCACATAGCTTTCTGGAAATGTGTATATTTTATTTAAAAATACCTGCATCATCCTTTTTAATACACTGTATTTAATTTGCAGGGAGTTTTACGGTTTAAAATCTAGTAATCATCAAGGATCTATAAATATCGAGGTGAAGACAAAATAATTTCATTATGTTCATCAGGAGCTCGCTAATTTAATTTTGAATCTTTTCATTCAAAATCCTTGCAATATGATAAAAATATATCTTTAGATTGGGATTAGTTTCTTAGATCTGACATGAGTCACTAAATTCTGGCCTCCTTCATTTTCGGTAAGGACTTGGGAAAGCAGTCATGTAACCAAAGAAATTTATCAGACTAGTCAACTGGAGAATTTATTATTTTTTTATTTTTAATTTTTTAAAGTTAATTATTATTTTTTTTAATGAGGATAGTAAAGTGATGTCAACTTAGTAACAGATAAAAGGTAATTTTCTCTTCTTGATATCTTTTCCCTGTGAATTCTTACAGGAGTTTCTAGCCTAAAACAGGTCATAGTTGGTTTTTCTTTTTCCTTTTAAAAAGAAGTGCCAAAAGGAGAACATGTTTCTTGGTCCAATTTATGCCCTCCAGAACTATTGACAGTTCAATGAATTTTAAACCAATTTCTGGTTCTTTCCTTACTTTAACTGAAATATTTAAGGTTATCTTTGAAAAACTCTTGTGAGTTAGTCCTATAAATTATCTCTAAAATATATTGCTGTGAATCCAATTTTCATACCGGTGTTTTTTGTTTTTGTTTTTTTTCCCTACCATAAAATGTAATGTAATTCTCTAGTATTCCTTGGCCACTAAATTTCTAAGTCCCAGAAGCTTCTGGTTTTCTACACCCATCTACCACCCCAACAAATCCTGCATATTACAGAGATGCCTCCATAGAATGTTGAAAAGATCTTACTGTTTCTTTGCCTTCATGGATGGAGCTACTTTCTTGTTTTGTACATTTCTCTACAAAGAATGGATTTAAGAAACAAAACCCACCTTTTCAAAGTCAAGGTCATGGTCCTCAACGGAGAAATGTGACCAAATCCTTAGGCAAAGTCCATAGCCATATGCCACCTTTCCTAACATCTAGGACAATGGCAGCAGTGAGGATTGGTTTCTGACCCAGTATGTGATTTTCTTTATCAGGTAGTTCGCTCTTATTCCTCACACTTGGAGCTAGTCTCCTGGTCAGTCCTTCCCAAAGATTCTTCTCTGCTAGAGTCCCTTAAAAATTTAGTTCATACAGACTGGGCCCCCAGCATTATAGCAATATAACTTCTGCAAGGCTTTGTTTCTCTAATGCCATCTCTTTCTCTGTTCTTTTATGTAATTTAAAACCAATAGTATTTTTTCAGTACCTTACTAGTTAAGCATTTTCCATCAGTTCCTCAAAAAAAGAGAGTTTCTGAGTTTTGACCACCCTGATTAGTAAAAACGTTAAAGCACAAAATGATTTAAAGTTTGTATGCTTTAAAGATCAAGTAATTAAAAAATACCCTTTGTTCTTAGTTTTATGTGTAGGAAAATGTTGAGGTTAATTCGCTGACCATGTGGGATAATTTGACTCTCAATCAGTAAATTTAGAAGATCTTTCATAACATAAAAAAGATCCAGCCCTGCCAAGGACAAATGACTGGCACTGAAATTCCTTTGTTAGCTTAAGTCACTGACATGTAAAACAAAAGAAAATTCTTTGGCAGAAAACACAGGAATGTCCAGATGGTTTCTATCTATTTTCTCATTGATTGTATAATTAAAATCCCCTTTAATCATCAGAAAAATTGAGATAGAATGTTTGTAATAGAACAGTACTGTGTTTTGAAGAAATCCTTCTGTGGTAGGTTCACTAGTAATGAAGTACTGGCAGCAACTATTTTGTGAATTTGCCTATGGAGAAAAAATATCCAGATAGTTCACGAGGGGATAGATTGCCTATTTGTAGCATTGTTGGTTGTGCCAGATAAGATCAAACCCCAATCCACCAAGATGAATATGAATTAGTGGCTATCAACTGCCTTTTAGGTGGTATTTCCCTTTACCTGCCGCAGAATCCACACCTTTGATGAATTGAGAGGTTGACTAGTTCATTGTGAGGTTAGTTACTAATGAAAGCACCAATAAACTAGTTAGTAAACTACTTATAATGCATGTCATCAGCAGTTATGGGATGTAATTTATTTACCCAGGAAACACTGACCTAATCTTGCTAAACTCTATTCTGTGAAATTATGTGCCTGTTGATCCACCTAAATGATACTGGTCAGCAGAACTACATTCCCATGTGTTCCTTCCTTCTACATTCCATCTACTGATCACTCGATTATATATTATTACTCTCTACATATAGAATGTACATGGATATGCATGGTTTTACACTTGATCTTGGCCAAAAGGCCAAGACGTGTTTATATGCATGGTTTTAGTTGGTGGATGGCTTTATCTTTTTAGGTTGAGTGACTACTGAGAACTTTATGGGGAACTTACACAACATTCTATCTATATGTTTATGTCCTGTGTCTGTAGCATCTACATCTCAATCCATCTTCTGGTTCAGAAATGGTGTCAGTAATGGTTTTAAAATGGAAAACAAACAAAAATGAAAAATTCTAGTGATTGGCCAGCAAGTTCCGGGATTTTTTTTTTTTTTAACTTGATTGTTATTTTCAAGGACTTTACTTTGGTCTAAGTAATGAGACAATATTGTCATGTTTTTCAGGATGCTGATGAGACAAAATACAGGAACATAGGATCTCTTTCCCAGCGGTTCTGGGAAAAGTTTATGGAGTAAAGTATAGCAGAGAAAGCAGTACTGTTGTTATAGCTGCTGAGTTCAAAGAGAAAGGGTAGGGAAGAATATGGTGAGGGTTTAGTTTTCTATGGCTCCTTGCAAGCCTGTGTGATTCCTGATGGGTAATAACTCACAGCCAAGAAGCCTAAAGGCATAGGTGCCTAGGGCAGGAAGCAAAGGTCTAAATAACTGCTATGCTTATTAGGTACTTGCTATAAACCATGGATTTATAAGTGCTAAGGACTTCACACAGATTATCCCATTTAACATCACCTATCCCCATTCCATGAATGAGGCTAGCAGAGGTTTAGGGAAGTTAGGTAATTTGAAGGATCAGTGATTCAAATCTGGGTATTTTGACTTGAGAGGCAACTTTTTTGGGTCATTACATTGTTCTCTCTTGAAGTCTAAACACTATCCTCATTGCATAAGCAAGCAAAGGTATTCATCACCATTTTAATTAGGACCTTGAAAGATCCATTATCGTCAGGGAACATTCCTGCAGCAAACATTATGAGAAGGGAAACCACTCTCTGCTGCAGTCTGCTATTCCTTTCGTCTCCCTGCACCTTGGTTGTTCAAAAGGGAGTGATGGTTGTAGGAAAGATTGGAAAGGGGGTGGGTGGTACTCAGGGTTTGACCTGTTGTGATTCTGCTCGATAGTTGCAAGAATGTTTCAATACCTGCTCTGTATTTGCAAGTCAAAGTTTGTTTTTGTGGAGGGTTTTTTTTTTTTTTTTAAGATTTTATTTATTCATTTGAGAGAGAGAGAGAGCACAAGCAAGAGAAGCAGAGGCAGAGGCAGAGGGAGAAGCAGGCTCCCCGCTGAGCTGAGAGCCTGACACAGGGCTTGATCCCAGGGCTCTGGGATCATGACCTGAGCCGAAGGCAGACGCTTAACCATCTGAGCCACCCAGGTGTCCCTGTGTGTAGGTTTTGTATGGCTTTTGTTGGTATGTGACTATATTTTTAGTTGACTGATGACTTCAAGTCCTGTGGTGACCCTGCAACATGACCTATTATTTACGGCTTTGCTTTATTTAATTTTCCAGTAATCTAAGGAGGCAGCTATTATTATTCTATGTCATGAATTCGAAGTCATACATTCTGGCCCCCTCCTGCCTATATTTTAACATTGTTAGGTCAGGATGTCTCTTACAATTGATGGTATGTGTGTATCTAGTTTAATTGGCAGTATTTTTTTTTTCTTAGTGGCACATAAAATAATAGTGCAGTTTTAAAAAATGATGGTGTTTTGGATGTAACAAGATACAGTATCTCTGGTTTATGGAGGCAACTATGGAGGTTAAATGATTTATTCTGGGTTACCCAACTAGGGATTGGTAGTAATGTGTGATGGCAAATTGTTGAGAGAATCAGTTTCTCCTTCACCCTGTGCACAGTTGGTCTACATTTTCCAACCTCTCTTGCCATTATGTTTGGCATGAGACACAGTGATAGACACATAACTGGAACCACAAAAACACATGTTTTTCTCCACTTTTTCTTTTCCCAGTCAGGTAGCTGGATGTTCATGTCCAGAGTAACCCTGGGAGCCAGCTGTTGAAGGTGGCTGAACTTCTACCAATCTGATTCATGAAGGACTATGTGGAGCAGAGCTGTTTCCCTTCCCCACTTTCTCTAATCTACTGATTGACTTTCCATGAGTGAGAGTTAAACTTACATTGTGTTAAGCCATTGAAATTTTGGGATTCATATGTTGCAAATAGATTCTCTTACCTTAACAAATATATCAGTAGAGCTGGGATTCAAACCTTGTCATTCAAATTCCAAAACCTGTCTTCTTAACTAGCATTTCTTCAAGTTAACTGGTATTATATTGAATAAAGGTTTTCATGATGAAAGAAGTTTGGGAAACACTTGTTTGAGTAAGTTTTGTGATGTAAGACTTTTTGGAGCCATGCGGGTATGCATTGTGAATCTCTAACAAGTGTCATATGCAGTTTTGATAGCTCTCTATGACACTGACACTGACCTTGTCAGACTTCTAACGACATTGAATCATGTCTCTATAAAAATGTGTTACTTCGTACAGGGCCATATTCTTACTGGAGGCTGGTGAATACATTTCAAATTATACTTATAAAGAAACTATTTTTAATGATTTTCTGGTGTGATATTTTCCAGTCCAGTCAGTAAATTTTGTATCCATTCAACTTATTTTGTATATTATTAAATGATAATTTTTATTAAAACTGTTTTGAGGACGGGGTCTGAGGTTTTCTTGTTCACCACTGTATTCACAGCTCCTTGGCACATGGCCTAGCACATGGTAGGCACTCAGCAAATATATGCTAATGTAGTTAAAGAGAGGGCATGGCGCAGTGCAGTGAATGTTGAATTAGGTGTTGAAAAGTGTCCTTAGTATGGGATCTGTGAGCCTCAATGTCCTCATTTATAAAATAAGGATAATGATATTACTCCATTGGCTTAAAAGGATTCTGTGATGATCAAATGGAATAATCTAAGTATGAGCACTTTGTAAAGCTGTAATGCAACATATTAGTACTACTATTAGAATTAAATACTTAGTGTTTGGTAGACTTTATTTAAAGCTTATATTTTCCCACGATTATTAGGCTTTGGTACAGACTTTATATTACATGTAGTTGATAAAATGGAATCATATGTCTCTTCCTCATGGAACATGAGGGAAGTTGAAAATCAGTAAAACTTATGTGAGCATCCTTGCTCAGCAACTTGAGCCATCCTGTCTTTTGGGTACACCAGATAGTCACATGGAAATGCATTCAGCAAGGATTTGAAAGAAGGCTGTAAAGAACTCCAGAAGAACCAAAAATAAAAAAGTTAGTTAAAAATCACATAATGAATAATCTTTTAGATTTATCTGGGAAAACTAATTCAAGTTTGGAAATCTTTTTTCTTCCTCTGAATTTTGCCATGTCTGTTTGTCTTAGAATGAGCAACACATTAATAATCAAAAACAGCTAAGTGTTTGAGCAAGTGTCCTTCACATCAACCCCTGATTTCCTTTTGCTTCTATATAAGAAAAGGTTCATTACTATCACTGGCGTAGGCTTCTCATTTTGAAAGTACTTGGATGAAATGTGTCCTGTGGTACTGAGTATTCTCCCTGTTAATGTACTCTGTATATTGGTTGTGTTGTCGAGTTTATTTGGACCCTCTCTAAGTGTTAGCAGTGAAATTATCTTAGATTGCTTTCTTTCAAACATTGATCTTTCGTCACTGTTGGACCAGATGTTTTTATTGCCAAATGACAGGGCCACGTGTATGGACTATTTTCAGGCAGCGATATATGGTATGGCAGCAAGGGAAGGGAAGAAAGCTCTTAGGTTTTGGTAATGTACTGAATGGCTTACTCCCTTTTCCAAGAAACAATTCCAGAAACAAAATGTTTTCTTTTGAGCTTAAATGAAAAGCAGATACAACAAAGCCTTTAACTGAGAAATAATAGATCCACTGGCATCAGGTACTGAAGGAATTGCACACTATTTAGACTTCTCAAAAAATTGGCTATACTTGTTAGCTGGGGGTCCAAAAATTCTCTGGAAATTATTGTCTATGTTAACCATAAAACTACTAAACAGTTTATTATTGTCAAATTCACTTAAAATGGATAACCTTGATCTCTGAGAAATTCCCTTTAGGGAATCGCCTGTGGTGAGAATATATTTTAGAAGTCCATTGTGAAGCGTTTCAATAAATCAGTATGATTGAAGAAAATTTGATGTTCCTATGGAAATTTCCATGCTTTCATTGCCCCCCCTTATTATTAAGACTAGTGATTCCTATGCTAAAGAATCTTGGGACTAACATTTTCTCAGTTTAAAGTATAGTTTATGAATACTAATGGAAAGAATGTTACTGTGGAAATTCATTTGCTTCTCTTAGTCTGCATTATCTATCTCCTTACTCAAGTTTACCTTTAACTTCTGTCAACCTAAATTAGTTCTGTTATCCAATCCAGATATAGTCTATATATTTACCATGAGGGAGATGTGAGCCCTAAATATTTGGTTAACCTACTTTTCTGATGGGGCTTTATAAAAGTTGTTGTTGAGATCATATGGAGATTCTATGATATGGATTTTAGTTGTAGGTAAACAACCACGCCTGTTTGTCCAGCACTGAGGGGTTTCCTGGGACACAGCACAGCTCTCCACAGAATGGAACAGTTAGTCATCCCAGTGTGTCAATAATATATACATTAAACATTATATGAAAAATACTTAACCCAATAGCCCAACATTAATTATGAAATATATATCCCCAACAGGTCTTCATTTTTCTAGGAATTGCATTGGCATTGAACTCATTCTTTGAAATATTGCTTACTTAATTACTGATCATTTTAATGAAGAGATCATTGGATGCTTCTGACTTTTAGATAATATAATTTACTTATTTTTGCATTTAGATCAACTTTATTATGTTCAAAATATAGAATTTGTTGTAACTTTCCTATACTTTCTTAGTTTTAATTTAATAAGACATAAGAAATTACAGGCCAAGAACTTCATTTAAGAAATATTTTTTATTTATTTTTTATTTTTAAAGATTTTATTTATTTATTTGACAGAGAGAGACACAGCAAGAGAGGGAACACAAGCAAGGGGAGTGGGAGAAGGAGAAGCAGGCTTCCCACTGAGCAGGGAGCCCGATGTGGGGCTTGATTCCAGGACCCTGGGATCATGACCTGAGCCGAAGGGAGACGCTTAATGACTGAGTCACCCAGGCGCCCCTAAGAAATATTTTTTAATGGTTTATTTTCCAGTTGCTTATTTTTTATGCCGAGATATTTACTTTTGGAGGTCATTAAACATATTTCTACTTTTCTGTGAATTTGAGCAGAATAATTACAAAGTTCCCCATGTATTGTTTTTGCTGAAAATCAGACAGTCAAGTTTTACATGTCTGCAAAATAAATATCTTGTCAACACTCCATACTTCTTTTTATTTTCCCAGAGCTTTGGTTTGTAAAACAAGCCTGATATGTGTTGGCTTTCTTTTATAAGATGACTTCGTTCCTTTTCATGAAATATTGTAATCCAAAGCTCCAAAGAGCTTGAATTATCCCAATATTAGGTGTCTTAAGATTTGTACTAGTGAGACATAGCATAGAGGACAAAGAATACCTACTAAATTTCTGAAGAATTTGAGCTTGAAGGAATAATCTTAGAAAGACTCTCCTTTTTTTTTTTTTTAAGATTTTATTTATTTGAGAGAGAGAGAGAGAGCGAGAGAAAGCAGGGAGAGGGGTGAGGAGCAGACAGAGAAGGACAAACAGACTCCACGATGAGTGTGGAGCCATCGGGACTTGATCCCACGACCCTGAGATCATGACCTGAACCGAAACCAAGAATTGGATGCTTTAACTGACTGAGCCACCCAGCTGCCCCAAAAGACTCTCCTTTCTTAAACTTGAATAAGAGTTGCAAAGAGTGAATTTCATTTTAGAAGAGTAAAGTGGGTCATAATATTGAACAAGGTAACAAAAGCCATCAATTCACTCTGGTGGCAGCTAATAGTTGCATTATAGACATACCTACCTGGTCCATTTACTCTTTCTGAGGGAACATAGAATGACAAATGTGTTGAATGCCCATTTCATTTTTGAAGGAAGTGAGAGGAAATAGAGGGTCAGTTTGATTCCACTGTCTGGGAACTTTTGGAAATGGATGTTCTAATATTACATGGCAGGAGATGCTAATAGGTGGCCATATTAAGTGATAGAATTTGTTGTACCTATTTTTCCTTTCTTGGTGTACTTTATGGACTGTTTTGCCATACTGCACATTATCAGGACCTCAGATGCTGTCTGTGGTCTTTAACAGTGAACTCCTTTTCATTCTTTATATAAGTGAACCCTTATATAAAAAAAGGCCAAGAGTTAAACTGCATGTCATGTCTAGTATCAGGTGAATCCTGCTTCCCGGAAGAACTATTACCATTTCTTTGTAGGTCTTTTGTAGTATCTATCTATGTATATTTAATTATATTTATATGTTATTTAATTATTATTTGATTATATTAAAATATTTTAGTATTTTTAGTACTTAGTATATTTAGCATTTTAAATATTCATATTATATTTATACATTTTTTTCATTGGGAAAAGACACATTTTAATTATATCACAAATAGCTTTTCATGACATTAATTTATATTTACAGATCTTCTGGCTGTACAGCTATTCCTTGAGTATGAAATACATCTATCTATCTATCTATCTATGTATCTATCTATCTATCTATCTATGTATCTATCTATCTATAGATAACCTTGTATGAGGGAGTAAAGCTGGGTACTAACTCTTAGCAGTATTGCATACTGTCTTTCTGTACTCAAAATAATTCACTTGTCTATCTAAGACCCATATCTGACAGTTGCACAAGAAATGTTGTTTTTGACTTTTGAAGGCTGAATTTGTTTTTCTCTTTGAATGGTAACCGGAAAATCAGGGAATGTGAATTTTAGTCCCTAATGACCATCCTTAAGATTTCACTTCTAGGCCATCATCCTAAACAATGTATAGCAAGTCATCTACACCCTAAGAAATGTAAATCACATGTTATGTTTATTTGGAATTAGAACATCTTCTGGGCTTCTCTATAGTGAATTATGCCTTAACCATATGTGCTAAATTATTCATTCCCACCTGTCAGCAGGTTTGCAAATGGAACTATGGAGGAACCCTCACGTGGTCAATGGTTGTTCTCCGGACAGACATGAATATACAGTGTGTGGACCTGAGTACATAGTGCCAGAAGAAATTAGGTGTCAGGGCTGTGCAAACGTAGGCTGAGGGTCTAAAAAGGCAATAAATAAACATTACCTGTCCTTCTGAAGGCATCTTTTTTTCAGGCATACCATTTCAAAGGGAAGTGTTAAGGTTAGGGTTAGGATTACAGACTTTAATACCAAAGCAAATGAACCATCTTTTATTTGTACAGCCTAAAGAAAAGGATTCTGGGAGCGCCTGAGTGGCTCAGATGGTTAAGCGTCTGCCTTCGGCTCAGGTCATGATCCCAGGGTCCTGGGATCGAGTCCCACATCGGGCTCCCTGCTCCTTGGGAGCCTGCTTCTCCCTCTGCCTCTCTCTCTCTCTGTGTCTCTCATGAGTAAATAAATAAAATCTTTAAAAAAAAAAAAAAAGAAAAGAAAAGGATTCTGAATCTTTACCCCTTATTTTATTCAGATAAATGAATTAGACATGAGAGTCCTCTAAGAATTCCAGTTGTTCATAATTTTAATTGGAGAAGAAAATCTGAGGAATTTGACATTTGTGAAAGGAAAGCTAGCAAAGGACATGAAGCAAAGCTGCAGGAAGTGGTACAGATATTGTGCTTTGTGATCGAATATGTTCTCAGTCCTTCAGGTCATCTCAACTTCTCTTTGAGGTTGTGGAAGAATTTGCTGTACTTCAATCCTCCCCGCCTCCAGCTTTATTGGGGTGTGAATGACAAATAAAAACTGTATATATTTAGGTTGTACAACATGGTTTTTTAGAAAGTGTAGAATGTGAAGATTTAATTTATATATACATTGTGAAATGGTTGCCACAATCAAATTAATGAACACATCCATTACCTCAGTTACTTTTCTTCCTTTCTTTCTTTCTTCTCTTGCTTTCTTTTCTTTCTTTCTTTCTTTCTTTCTTTCTTTCTTTCTTTCTTTCTTTCTTCTTTCTTTCTTTCTTGGTGTGTATGTGGCAAGAATACTTAAGATCTACTCTCTTAACAAATTTCAAGTATATCATAGTCACCTATGGAATGAGAGAGAATATTTGCAAAACATACATCTGACAAAATATATAAGGAACTCATACAACTAAATAGCAACCACACTTCCAAATAAACCAATTAAAAAATGGTCAAAGGACATGAATGGATATTTTTCTAAAAAAGATATACAAATGGCCTGTAGGTATATGAAAAAGGTGCTCAACATCAGTAATCATCAGGGAAATGCAAATCAAACCCACAATGAGACATCACCTCACACCTGTTAAGGTGGCTATTATCAAAAAGAGAAGAAATAACGAGTGTTGAAGAGAATGTGGAGAAATGGAAACCCTTGTACACTATTGGTGGCAATGTAAATTGGTACAGCCACTATGGAAAACAATATGGCAGCTCCTCAAAATATTAGAAATAGAAATGCCATTTGATCCAGCAATTCCATTTCTGGGTATATATCCAAAGGAAATGAACTTGCTATTCTTTGATTGTGCCAAGATCCTGTGCTAAGCTTTCGGGACTTTGTGTTTGCTGTTCTTTCTGCCAGGAATGCTCTTTCCCCAAATGCAGACTAGGTCTGTCACTCTCTTCATTCCAGTCTCAGCTTAAATGTCTTCTCAGAGAGGCCTTGCCTAACAGGTCACACTGTCTGCTTCAATGTTTTCACTAGAGCCTTAGAGACTCCAGAGACGAGAGTCTGAGGTTGCACATCTATTAATTAATTCATTAATTCATTATTTGTCTCTGCCACTGAATGTGAGTTCCATATAGGCAGGGGCTTTGTCCAGCTTATGGCCATACACCCAGCCTTGTCCACATCAGGTGCTTGCTAAATGCTTATTGGTGAATGAATGATTGAATTTACAGTAAAGCCAAAAATGTTATATA
This sequence comes from Phoca vitulina, assembly GCF_004348235.1. NCBI lineage: Eukaryota > Metazoa > Chordata > Mammalia > Carnivora > Phocidae > Phoca > Phoca vitulina. Next base: position 3,209,267 of record NW_022589726.1, read on the forward strand.
GCTCTTTTACTATAAGAAGGAGATATTTATTTTTCAAGTTAGAAGCACAAAGAATCTACTTCTGGCTTTAATATATGCTAAGATCAGGTGAGAAATGGAAATCGCTTATAATAGACACCTCATGGGGAGTAGTATCTGAATAAAGGCTCAACTGGGGGGAAAAAAAAGAATCTCTTCCTAAACTCCTAAAATCTAAATCAGAAGCATACCCTGGACCCGAGGCTTCCTAGGCAGGCAGTCAACATCATCATCACCACATGAACACATGCTTATTGAACAGTGAAAGTGTACCTCTCTTCTAAGGATACTTATGGGCAACAAGGAAGAAACAGGTGGTGCCTGCAAATGAAAATGAGCATGAGAAACTGCATGAAGATTATGGGGACTTCTTGGCTCTAAGTCTCTGCTCAGTCTCATTTTAATCTCCCGAGGATACGACACTGATCACTCATTACCTCTTGAAAATACTCCTCCCACTTGACTTCTATTAAAATACTGAAGTTTCCTGTCATTTGTCTACTGACCTCTTTTTTAAACTAGCTCCTCTTCCTCTGTCTTCCCTGTAAAAATTGATATTCACTAGACTACTACCCTTTGTCTTCTTCTCATTCAATGTCTACCTAGGGGAAGTTACTCATGATGCTGCTGCTGATTCCTTACCATAATGCTCATAACATTGACCCTTCTTTCAATTCCCAGGCCCAAATTTCCCACAGTTACAAGATATCTTTGTGTGGATTTTCCTTTAGGCACCTCAAAATTAGTATGTTTCAAACCAAATCCGTTATATCATTTTTTTCTCCTTTTAGTTTTAGTCCTCTAAAGAGGACTCATTAGTTTTAGTTTCTAGTCCTCTAAGGAGCTGTCTTCTTATCCCACATCTCACTAGCTGTCTTCTTGTTATTCTCCTCCTACCTTTTTTCTCAGTCACTGCTCAATTCAGACTTTCATCATTTCCCACACTGGGTAGTGCGGTAACTAGCATGGCTTCTCTCCTCATGTCTCTGATGCCATCAGTTCATTCCCCAGGAAGTAATGTCCAATTTCTTTATAAAGGCATAGAAATACTCCAAAAATCTGGCCCCAAAATAGCTTTCTTGCCTCATTTGCTTCGACAGTCTCCATACAGCCAACCCCATTAGATGGTTTGGGCCCCTTGAACACTCCCCGTGCCTATTTCCTCTGTGCCTTTAATCGTGCCCTACTCTCAGTCTATGTTCCTTTCCTTGATTCTTCACATTAAGAAATCCCATTCACTGTTTGAGACACCACTTAAAAATCTACTCTGAAGCGTCTGTCTACCCTTTGAGAGCCCATGCCTCTTTCTCCATTTATTTCATTATTTCTCCCTCTCTAGACTATTAACCCATTGAGATCAGCTGCCTTACTTGTCTCTCTTTATAGCCCTCCTTAGCACCTTCTAGTGTAGTGTCTTGACTATAGAAGACACTCAATAAATCTTTCTTAGTGACATATGTTGTATGTCTTAGGTTGAGAGTAAAGTGCCCATTCTAAGTGATAGATGATAAACAATGGAAGATTCACCCTTCTTGTGTTTGTAGGATGCCATTTATAAGCTCTTCATGTTTATCAAAGTGGTTAATATCTGGGCTATGGAATTTAGCAGATACAGGTTAGGGTACTAGTTATGAAGGATAGACAAGTTACTAACCTTATCTAAGCCTCAATTTATTTATATATAAATTGGGCATAATATTCTTTATCTAATGTAAGGTGGTTGTGAAGATTGATGAAATATGAATGTAAAGTGCTTAGCACAACGTCTCACACATAGTAGGTTTTAAGTAAAAGCTATTTATTGTTATTGTTATTCCAAGCCTCTAGGCAGTCATGTCCAGTCCTAAAATATCTTCATATTAAATATTAGCTGCAGAGCATGCTTTCCATGTAACTCCTTTATGTGTTTGAAAATAGATTAGACACGTATCATGATACAAAGTCTTTGGTTATAAATTCCTCAATATATCTATTACCATTCTTGCCTTTTGTCTTCAGTCTTTTGAAAAAGCAAGACAATAAGTATAAACATTAATCGTGGCACAAACAATGCTTGTTAATGATATGAAAACAAAACAATTGCAACCTGATGTGGATTACAAGGATAACCCACTAAAGTCACCAATGTTGTTCTCTTCACTTTCATTTTGAACAACCATTTAAAGCTAGATTAATTTAGAAGGCTGAAATATAATCTTGGTTACAGTTTCTGGCATCTTAAAGCCAAAAATAAAACCACAGTTTAATTGGCTTTCCTGACTTTGGCAATAAATAATATGATAGATTTTACTTAGGAAATTTTGACATTTTCAAAAGAATCATGATTTGTTTTTTAGCAGTCTCTCAAAGACAAAATTTAAACCTAGGAAAGGGTGAGAGAGTGTGTTGGGGGGAGGGAATAATGAGAGAAGTATGTATTTGGGCTTAGGACAAGTATAATTTCTGGATAAGAATTTGGACTGAGGTGATGTTTGTGAGGCAATTTAAGCTTCATGAAAGAAAACTGGCATTACAAGCACAGTGTTATTATCTGCATATGTGTTTATGTGGCATCAATCAATATGCTATAAAAAATTAGGAAGAGATATTAAATGGATGTTATTGAACAGGAGGGGTATCAGGTGAACATGCTGAGAACACTGCATCTTGGAGGTTCTAAGGAACTCACAGAGTTGTCTAGTCAAGTCCTCCCCTCTGCCCAGAAGTACACCTAAGGTCTGTGAGGAGATTGCTTATTTTGGCTTATTTAAAGGCTTTCCACAGGTAAAACCCGTTGATTGACTTCAGCGTGTAATAGTCGTTGTGGGGAAAATTGCTTCCATTTCGTAAAAATTCCAGCTCTCTTAGTCTTCATCTGTGCATAGCTGCTATTTTTGTACCTCTCATCAGAACACCACTGTCTTTTTGTGGACGCATTTAACAATTGCTTTTAAAAAGTAACTAGACTTGGGGTGCCTGGGTGGCTCAGTCGTTAAGCGTCTGCCTTCGGCTCAGGTCATGATCCCAGGGTCCTGGGATCGAGCCCCACATCGGGCTCCCTGCTCAGTGGGAAGCCTGCTTCTCCCTCTCCCACTCCCCTTGCTTGTGTTCCCTCTCTCACTGTCTCTCTCTCTGTCAAATAAAAAAATCTTTAAAAAAAAAGGTAACTAGACTTATTGTGGTAATCATTTTACAATATACACAAATATTGAATCATTATGTGGTATGCCCAAAACTAATGTGATATGTCAATCATATCTCAATAAAAAGTAACGTATGCAAATGCAAATATTTAAAACAGTATGGAGATGCACACATGGGAAAGGGAAGTGTTTCCTTTCCTCATCCTCATCGGACACCTCAAAGAAAACTTTTTGGTCTTAGGACCCTTTTAGATTCTTAAAAGTTTTTGAAGAACCCAAAGAGTATTTGCTAATCTATCAATATTCATCATATTAGAAACTTAAACTAAGAAAATTATAAAATATTTGTCAGTTCATTTAAAAACAGCAGACATATAGACCAATGGAACAGAATAGACAGCCCAGATATGGACCCTCAACTCTATGGTCAAATAATCTTCGACAAAGCAGGAAAAAAATATGCAATGGAAAAAAGACAGTCTCTTCAATAAATGGTGCTGGGAAAATTGGACAGCTATATACAGAAGAATGAAACTTGATCATTCTCTAACACCATACACAAAGATAAACTCAAAACGGGTGAAAGACCTCAATGTGAGGCAGGAAACCATCAAAATCCTAGAGGAGAACATAGGCAGTAACCTCTTTGACATTGGCCACAACAACTTCTTTCAGGATACATCTCCAAAGGCCAGTGAAACAAAAGCAAAAATGAACTTTTGGGACTTCATCAAGATAAAAAGCTTCTGCACAGCAAAGGAAACAGTCAACAAAACAAAGAGGCAACCCACGGAATGGGAGAAGATATTTGCAAATGACACTACAGATAAAGGGCTGGTATCCAAGATCTATAAAGAACATCCCAAACTCAACACCCAAAAAACAAATAATCTAGTCAAAAAATGGGCAGAAGACATGAACAGACATTTCTCCAAAGAGGACATATAAATGGCTAACAGACACATGAAAAAATGTTCATCATCATTAGCCATCAGGGAAATTAAAATCAAAACCACATTGAGATACCACCTTACACCAGTTAGAATGGCAAAAATTGACAAGGCAAGAAACAACAAATGTTGGAGAGGTTGTGGAGAAAGGGGAACCCTCTTACACTGTTGGTGGGAATGCAAGTTGGTACAGCCACTTTGGAAAACAGTGTGGAGGTGCCTCAAAAAATTAAAAATAGAGCTACCCTATGTCCCAGCAGTTGCACTACTGGGTATTTACCCCAAAGACACAGATGTAGTGAAAAGAAAGGCCATATGCACTCCAATGTTCATAGTAGCAATGTCCGCAATAGCCAAACTGTGGAAAGAGCCGAGATGCCCTTCAACAGACGAATGGATAAAGTCCATATATACAATGGAATATTACTAAGCCATCAGAAAGGATGAATACCCAACTTTTACATCAACATGGATGGGACTGGAGGAGATTATGCTAAGTGAAATAAGTCAAGCAGAGAAAGTCAATTATCATATGGTTTCACTTATTTGTGGAACATAAGGAATAACATGGAGGACATTAGGAGAAGGAAGGGAAAAATGAAGGGGAGGAAATTGGAGGGAGAGATGAACCATGAGAGACTATGGACTCTGAGAAACAAACTGAGGGTGTTAGAGGGGAGGGGGGTTGGGGGATGGGTTAGCCTGGCGATGGGTATTAAGGAGAGCAGGTACTGCATGGAGCACTGGATGTTATACGAAAACAATGAAGCTTGAATCACTACATCAAAATCTAATGATGTATTGTATGGTGACTAACATAATAAAATAAAATTAAAACAAAACAAAACAAAACAAAAAACAGCAACAATAAACCCATTGCATATTCACATTTAAAAAATGCCATTTACCAGAAGATGTGTCCACAGAGCCTAGCACTGTGCCTACAACCAAGTAATTATTCAATAATTCTTGACAATAAATGTATGACCTAAAAGATTTTATTCCAAAGCCTAAGAAGATAATCAATACAGATCTGCCCAAGAAGAGTATATTTTGAATGACTATAGGCTGGAATATGTCTTCCACATCTTGATTCTTCCTTCAACACATAGCTATAACTCCTCTGGTCTCTATCCAGACCTTCATGTTACTCTCACTCAGTTAAGCCAATAGCAGCCTTCAAACCAAAAATATGAATGCTAATTGTGGAAAGCTAATATTCTTTCATTCAACAAATATGCATTATGTGCTTCATACATGAGGCATGGTGCTAAACTCTGGAGGTACACAAATGGACAAAACTGACACTACTATTCCACTCCTATCCTAGTGGAATGAAACCAATGAATAAATATCTAAAATATTAAAAAATAAAATGCCATTTAATGAAAAATGTTGAAAGAGATTTTCCATGGTAGTGAGAAGAGTGGCTTTGTTCTATGTTTTTAGTAAATCTCTTTAATGCCTGGATTAACACACAACAAGAGGATGCTCATCTCTCATTCTGTGTTCAAACTGTGGCACTATTATACATCATGTAGCCTCTAGAAAACGTCACTGTACAGTGATGACAAGGTGAGACTGAAAAAGGCCAATAACATTTTGGTATTATTATGAAAAAAGTTTTGACCTTGCAGTTCCCCTAAAAGTGTGGACTCACCTGGGTTCTGGGACATATTTGGAGCATCACTACCTCAGACAAAATAATTTTGGACCATTTCTGGGTTTGTCTTTTCTGATTATTACAACCGTAATGTTAAATATTATGCTTATACCTCTTGCTTACTCTCTGCTTAAATTCCTATCTAATTGCTTCCTATTCTGTAAGCTGTCTCCTAATAAATGTTGGACATTCCTCTTTCCTTCCAGCTATGTGAATGAACAAACACTTTGGTGTGCTTCCATGTCCCTCACCTTCATCTCTTCTTCTTCCTTTCTCTTTTCAAAACCTGCCAACTCTACCAGTGCTTTACATGATTAAATTTTCCAGCATTTGGATTCTTTGCCATTGCTATAAATAGAGCTTCCATGCTGTAAATGAAGGCTTTCCATTTCTGTAAATTGGATTTAAAATGGAAAATGTGATAATTGTGTAAATATTTCTATGTGTAAAAATCCATAGAAAAAGAAATAGAATCTTACATCTCTAAATCTGTAATGTTTAGAAGAAGATGTTCCAGCATAAAAGTCAAATAAGTTCTTTTCTCAGATGCCTATTGCCCAAAACAATGACATTGCAGTATGCTTCTTATTTGGACCATATATTTCTTGTAGAGTTTTTTTATTCTTCTTAGAGTTCTAATTACCTTTGTGGTTTTTTTTTCTCCAGAAAGAACTTGTGTGCCTTAAAAAAAAACAAAAAAATTATGTTCCTAAGATAATTCAGTTTCTTAATTATACTACTTGCCAGATGCATCAGTATGTGTCATAGGACTGCTGCCGAGGCATAATTCTGGGTTCTCTTGGATCTTATGTCTTTCTTTTTGTTGTTTCCTTTTTAATTTAACTGTAGTGCATCTTCAAGTAATTTTTTTTTTTTTTTACAGTAAGGGAGATAAACACACTGATTATCTGTATGTACAAAAAATATCTTTATAATTTCTACACATTTGACTGAAAATTTGGCTAGGTCCAGAATTCTGAGTTGAAAAAATTTCCTGTGCTATCTATGAAGACATTGTTTCATTAGTTTCCAACATTCAGTGTGGCTGATAAGAAATGTGATACTAACCTGATTTTTCTTATTTGTGGATAACTTCTTTGTTCCCGTGAATAGTTTCTGGTAGTTTTCTTTGTCTTCCATTCTGAAGTTTTGTAAGTATGTGCTCAAGTATGGGTGTGATTTTGTTTATCCTGCTTTGACGTTTTAATTTGAAGACTTCTGTTTTCAGAAGTGATCCTGGAGTCCCGGGATCGAGCCCCACATCGGGCTCCCTGCTCAGCAGGGAGTTTGCTTCTCCTCCCTCTGCTCCCTCCCACCCCTCACCGTTCATGGTTGCTCTCTTGCTCTCTCTCTCTCTCTCTCTCACTCCCTCTCTCAAATAAATAAATAAAATCTTTAAAAGAATATTATTGTTTATATTATTATTATTGTTATTATTATTATTTCCCTTCTCAATTTTATTTTTTTTCTGTTTCTGGAGCTTTTAACAGGAAATTGGGTATCCTTGATTGATTCTTTATTTTTTGTCATTTTTCTCTCACATTTTTAAAACTATACCTTTTTTCTTTACTAGTACATTATGTCAACTTTTTCTTCCAACTTTCTATTGAAAATTTATTTTGGCTTTTCTTTTTTTTTAAGATTTTATTTATTTGAGAGAGAGTGAGAGAGAGTACAAGGGGGGTGAGGGGCAGAGGGAGAGGAAGAAGCAGGCTCCCAGCTGAGCAGGGAGCCCAATGCGGGACTCTGATACCAGGACTCTGGGATCATGACCTGAGCCAAAGGCAGATGCTTAACTGACTAAGCCACCCAGGGGCCCCTTATTTTGGCTTTTCAATCGTTATTTTCCAAGAGCTCTTTCTTTCTCCTTATTCTTTTTTAAGATTTTCTTTATGTATTATGAAAATCTTCCTTAATATCTTTGATGATATTAATTAAAATTTCTCTTGATTGGATCAGAATTATTTTTGTTTCTTCTGGGGTCAGTTCTATTTGTTCAGCTTGTTCCTTCTCTTTGATGTTGCCGATCTTCCTCAAATGTCTGATGACCTTGGTTTACTATACATATTTGTGAATGAAGAATGAGGTTGATTCATACAGAAAAGTGCTTTGTTGTTCACCTGACTTTACCAGCCTGTGTCCTGAATGAGAGTTGACTGTGTTCTGTGTAACATGGACAGCTTATTGGCTGCTCTGTCTCACTCTAGGCTGTATAGACTTGGGACAGGAAGGCAGAATTCCTCCTCCTCCAGTCTCACACAAGACTTGCCAAAACAATGAAGGCCCTACTATGTGGCTCCAGTCCCTTACTTGGAAGCCCTAATCCTTCAAGGCAGATAGCTCACTTTCTTCACAACATAATTTCCTGCTTTAGTTTGGGTGCATACGACCCTCCTGCACATGAAGGCGTGGGAAAGTCAGCCAATGTAGGTATTCAGCAAACAGATCGTCAACCAATTGCCCTGTTTTCTCTCTTTCTTTCTTCTTATTCTGTTTATTCTTACTTCTGCTCTCTCTTTATCTGCTGCCTGGATTGGGATAGGGCTGGGAGAGCTCAGCAATGACATCTTCTCTTGTGGATCTCCAGGGTTGTATGACCGATGTTCATCAGTACACTTCTGACCCCGGTTAAATGAGGTGGTCATTAGGTTACCTTTTAGCCTGGTTCAAATAACAGGTCTGGTCAATTCTCATTCTCTACTTATACCTGGAGAAGATAGGTTTGGGGTCTCATGACACCCAGATGGGAATGGAGGCAAGCACATCTAACTGACGAATTAATTGGTGAAACATCCTGCTGAAGAATTCTTAAATGGCCTGCTTTTTTTTTTTTTAAGATTTTATTTATTTATTTGAGATAGAGAATGAGACAGAGAGCATGAGAGAGGGGAGGGTCAGAGGGAGAAGCAGACTCCCCGCTGAGCAGGGAGCCCGATGCGGGACTCGATCCTGGGACTCCAGGATCATGACCTGAGCCGAAGGCAGTTGCTTAACCAACTGAGCCACCCAGGCGCCCTGGCCTGCTTTTTTATGTTTCAAATGTTATCCGAGGAAACCTGACACACAGACTTTCAACCTTGGCTCAGTTAGAGGGTGTTGTGGAGTCACCTAGAGGCACAGGGAAGGAACAACTTGACTCAATGAATGCACGTGTTACATTTTTATAGCAACCTTTTAAAATGACCCTCTCACTGATGTACACAAGCCTTTATGAACAAAATATGAATAGTTGCCCAATGATATTTTTAGGAAGCATTTAGTGAGTGCCAGAATGCCTACAGGACACTGAAGGGAGAATAACAAACGCTGCATTTTATTGATGTCAGCAATAACTTGTAAACCTCAGACATGACTTCACACCCAGAGATTGCTTCACTGCCCAGAATGAAAAGCCATTTTCAAGGGAACTCCTGGCATCACTTTTAAGAGCACTTTGTGCCTGGCCATACCACCAGGCTTCGTGTGAAGGGCAGCGGAGCTGCAGCTGGTGAGTACATAAGCCTCTCACTTCTGGAGGTCTGAGTCCATAACTTAGCCTTGCTTTGGCCACAAGAAAACATTTACTTGGTTCGTTCTCTCCCTGCTTAGCCTCATTAGAAAACCACTGCACCATGTGGCTCGGTTTGTTCCAGCTGGCAGTGTCTAGCGAAGATGAGGCCAGGGGTTGGGTAAACAGGGCCTGGCGAGGTGTGCTGGCTCTTCTGAGTGGAATTCTGCCTTCCACCTGCCTGGGCTTGAGCTTTCTTCAGGCCACATGCTATTAATTCTTCTCGGTCATGAACATTATATCCATGTCAGACTTCTGTTTTATCTTAAAATGAATGCATTAGGTGTTTGCTCTTCTGAAGCTGGAATCAGTAAAGATTTAAAACACGAGATGGATTGGTAAGAACTGACTGGTAACACTAGTGACTGGGACAGGGTTCTATTTTTGAAAACATTTTGTTTTCATCTCGCCAGGATACTCAGGGACTCCCTAGTGTGTTACTGTAATTCTTTTTTTGGTGGACTGGAAGTAAGGTGTGCGTGTTTCAGGTTTTCCATCTGAGGTTTTAAAAATATCGGGAAAAGTACAAGTGTTTTGCAATAGCTTTAAGGGAAAACAGGAGTTATCAGTTCTATAGGATGGAGAGATAGTGACAAGTTCTGTCCTTTCTGCACCATGAATCCCAAGGAACTTCTTGATCCAATAACAGTATGAATCTAGCAAAGTTTCAGATTCGAGCAGAAAGTTCCTGAATGGGCTTTTCTGCTGCTCTATGGCAGAGCCCCCTCTCAAGTCCAAGCAGTTCCTCACTTTCTGTCCTCTCGTGGCCACCATCGGACACGCCATCTGCTCTTGCCTCTGCCCAACTTGCCTGCTGCTCTCAGGCATAAGCACACTGGCCCTTTCAGTTTTAAAAGGATCTTCAAATTAGCCTCAAACCTCCAAGTGCTTTATAGGAATTTAAAATCTTTTTCTGAACGTGGTGTAGTAATTTAATACATTGTCATGAAGTCAGACCAAAGAGCCAGTGATGAGGAAACCTTTTTAAATTTTGGGAAAATTAATTTCAGCATTTTAAAGTAATACCACCTGATTGTCCCTAGACAGACAGGTTTTTAAGGTAGGTATAACTGACCTGTCATTCACTGTGTTGCTCCAATTCTGCCATTTGGAAGGGAGAGTGAAAATATTTAAGAAGCCAAGATAAAAGAGGAAAAAACACACACACATTCCAACTTAAAGGATACAGAATCTCTGAGGCTATATTCTGTGATCTACTAGAAGCAAAGAAGTAAAGATATAAAGTGTGTTTCTACCAGAAATCTAAAAGATGAAAGTACTTTTGGAGAGGCTTGGTCTCTAAATGATATTTTCAAATTCTTATAGCAGAGTAGAGGGGAGACTGGAGAAGGGGCACAATCAGAGTTCACCTTAAATCTCACTTCTTTCCTTGAAACTCTTGTCACCAGGGAGCCCCCAGGGATTGCCACCCTTCCCTTTTTGAATTTAGAACTCTACCTCATGCTTATTCAAAAAAATATTTATTGAGCACCATCTATTTACCAGCTACTGGTCTAAGTGTTGGAGACACAGTGATAAATAAAGCAGCTTTGGTGTCAGCTTGCAAGAAGCTTGTGTACTAGTGGAAGAGACAGTCTGTGTACTCTGAGTTTCACCCTACATGTCACAGTTTCACAAATGTTATTAGAAGAGATGAGATGCTCGGGTCTGAGATGAAGGACGGTTTATTACTCATAGTAACAGCAGTAATAGCAGTTGCCAGAGAGTTAGCATTTATGTGCTAGTTCTCCAAGCCCCAATTCCCACAGGGTGAATGTGAAGAGAGTCAGATGATACCTGCCTATGCAGAAGAGGAATGCTCCTATTTAGGAGTTTAGGAACCTGAATCCATAATAATGGGCAGCAAGCCTGCCTGCGCTTTGTTTTGGAGAGAGACATTATTTTTATTATGCTGGACAGTAAACATACCTGTCCTTTCCTGCAGAGGGAGACCCTATCTCTGTCTTTCAAGACTGTTCATTATACAAACATCCTTGAGAAGGTGGTCTGGAACAAAGAGCAGCCAGTACCTCATTTGCAAGACATGCAGAAACAGGAGAGATCCGTGGAAAATTCTTTTCCAACAGTTCAAAGCAATGGCTTGTTTTGTCGAGTAGAGACAGCTCTGCCTACAGGAGTGAGAAGTAATTTTTTTCACATGCTGCCTTCTGGGGCTTATGGATGTGACCACAATACTAAAAAGGGCATGTCTTCGGGTGGGATAGAGGAGGAGCAGAGCTGAGCCAAGGAAATCTCTGATGTGACAATTCAGTTGGCAGCTCCTAGAAACCTAACAGTCCTATGACAACATGAAACATTAGCTACGCATCTCATGGTTAGAAGTGTTGGGCTGCAGGTGTTAGCCAGGCTGGCTACCAGGGTGACCAGGCATCCACCCGGGGGTGGGGGGTGGGAGGTGGGGGTGGGGGGTGGGGGGAGGTGAGCCACTTGGAGGAGAAATGAGAGCCAGTCATGGAATAATTATATTTTTAAAAAACCCTGTTTTTGAAGTGAATTAGCCTAAATAAGTGTCTCATGTTGGCCAGGATTTATTTTATTTAAGCCTGATATACAGGAATTTAGAAACAACCATATGGATTTTCTTGAAGGTTGGTAAAAACAAAATGTGCTTCTAAGCTGTCTGCCAACTTTCAGCCTTAGTTAATTTTTATGGATGAGTTTTAAACTCCTAAAAAACAAATGTATAATAGAAGTGCTGACGCAGAAACAGATTTAACTATAAAAACATGCAGTGGAAGCTGAAATATATATCATAGAATTTTTGCAGGAAAAATTTGATAAAGGTGTATTTGGTATAATAATAAATTCGAAGCCATCGCAAGATGTAGTAAAAATAAGAAAATAATTATTGTTGGTGGGAAGAATGTATAAAATGAATTAAAAAGTCTCTTAACCAGAAATTCAAGAATACATGGCGTATATTTCCTGAAATGCTCAGTGCATATCTGTCTGGACTAACTGACCTAATGCAAACTGTCTTTGAATTTTTGGACCTCCTGTCTGAATTCTTCCTTACTAATAGTGTTAAAATAGTAGCTGGAAAACTAATTCTCTAGGCTGCCTAGGAGAAAAGCTATTGTGCATTTAATTAGTCTTATTTAAATTTAAATTTTAATCCCTCTTCTCAACACTCCCTGTGCCAATGCTTGCCATATGTATGCTGGAAAAGAGTATTGGTATTAATTTTTTTTTAAGTTTTACCATGTTCTTTTGTATACATTGTTGTGTTTGACCCCATTTAGTCCTAACAATTACGCTTTGCATAGAGGAATTATTATACTTTTTACAGATGAAGAAACTGAGACAGTGAAAAGTCAGTGATTGTCTAGACCCAGATAGCCAGTGAGAGCACAGAACAATGGATTGTCAAAAAATACTGATTTGGTTCTTCCTGAAACAACAAAGTTATGTAAACACCTTATTTACTTGGTGGGATGGGAATTTCTAGTTTAGATTACCATGATAATGGAACTACCTCCATTAAAAAATAATAAAAATATATAGATACACAACAACAACAACAGCACACACGTGCGCACGCACACACACACACACACACACACAATGTTTTCTGTGGTTCAGTTTTGAATTAGACCAGTTTTGCCAATGCTTCAGAAATGAAAGAAGAAAGAAAATTGAAGGAAAAAAAGGATGCCAGGCAACGCCTGAGATTCTTTTTGGACCTTACCTTCTGGCAAATGATAACTTCAGGAGTAGGATCAGAACTGCTGGAAGATTTAGGATTCAAACAGTAACTTTATTTTAAGAAATTATACATTCTATTTGGTTGAAAAATTATGGAGTAAACTTTAAGAATTCATTTACTTAATAAATGTAGTTTAAGAAAGAAAATGTTTTTAATAAGGAGATCAATTTTAACTACTCAGGAGACAGTAGATACATGAAAACAAATTTAATTCTAGTCCATACAATTTTGAATTACTTCACTTTCCGGTTTAAATATAAATAAACTTTAGGGCTGGTGTAGTACTAAATATAATGGCAACTGACATTTTCATGGTGAAGAAAACTTCACCATCAAATGGGTATTAAGTTCAGCAATAACTTAACAAATAGAATTAGAAAACTGTGTCTATATTAACATAATCGTGAAGTTTTTGATCTTTATGCAAAAAAAGTTGAAATCAAAAGGGAAATGATATAACTGCTCTAACTCTTTTTATGCACAGAGAATAATGACAGTCATAAAACACAAAATAATATGAGACCACGGAGATTCATTCAGCCTATGTTTCTATTTCTGATAGTGACCAAGGGATATATTTGCAAAATCCATTGTTTCCTGCAATGGCTGTGGTAAACTTTTAAATGAAAGCCCCTGCTCCCCACCATTTCCTTAACCCCTCCCTCCATTTGCAGATATAGATAGATAAGTTTAAAAGGAATCATTTGCCTTATCCTGAAAACCTGTTCTGGGAAAAAGTAGAAGGAAGTTGAAATTTAATAAGGCTTATGGGATTTTTCCAAAGTTCAAAATACTACTGTGGCTACTTGTGTGGTTCCCTGCCCCCAAATACATGCTCTACCAGATACCCGAGTGCTTAAAATTTCACAATGGATTTATCACTTTGGGCTTTAGGATGCCTTTGGGTCATTGAGAATCTCTCTGGGAGTGATAACACCCAGTAAGACACATAGTGAGTGTCCAATAAATGTTTTTAAATGGAAACTTTATTATCTTCTTATGGGGCTTAGTTGACAGCCAAGTGAGGTTAAATTAGATCCTCAGTTAAGAGAAGGGGAGCAATTAGAGAGTACTTCAGAGGCCAGGAGTGAGGAAAAGGAAAATGAAAAGAGAGCACACAAAAAACTGTGTTCAGTTTATAGATTCACTGAGGCTTTGTCTTTCCCATAAATAATTTGCCAGAACTTACCCTCTCTTCCCTTTATTCTTCCTCATTTACTGATTTTTTCCTTTCAGATCCTCCTTTTCCTTTCCTTTTCTTCCTCATCTGTCTACTCCCAAAATGGATTTAAAGGTATACTAAAAACATTATTAGAATCATAGTTATCATGAAGCATGAGTAATTTGTGCAGATGATAAATTAGAATTATTTCATTGAGCTATGCATCAAGTCAGAAATTTTTCTTCTACATATTTCTGTATCTTTATTATGCTTATTTGCACTGCTCTTCAGGATATTTAGGGACATTAAACACATTTGACAATAGTGTGCATTTTACTCTGTGGAATTCACAAATGAGCAGCAAACTTGCCTTACTACTTTTAAAAAACACCAAGAGTTAGCATAGTTAACATGAGATAAATATTTATTGAATATCAAAGGGTGGTGAGATCACTACTTAATATCTTAAATAAAAATACAATACTGAGTTTATTTCTTATAATAAAGGAAGTCTATACCAATTGCACATAGTCTCTCTGAAAAGAGTAGACTGCTGATCTTGTGTAGGGTTTTTGAACACCATGGGGTTCAGGGATTGGCATACTTTGAGAGGCGTAAGTGGATTGACATATCTGTTTCAGCACGATTATTTAGGTGAGATGGTTGTTGATTGGTTGGCATTCAGAGGCATGTTTCTTGGAGCAAATCTGTGTCTCACTGGCTGACTTTCAGAAGTAAGGAACCGTTATTGAGGCAAAATTGTCAGTGATCAATTGAGTAGATTTAAAAGTGGTTCTGATGGCTATTTGCTACTATGGCTACTATGGCTAAAGAACAATCATTCTTTTCCCTAAGATTGTGTGAACATTTTTATTTGCACTCCCACATTTTGGTCCTTATCCAGATAAAGCTGCAGGAAGATTGCCAAGATACTCACTACTGTTGTTTATTCTCATGAAGATGAGATTTCATCATTGATCAGCGTGTTTTCATCCTGTTTTCAATTTTGAATCATTTGTTAAATCATCTGTTTGGATAATGGCTGTGCAGAATCATTCAAACCAGTGGACAACAAATATTGAATAACTGTGACACAAACGAGTATAACTGGAAGTGTTATAAAAAAGGCCTAGAAGACACCATGGAACCACGACATAAGATTTCTTAGAGCTGGTCAGGAAGACTAACTTCCTGAGTCTAATTTAGAAAATCAAGATACCTTTTCTTTTAGCTTAGATACAGATTGTTCCATCTCATCTGTAGCATTAATCCAGGTATAACAGGAAGTAGAAACAATAGTGTAGAATTCCCCCAGTTGACCAAAATAAATAAGTAAATAAATCAATAAACACACACATGCACATTAATAAATAAAATCCAGGGCTGTTGTATTGAGTTAAGGAATCAAATAGGTTTATTGTGTCCTCCTTGTCTGGGCTTATTTGTCACTATGAAAGTGAGGAAACAAATATTTTTGGTGACTACACCAAGTTGCCTAGCTGCTATTGATGGAGTTATTATCAGGAGAGTTATTTATTTTCTCTGTTATTACTTGCTATATGTTTATTAAAAATACAATAGAGACTAAATAGATATACTAGTCTGATTTAAAACAAAAAGAGAAAATTATATAATATGAGGTATGATAAAAGAAAATAACTATAGATGATACTGAGATTAATAAAATTTTAAGAATGTTATGTACAACTGTCTGTTTATAAATTAGAAATGTTTTTTAATTTGAGTATAGTTGATGCACAATGTTACATTAGTTTCAAGTATACAGCATAATGATTCAACAACTCTATACATTATGCTATGCTTAATTAGAAATTTTCTTATATAATTTGTTAGATAATTTATCAAGCAAAATATAAATACAGATTTTACCCCAGAAAAGATAGAAAACCTAAAAAGACCAATTGCTGTAGAAGAAATTAGAAATGTTGTTATAAAAATGTTGTTGCAGAACACTCAGTATTTTAAAACACATGAGACCCAGATGGTTTTACATCTGTGTTCTAGGTAACATTCAGGGTCTTTTGAGGTAATATTCAAAAAGAGGTAATCCACACATAATACAATTATTCAAGATTATGGGAAAGCTACACACACCATTTACAAAGCTAGCATAACCTTAGTATCAAACTCAATACTTAAAATATAAAAATTATAGACCTAGATCTATATAGGCAAATCAAATTTACCAGTGTATTAAGAGAATAATATATGAAGTAAGTTTTGTTCCAGGAATGCAAGGATAGTTCAACTAAAAAATGCCAGTTCATTATCAAATGAAAGAAGAAAAAAGTATTATCATTCTATCAATTCTGTCTAAAAAGAGAAAGTTAAATCAAAGTTAAAGTTAACTCCATTCCTAATAAAAATGCTAAGAAAAATAGTGACAGAGAAAACTATCACAACACAATAAAGATCCCTTATCAAAAAGTTCAATAGCATGTTTCTTAGTAAAGTATTAGAGTTATTACCATTAAAAGTAACTAACGCTATAGGATACTCAACTTTCCTCATTATTAAATCCTCTTTTGGAGGTTCTAGATTAAGCCATGAGACAAGAAAACAAATAAATGGCATAAATATTAAGAGAGGCAAATATGTTTATTTGCATGTAATCCAAGTGATTCTACTAAAGATAATAAGATTTGGTAAAGTAGCTGAATATAAGATTAGCATAAAAACAGATCAATTGCTCTTCTTTATATTAGTAATCAGAATGAAAGGGATGCATTTAAAAGAAAGTTTCAGATTATGTGTGGACAAAATGTTACTGAAGTTTCTAAAATGAAGAGACATGCTCTGTTCTTGATTTGAAAGAGTTAGTATTATGGAAAAACCAGTCATTCAAAAATGAATATATAAAACCAATTTATATATATTCAATTGGAATTTCCACATGTGCTTTTTTAAAATTAGACAAAACAATTTTGAAGTTTATCTGGAAGAATATATGTTGTAGAATTACCAACAATTCTAGGAACAATGATAGTGATGGGATTCTTGCATTACTGGATATCAAAACTTACCATAAAGTTGCTATAATCAAACCTGTACTGTTTGGCACAGAAATAGATGAATAGAAGAGAACCAAATAGATAGTCCACACATATAGTAGAGCCTAATATAAGCATGAAGATGACATTTTGATTCAGTAGGAAAAGCATGGTATATTTAATAAATGGTGCTGGCAGAATTGACAATTTTGTTGGGAAACAGAAACCCAGATTCTTATGTGATGTCATATACAAAAATTTTTTTTAGATATATTAAAAGTTTAAGCTATAAATAAGTGAACAAAGAAAAGGAAAAAGAAAATTAAGAAGGAAGGAACACCAGAGACCTTAAAGAAATAGACGTATGACTATAGAAAACAATTACATTTCTCTATATGTTGAGCTATATCGCAAACAAGTCAAATGACAAATTCAGAGAAAATTTTTTCAATACTAATGACAAAGGGTTATTATTGCAAACATTTAAAATATTGCTAGACACTGATTAACAAAAAGACAAAACCTAATAGAAAAAGAATAGTAAAGTTAAATGTCCAATAAATTTTTGAAAGTCTGATCAACTTCACTAGTACTCAAGAAAATATGTACTAAAACAATAATAGAATATAATTTTTCACCCATCGTATTGGAAAACACTGAAGAGCTTCATAACATCAACACTCTCATATACCTGGAGTGAGCTCATTTAACTCTTCAGGAAAGTTATTTGACAGCAAACACCTCTTTTGGAACTGTGTCCTAGAAAAATACTTGCACAACTGCATAAGAAAATATGTATATGTGTGATTGTAGTGGAAACAGCTGGAAGAAAAATCTGAATGCCTATCAATTCAGAGAAGTATTGAAAATATTTATTTAATAAACCTGCAAAATATTATACAGGTATCAAAACATGTTTAGAAACATGAATTCATATATGTGTATATCCACCTACAAGCATTTCCAAGATACATTTTTAAGTGAAATAAAACAAGCTGTGAGGGATGTATAATGAATAATCTGAATTTTTTATGAAAAATCTGAATTTTTTAAAAAATGAAGTGAGCAAAAATCAATATATGATATATATGTTGGTATGTGCCTTGGTGAGTATAGAAACAGGTGTGGGAGATTAGATACCACACAGGTTACTTTGGTAATTTCTTCTTTTTTTGTTTGTTTGTTTGTTTGTTTTTTACATTGGTAATTTCTTGATATGGGATTGGTTGGGGGTTAGAGGAGATTATTAACTTTTATTTTTCTACCTGTTGTTTAAGTTTTACAATGAGCACATACTACTTCAAACAATTATGATAGTAAAAACCAAAATAGATATTTATTCATAGACAAGTAGATCATGAAAGTATTTTAAGATGTTAGACCTCTTAGAAAGTTAGGAATTCTAGATAAAAGAATAAATGCTATAAACCAAACAGGTACACTAAACCAAGGGAACTAAGGGAAAGAAGAGAGATAAATAAAAATCCTATGAATTTTTGGAGTTCCTGTAAATCATAGCTCTAAAATTATTGCAACACGATAACAAGTGCTATCAGATGTTGGTCATTATATCCTACATCTATATATTCATGGCCAACTTGAATTAATATAAAGAAACAAGCAACCAACAGGCAAACAAGAACCTTGAAGACTGACTTTGAGATTTATCTACTGGTGGGGATCTGGAATTATCAGTACTGACTCTTACATCAAAAACACAGCCTCTGGTTCTCTTGGTTCTCATCCAGCTTTGCTGTCTGTATACAGATGTGGCATTAAAGTATTCTCTGAATCACCAGAACTTGACCAAAATAATTATTATGAGAAGTTAGCAATAGGAAATGTGTGACTCAGAGGGTTCCGACTTGCCAAAGTTCAGGTGAGTCAGTGGTGAAGTTGAGATGGGCCCTGGACAATCATTTTAAATAGAAGTCTCCCTCTCCTTCTAAATTTTAGGCACTAAGATTATGTCTTGTAAGATAATAGCTTTTCCTCCAGCAAACCATAAATAATGCTGTTTAAAATAAAAATGAACACATGTGATAAGACTGTACTTGTTTGATTTTTTAAATATCTAAAGACTGTCTCATTATTCACAGTTTTGGTTTTCAGTTTGCTTTCTATAGCCAATGTATAAACCAACTAGATTAGCAGAGATTTAAATCTCACAGATATCCTGTTCCTGTTTTTTCCTGCGTTGACATTTTACAGGAGACAGACCCAGAGATAACAGAAATGCAGTATAAATAACAATGTGGATGCTTATCTGAACTCTGTAAACATATATAGTTAATTCATTTAGATTCTGTACATGAGTTTAAAATGCACACACACAAAAATACATCATGAAGTTTAGGGTCCCACAGGAAGATCCTGATGGGTACCTGATTACTCTTATATTCACAGAATAATCATTGATTTTTCCAATAAGTGATCATTTAGAAAAAGAAAGTGTATATCTGAGAGAATATATATCTTAACATAACATATTTTTCTACTCATGTTCACAATCGAGACCCTCATGTGTCTATGTCATAATGCAGGTATATTAGGTCATCCACTGAAGGTTGAAAACTAGAGTAAATTTACCATTTGTATGTATTTTGAGTCTGGTCCTATGTAAAAAAAAAAAAAATTTAGGAGCTTTGAAGAAATCACTTTAGATTCATTCCTACTGGAAATAATTGGAAACAGCTTTTCATGGAAACATTCACTGATGCTTGTTGCCTGGACTAGAGTCTAGGACAGCTCACTTGTTTTTCTATGGCCCATGAGCTAAGAGCGATCTTCACATTTTTAAACGGTTGAAAGAAAACAATATTTTATGACACATGAGAATGATAGAATTTCAAATTTCAGTGTCCATAAATCACACAGACGTTCATTCATTTTTTCCATTGTTTATGGCTATGTCCTTGCTACATGTAATGGCAAAGTTGAGCATAATCACAGAGACTATATGTCCCTCAAAGTTGAAAATATTTACTGTATGGCCCTTTACAGAAAAAGTTTGCTGACCCTTGGATTAGAAAATCCCTGAGTATATTTGCTGTGAGGAGTTTATATGTAATGTTTCTTTTGTGGTGGGCTGAATGATTATGAAGTAACTCATTTATTCAACCTTTTATTCTTTCACTCAATAAAAGCTTACTGAATATTGACACTGAACCAGCATTAGGAGTAGGGGGAAATGTAGGACAAGTTTTTGTCCTAAAGATTATACTGAAACGATTGCATATTAATAAGACAGTTGTACTAAGAATTTCTACAGATAAATGCCTTATTGGGTAGGGGACATAGTAATTTTGGGTCTTCTTTCCTAAGAAGAGCTCAATCCCAAGATTGGTACAATACATGCAGATTATCAACTTCTCTTTGTATCTTCTACTGTAGCATCCTGAACTTCCTTTTCCCTGCCCTCAGGGTTACATGAGTCCCCTGCTCTCTGGAGATGAGCACTGTGCCTCAGGACAGTTTCGGAGGTCCAGATTAGCAGCCACTATCATTGAGCATTTTCCATGTGACAAGTACTGTGCTAGGAGCTTGACTTGAAATAACATCACTAAAACCTCACACTTGGCAAGGTAGACACAATCATCCTCATTTTTGTAAATGAGAAAACAGAATTTAAGAAAAGTCAAGTAAAGTAAGTGACAGAAACAATGCTTCAAACATAAGGTTGCCTGTTTCCAAAGCTAATCCTTTCAATGACAATTTACTAAGTTGGCTTGTTCTTAAGACTCAAATTCTCGGGGCACCTGGGTGACTCAGTCGGTTAAGTGTCTGCCTTCAGCTCAGGTCATGATCTCAGGGTCCTGGGATCGAGCCCCGCATCGGGCTCCCTGCTCAGTGGGGAGCCTGCTTTTCCCTTTCCTGCTCCCCCTGCTTGTGCTCTCTCTCTGTCAAATAAATAAATAAAATCTTAAAAGAAAAAAAGTCTCAAATTCTCTCCACACTGTGCTGTCTTTGGTTACTTTTGAGATGTCAATTGTTAGCTAAGTCTTTCAGGCTATGGCTATGTGATAGAAAATAAATATTTTCTACTAAATATACTGTTTCCATGTTTGTGGGTGGCAGTGTCTTTATACAAGAACGAGTTCACCCTGAATTCCACTTTGTTTCCCACCTTTGTTTCTAAAACATTTGTGTTTACTTGAATGAGAAGAATTTTCCAGGCAGTTGTGACTCACTCTAGGTTAGAGCCACAGGATAGGTGGCAAAAGAAACATGGGTTCAAATTCATACTTTTTTCTTGATGCAAACCCTTGTCAATATTACTTCATTTTCTGAGTCTCAATTTCTCCATTTGTGAAATTATTCATGGTGGAATTTGAGATAGGTGTCTGCCTATTCCCTATATGCATATGACCATCTTTAGAATTAGTTTCCCACTCAATCCTGTCTGTAGAGATCTCTGGCTACTGGATCATAGAATCTTAGAGTTGGGACGAGTAGTACAATGTATAATCTTTTTTTTTTTTTTTAAGGATTTCTTTATTTATTTGTGAGAGAGAGGGGGAGAGGGAGAGAGAGAGGAGGAGCAGAGGGAGAGGGAGAGAGAGAATCTCAAGCAGACTTGGTGCTGAGTGTGGAGCCTGACACGGGGCTCGATCTCATGACCCTGAGATCAGGACCTGAGCTGAAATCAAGAGTTGGACCCTTAACCTACTAAGCCACCCAGGTGCTCCTACAATGTATAATCTTTGAAGACAAATAGACTGGAGTTATTACTAGTTGAAGGATCTGAGGCAAACTGACTTCTTTTCCTTGAGTCTCAATTTCCTTATGTGGAAATGAGGGAATGATAGTACTACCTCATAATACTTAGTGATTAGTACTCGATAGTACAAGTTCTTAATGATTATGTCACAGTTCCCACAGAATTGTGTTGAGGTTTAATTTAAAAAAAAGAAAAATATATATATAAAGCCCTCAACAAAGGGAGAGTTTTCAGTAAATATTGATTACTTTCATTCATTAGAATGTTTTAAAAAGTGTGACTCACATTCGCTTGCATTGGAATCACGTGTTGTGAGCTATGTATTTGTCAGAAATGCTGATTCTTGGACTCCAACCTGGACTTACTGGATTCTGGGAATTCTACATTTTTAAAACATGCTTCCTGGCTGATTTTTGATACACCAAAGCTTGGGACAATACCTTAGAATCAACCCAGCCCAGCTCGCTAACAATGCAGCAATCCTTTCCTGGCATTGCTCCAATTACTCATAGGCTTCTTGGGAGTTTCTGGTGATGGTGAACTTGCTCTCTCACAAGGCAGCTCATCTTGTTTTGTTTTGTTTTTTTAAACTTGTATTATTAGAAACATCTTTCTTGTAATTGAATGAAAAAAATGGCCTCCACCTTATTTTCTCTCTGTATGACCCGTTCAGCCCTCTGAGTCACACAGATTACTATTGTAGGGAGGCAACGGGAAAGCCGTTGTGGGAATGTATGGGACTGGAGATGTGTTTATGAGCCTAGCAGGTGGAACAGTTTTCAGCAGTTACCTAAGGTCCTCAAGGTGATGACTCTCCCAGTACGGACAGGGAGCCTGTGAGTGGATCAAATACAGAAATCCAGGTAGGGAGGCAGAGAGGTGAGAACATCATCAGGAAGATGATCAAAGCATGAAGAACAAACAAGGACTCAAATGCAGACATGGGGAATGGGGCTATAGTTTGGCTATGGGGATAGGAGTCCATAAGGTTATCGTAAGGTCTCCGACAACTTCACTTGACACTGAGACAACTGAGTTACTAAATCAGGGTTCTTTAAGTTTTCCCTTAGGAGGGACAGGATTCATGTTTCTACCTAGTGCACATTAGAGATATTTACTGAGTGAATAAAAATAGCGGCCAGGTGGCCCTAGCCATGGAGATTGCAAGGCAGGGATCAGAACACATTTTCCAAGTTCAGTCATCAAAATATTCAAGGAAAACCTTTCCTTCTCCAGCTTAAAAGTTTCTGAGTTTTTTTCCGCTGTCCAGCATAGGAGCATAGGATCTGGTTTCTGGAGCTTTTTCCAATTGGCAGCCATCTTCAGACACTTGGGTTTGTCAATATCCCTCTTAAAATGTGGTACTCAGAACTGAATACAGTGTCCTGATGTAGCATGACCATACTGAGTGCTGCAGGTCCTCCACCTCTCTTGATCAATGTGTTATATCACCAATGGCCATACCAAACTATTTCCTAATTAAATGGGCTATGTGTGTATCATAAATAACTCACTTCTGCTAAGGCAGCCTAAGAACACACTAGCTTTTCTAGCAGCCAAATCACGCACTTGGCTCATATTAAAGCTTCTGTCAGTGAAATCCCTGAAGTTCTTTGTCACATAAAACACTACTCAACTAAGACAAATTTGGTTTGTGTTTGTACAATTGAGTGTTTGAACCTAAGTTCAGGATTTTACATCTATCTCTGTTAAATTGCATCTTGTTGGTTTTGGCCTGACTATCATGCCCATGGAGATAATTTAAAACTCTGTTTCTACCATTCAATGTATTTAGCTAACCCTTCCATCCTTGTGCCATTTAAAATTTTACCAAGCCTTCTATACCCTCATGTAAGTCACTAATAAAAAGTACTTCACAGTAAGGACTTGTGTTTTCCTAGGATCTCCCTTTAGGATGACATTTTTTTCATTTGTCAATATTCTCTAAGGCACCTATTATGTGCCAAATGCCATGTTATAACCTGGGGATAAATGTATGAACATGGCCTAGACCTTGGTCTCAAGAGATTCACAATCTAATGAAGAAGATTAACAAGTTAGTATACAAATGTAATACTATGTGATGAGGGGTGTAACAGAGGGATACATAAGGGATAATGGTAAAATCAGGACTTCGGTAGAATAATCATAGAATGATGGAAATACATTTGGGATCTAGTAGACCTCCATAATTAGAAACACTCTTCTCATGTAGTGTTAGGAACACTTTCTATCACTCTTATGCAACACTTTAAAAATTACCACCACCTTTTCTTTGGGTAAATACCCAGTAGTGGAATTATTGGATCATATGGTAGTTCTTTTTTTTAATTTTTTGAGGAACCTCCATACTGTCTTCCACAGTGGCTGCATTTCCACCTACAGTATATGAGAGTTCCTTTTTCTCCACACCTTTGTGGAGAAACTTGTTATTTATTTTCTTTTTGATTCTAGCCATTCTGACAGGTGTAAGGTAATACCACATTGTGGTTTTGATTTGCATTTCCCTGATGATGAGTGATGTTGAACATCTTTTCATATGTCTGTTGGTCATCTGTATGTTTTCTTTGGAAAAAAAATCTCTACTTTGGTCCTCTGGTCTTTTAAAAATTGGATTATTTGGATTTTTGTTGTTGAGTTGTGTAAGTTCTTTATATATTTTAGATATTAACCCTTTATTGGATATATCATTTACAAATATCTTCTCTCATTCAGTAGGTTCTACTGCTGGGTATTTACCCAAAGAAAACAAAAACATTAAATTGGAAAAGATATATGCCCCTCTATGTTTATTGCAGCATTATTTACAATAGCCAAGATATGGAAGGAACCTAAGTGTCCACCGATAAATGAATGGATAAAGAAGATGTGATATATATAGACAATGGAATATTATGTAGCCATAAAAAAGGATGAGATCTTGCCATTTGCATCAACACGGATGGACCTAGAGGGTGTTATGCTAAGTGAAATACATCAGACAGAGAAAGACAAATACCATATGATTTTACTCTATGTGGAATCTGAAAGGCAAAATAAATGAGTAAACAAACAAAAAGCAGAATCAGACTAATAAATACAGAGACCAAACTGAGGATGGTTGGGGAGGGGGCAAAATGGGTGTAGATAGAATTGGGAGATACAGGCTTCCAGTTGTGGAATGAATAAGTCATGGGAATAAAAGGTACAGTATAGAGAATATAGTCAATGGTATTAAAATAGTGTTGTATGGTGACAGATGGTAGCAACATTTGTGATGATCATAGTGTAACCTATCGAGTTATTGAATCACTAAATTGTACACCTGAAACTAATGTAACATTGTGTGCCAACTATACTCAAAAGATAAAAAAACTATCACCACTGGTTTTTATTAACCATTAAATTGAAGGCCCAGCTATGGTATGGTACTGTTAACTGTATTCTTTATCTTATCTGGATGCTCTTACTGGCTAGATGAAAACAACCACTTACTACCCTCCTGTAAAGAATATTTTTTATCCTTTTCCTTTTACGTAACTTACCTATGCTCCCCCCACCTCGCCAATTCTGCCCCATACCCAATGATTAACGAGACTTCACTTAGTCACAGATGGCAACATTTAGCTGTGTTTCCATCTCAAATTACAGGGTTTATATGTGTATTATTTAAATGCAAGTGGCTCTAGGGTCCCACCCTACAGTCTTGGTTAGCTTAAGTTGGGTACAATGCCAAAGCGCGTTTAGAGGAGTTCTCATCAGATCTCCCACACAAGGCAAAATAGTTGGAGGAACACTTACCCTGCTGCTCCTCTCCCACTTAAATCAGTTAGGCCAAGAACGTGGCTTCAAGTTTCCACGGAAAATATTAGTTATTTTTATATATACAAGTAAGTTCTGAATTAGTTTAGAAACAGAATTTTCTTTTTTTTTAACCATAAAATGAGGGTAGGGAAATTTGGAGAACCACCAGATGAAAATTGGGCTAATTCGGTATGTACAACTTGGGCCATTTTTTAGTCACTCTCTTGTGTTAAAAAAAGAGGCTGGGCTCCTCGGGATTGAGCATTGGTACTGGGGAGGGGGAGGTGAGAGCTGGTTAAGTATAATTGAGTCTCATCAGCAACTTATTAAATCTTATTCTTTCCTTTTTGGGGAATTGTCTTTAAGTTTTCTCCTCTGGTTTCTAATTTCTTACTATTGTGGAGGACACCAGGGGGTTAAGGGTTTGCTTCTGAAGTCAGAAGCAACCTGGGTTTGTATCCCGTTCATCTGTAGCTATGTGACCTGGCTGGGTCATGACCTCCCTTTGCCTCAAATTTCTTTACTGTAGAATGGTGACAATCAACAGTTTATTCCTCATTGGGCTGCTAGGAGGATTAAACAGTATGTGAAAATGCTTGGGATAACACACTGTAGAGGGAAACTGCTCAATAAATGTGAGCTGTTTTGTTGTTGATGTTAAGATAATGCTTTGAGGATTTGGATGGTGAAGCTGACAAAAACCAAAGTGAAACCACTGAATTCTCATAATTGCAGTACAATAGCTCTAGAATATTTCTAACAGTGTCTCAAGGACATTGTGCTCTGAACTATGGATACCAGATAATTTTTGTTTTGCTTTGTTTTTTCCCCGTTTGGTGGGCGGGGGTGCCGTGCTGTGCATTGTAGAATGATTAGCAGCATTCCTGGTCTCTGCCCACTAAATGCCAGTTGCACTCCCTCTCCTCCCGGTTGTTACAACCAACACTGTTTTCAGACATTGCCAAATGTCCTCTGGGGGACAAATAGCCCCTGGTAGGCCAGAAAGAATCATAAGTCACTTTCTTCAGCCCTAGGGTTCACACAGTTCCCCTTACCTTTCCTGAAAGCTATGAAATTGAGTTTAAAGGAATCCCCTTGGCTTTGATGGAGTGGATCCTTGTAACATTTAAGTAGGTGTGTTCTTTAGAAATGAGATGAATGTTTTATTGCTGACAGTGCAACATTCTAGTGGGCTCTCTGGTATAATTCTGGAATGGAGAATAATGGTGCAGTGTATTTGCATGCTATTTCACTTGCTACTTTCTATCCAGCACTGAATTCTGAAGGAGGAAAGAAAGGATTCTCATTAACAATAAACACCATTTTCAATAAATATTCTTAGGGCTCATTAAAGACAAAAAAAAAATTGAACTAGGGAAAATAAATGGCAGAAAAATATTATTCATATAAAATAAATGTGCTAATTGGCAAGAGTGGTTCAAAAGGACTTCTCCGTTCTCCAGACACTTTGAGCTTTGCCCATTTTCTCCTTGGCAGTGCAGTGTAAAAATGGAAATGGATTCTTTGAGCCTCTTGATGACATTTTGTTGGAATATAAGACATATTGCATTTAGATTTGTGATCGGCAAGAATTCCATCTGCACCATTCACTGGAGACCGTGCCACTGATGATGATTCCACATGGTCTATTCTTATTATTTATTTACCTGCTTAATAGTAGCAAATTAAACTGAAAGGACAATTTGATTAGGAGACTTCAGTCGATTATTTTATTTCTTAGAATGGCTTGTGTGGAACAAAGAGTGGTCCACGTTTTGGATAGAGGCAGTTAATTTTTTTTCTTCCTGAATACACTTCAGGGATTTGTAAAGAAACCACTATCCAATGACCATCTTACCAGGTGAGTGCTAGAGGAAGACAGCATAATAAAAATCACAATTATTTAAAAACAATTTTTTTTTTTTGCCTTCATCCCAACCCAAGTGAATAATGTCAATGAACTGAATGAGTCGACATTGTACCATTTCCTAGATTCTTTCAGGGACAACCCTCATGGGAATGAAACATGAGTTGCGGGTTCAACCTTGGGGGACCAATTATGCAGCTTCAGTTGGCAGCTATTGTCATGGCCACTTAAGTGTCAAGGCTTTTGATATTCATTTGTAACCATAACCTTTCATTTAAAAATACTACTACTTTCTTTGGCAGTCATCCTAACTTAATTAGGAACTAACGTAGACTTGTACATTTCTTATAAACACATCAGCCGACCAGAGGATCTGGCCAGGGCTAGAGCATGATTTGAGCTTGATTGAGGGGTTTATCTTTTCCTCCTTCTTATAACACATGTATAGGTCTGGATTATATTCAGCAGAGCTGCTTTTCCTTTTATTTTCCGGTTTTGACATTTTGAATTGATTTACTCTCGTGCTCTCATTCTCCTGCTTTTACTCCTCTCTGGCATTGTTTTTTTCTCTCCTAAAACTTTGTTTTGCACCCTTCCCCCCCCTTTTTTATTATCATTACAACTTTATCATTTAAACATTTACCGAAGAACTATTCTGACAGCCTCTGTACAGTAAGGAACAAGATTTAATGATGACAACAGAGATGATCATTATTTTTCTTAGTGCATGGTATATTACAAATTTCATTTTTTTAAAAAAAAAAACTTCTTTTGAGAGGAGGGCTGCTTTGTTTCTTGCACGGCCCTAGTGGTAGCCTGTGATCCATCAATGAACACGCAGAATAAGACACGAGGCTTGATGGAAACTGTGGTGAAGTGGGTACTTACAAGTGGCCTGGGGCATCCAGTTCTACCCTAGAGATGAGTTGTGTGGGACCATGTAGTTTAGATTTTGCAGATCACCAGTAATAAGGACATAATCATCAATTGGGGCTATAAAAGGAAGTGATTATATGCTAGCAAATTTTAAGTGTCTATTATGTGCTAGGTTCTATGCCAAGTACTTGACCTATTCTTCATATAATCTTCACAACACTACTGAGATAAAAATAATTTTCCTCACCATTTTAAGATGAACTTAATCTCAAGGAAGTTAAGTAGCTTTCATACAATCTTGCAGCTACTAAGTCTGATTCTAAAACCTGTATTTTCAGCCACCACATTTGATACTCGTTTCCTACTAACTTGAAGACAATTCTTTTTATAATCCTCTAGAAGGAGGGTATGAAAAATTGTATTGAATAAGATAAAGATGAGCAAACCCTGTTCCTGGCAGCTGTCCCCTGGGCCAAGAAAATTCTGGTTGAGTATTGGTATTTTCTGTGCCTCATATTACTCTGTGGGTATACTAATAGGTTTTAGCAAATGCAGGGCTGGTACGGTTTTTCTTTTAAGCTTTGGTCCATTTCATCTGTAAAACTTGCTCTTTCAAACTAGTTGTTCTACTAACTTTGGAGACAGAGAATTCTGTTCAGCACAGAAATGAGCATAACATGCAGATAAGACCCTTTCCTGTGGCCCCTTGTCTTGGGAGTGAGTTTTCAGCTAATGAGAAGTGAGAAGTAATGAAGCTGGAATAAGAACACAGTTATTGGGGCACCTGGGTGGCTCAGTCGTTAAGCGTCTGCCTTCGGCTCAAGTCATGATCTCCAGGTCCTGGGATCGTGCCCCGCATCAGGCTCCCTGCTCAGCGGGGAGTGTGCTTCTCCCTCTCCCTCTGCCTCTCCCCACTGCTCCTACTCTCTCTCTCTCTCTCTCTGTATCTCTCTGTCTCAAATGAATAAATAAAAAAAAAAATTTAAAAAAAAAGAACACAGTTATTGAACTTCAGATGGTGGACAAGATGGTATTGCTGTTGGCCAACACATCCTCCAGATTTTGGCTTTTAATATAAAAATGTTTCATGACCGAATAGTTGTTTAAAGACTTGATGTGAAAGTAATAAAGTAGAAAGTTAAAACCAGGGTTTTGTTGTTGTTGTGATATTTACAGGATGATATGCTCTAGTACAGGGATCTGGCCCTCAATGTCACCTAGGACATGGGTTGGGAATGCTTGTGGGTCCAAGGGACAAGTGGGGACAAAGCAAAACGCAAGAGAATAATAAAAGGATTGAGAGAACAGAGCAGAAGAGGGGAGAATGGAAAGAGGAAGAGAGACCAGGGAGGACGTAAGATTTGGAATAAAAGGAGATCAGTATAAAAAAGCGGTCCCCCTGGTGGGAATAACTAACTGTTGTCTCAGGCAGATTCCAGTGCTATAGTTTAAAGTACAGGTGTGGTAGAATCTAATTGACCATTGAATGGTAGACATGATGGGATAACACACCATTTGAGAAACCATTTAAAAATTTCCTTTTTCTTCCATTAAACAAAAATGTAGCACATAATATACAGTTATCTGCCCCTTTCTTATTACACATCATGATATGTCTTGGAGGTCTTCTACGTCAGAACACTGAAGGCCTCCTCAGTTTTTTATTAAGTGGCATGATATTCCTTTGGTGATATAGACTGAGGTATATAATTGGTCCCCTGTGTTGTTTCTACTCTTTATAGATTTCAAACAATGCTGCCATTGCTAATATTATGCACACCATATTGTACATGAGTAGGTTTATCTGTGGGACAAATTCCCAAACACAGGACCACTGAGTGAACAAGAGAATGCCAAAGTGAACTCCATTGAGCGCTACCATTTTGGGGCTTCCAATTGTATGACTATTCTTTAATCCATTGTATTAATACTGATGACAATAAACATTTATTGATTGCTTCTTATTTGCCATATGTTGTTCTAAGAGCTTTAAATGCATTATTGTGTTTACTCTGTAGTATGAGATAGGTATAATTATCTCGATTGTACACTTAAGGAAAATGAGACTCAGAGAAATAAATCATTTGCACAGTGTCAAAGATAGTGTAAGTAGTAGAGCTAAGATTCAAATCCTGGTGGCCTGACCTCAGAATTCCTATCAACCAGCTGCTCCACCCAAACCGGGATGGTCACCAATGGCCTTCTTATCTCCAAATCTAACAATTCCCAGCCCTCATTCTCATTTTTCTTTTTTTTTTCAACCTCATGCCTCCTACAGTCTAAGTAAGGGACTACAGGCTTTGGAGAGCCACACCTAAATTACCCCCCATTATGTGTATTTTAGACTTTTAAATAAAAACAGAAGAGAGAAAAGAAAATGTGTCATTTCCAAAATTATTTAGGAAAAGAAATGGTAAGTAATACATCAGTTCAGACTTGACAAAAAAGCCCTTGAATAAAAGGTTCAAGTGTCAGCAAAAGTTCTTGAAAATGTTCTACCATTTAATAATAATGTTAAAAATTTGAAGAGTCTCTATTAAAGCTAAGGATTTTAAAATTTGGAAATATATTATTTTTAAGATTTATTTAAAGGGAGGAAATTTTTATGGCATTCTTAAATATTTATACTTTATTATTCACATAATTACTTAAGCAATAATTATTTGTTAGAGTAAAATTTTTGATACTATACATCAACTTTTTGTCCTGGTCTTGAGAATTCAGGTAATAAATAGGAAAATAAATTACACTACTTCTGGCTCTGATTTAATTTGAACAGATAGAGGAGACTATATGAATAAATATAGCATATATTGATATTTTTTAAATTTCCATTATTAGGTGGAAGGTAGAGGAAAGTATGAAATATGGTTATCAATGAAACCATATGTTAACTAGTAAATAAAAATTGTTCAATATCACAAATCATCACGGAAATGCAAACCAAAACCACAGTGAGATATAATCTTACACCAGGTAGAACGGCTATCATTAAAAAGACAAAAGCGATAACAACTATTGGTGAGGATGTGGAGAAAAGGAAACTTTCATGCACTGTTGGGGAATGTAAATTGGTGTGGCCACCTTGGAAAACAGTATGGAGGTTCCTCAAAAAATTAAAAATAGAACTACCATATGATCCAGCAATCCCACTTCTGGGTATGTATCTAAAGAAATTGAAATCAGGATCCCATGGAGATATCTGCACTCCCATGTTCCTTGCAGCATTTCTCACAATAGCCATCATGCAGAAACAACTTAAGCATCCATCAACAGAGGAGTGGATAAAGGAGATATGGAATATATAAGCAATGGAATACTATTCGGCCATGAGAAATAAGGAAATCTTGCCATTTGTAACAACATGAATGGACTTTGTGGCTATTATGCTAAGTGAAGTGTCAGAGAAAGACAGATATTGTATGATATCACTTATAGGTGGAATCTAAAAAAAAATGCAAACTCAGAGAAACAGAAGAGTGGTAATTACTAGGGGTTGGGGTAGGAGAAATAGGGAGATACTGGTCAAAGGGTATAAACTTCTAGCTATAAGATTAACAAGTTTGGGGATCCAACGTACAACATGGTGATTAGAGCTGATAATACTGTATACTTAAATGTTCTCAAGAAATGGTAACTATGTGACAGGATGCAAGTGCTAGCTAATACTATGGTGCTAATCACATTGAAATTTATAAATGTATCCAATCAACACGTTGTACACCTTAAATATATAATGTTATGCACCAATTATATCCTATAAAGCTAGAAATATGTATCTATTTCTATGTAGAAAATATATATCTATAAATATCTATCTATATATCTATAGGTATATATTTCTATATAGATATAAAGATAGCCATATATAGAAATATAGATATACAGATATTTCTAGGAGAAAAAGCCTCAAAAAATTGACTAGAGTTTTGAAGTAATTGTTCTATTTCTTTGTTTCTAAGAAGGCAAATGGACTCCTCTTGAAAATATAAAAGATGCTTTAGTGAATCGCTGAGAGTATCTGATCTCTGAGTTCTATCCCTCCTCTTCTCTGTACTCCTCTCCACATTTGGGGTTGAAAGCCTGCAAGCTATTTTCCCCAGGTTCCCTCGCCAGTTGCCTTCCTGTTAAGTTCTATTAATGGGAGACATTGGCAGGTAATTGGGAACTGGAAAGAGGGAAGAAACTTTTTTTTTTTCCCCTCGTGTTTTCTGGCAGGTGCTTTTGGTTGGAGAGGCCACTGGCCAGTGTGAGCTCTGGGTTCTCTCCGTCGATGCAGCTCCAAAGGCAGCGGGGGTGGGGGTGTTTAAGCAGGCCCTGGCCCAGGGGCCCCAACAGCGGCATTGGCAGTAGGGGGTTCTCAGCAGCCTCGGAGGCTCACACTGGGGGTTCTGGGTCCTGCCGTTTCCCCTTTCACTTCTCTGGTTCTAAGCACGGTAGTGATTCTCTGCAGTTACTGATCTTTGGGTGAACTTATCTCTTCTGGCTCATGGAGTTCTTCCAATATCTTTGTAATGCGTTTCCTGTATTAAATTCTCTCTGTTTGATATGACCAGAGTGGTTTCTATTTTCCTGGCTGGACATTGACTGATACAGTTTATGGAAGTTTCTCTCTTGTCCATAAACTAGAGCTTATGATCTTTAAGATGGTGGTACCCAGATAGGATGGTGTCACATTTTTATGGCGATGGAGATATTTATGCTATAACTGACAAGCCAAAGCAAGTGACTGTAAACCTGAAGTGAAAAGAATCACAGTCTTCCTGTGCCGTCTCTGTATGAATGCCAGTGTCCCACTCTGTCAGCATGTTCTTGGATTGAACCTCCAGCAACTGGGGAAATCTTTAATACTGCACAAACATGGACTTCTTTTTCTCCTTATCTGAAGGGCAATACAGTTGAGGGGGGAAAAGACCATGGAGAACAATACTAATATGGACTTCTTTTTCTCCTTATCTGAAGGGCAATAAAGTTGAGGGGGAAAGAGACCATGGAGAACAAGACTAATTTCTATCTTTTGTGGCCACCTGTCTTATTATAGGAACTCATCAAAATTACTGTGTAAAAAGATTGTCAACTACTTTGTAAAATCTATGTGTACATAGGAAGTTATTGATAAACTTTTAAGGCAGATGTTTACTTCACATTTTTCATTTTTGTTGTGCTTTACGAGATAAATGGTTCATTCCTGGTCTAAAAAGTGTTACAAGTCTACTAGAGGATAAGACACCTATGTCAGAATGTAGATCAACTACATCATTAAGCACACAGACTTAGTTCATCAGCTTTTGGATTGTGCATATGTCCAAACTCATTAAAATGTATACACTAAGTTTTACCTCAATAAAGCTGTTAAAAAAGCTTATATAAGTGATTTCACACTTCATGTATCATTCTGCAACTTGATATTTTTCACTCAACATTTTTAGTTTGGGACATCTACTCAGGTTGATATATTTAGCACTATTTCTTTTTGATTCACTTTCATTGTCCTGTTCTATTCTATAGCTTAGTGATGCAAGACCACTTATTGTTTTTTTCATTAGAATCCTATGATTTTAAAAATCAAGATCTTCATTGTAGCTGTGGTTCTCTTTATACTAGTTTCCTGATCAGATTGCATGTTGCAGTAGTGGAGATTAGTGACTCCTAATTATTTTCTTTTTTTAAAAAGCTACCCCCATGACAGAGGAAACCCTAGGTAAATTTTATTTTCCTCTACCCTTACCTGTACTTTTCAACCTTTAATGTCCTAACCTATGCAAAATACTTGGAAGGGAATGTGGCACAGAGTCAGTGCTAGAGAAGCATCGTCTGAAGGACGCGGGGGCATTCGGGTAAAGAGCCAGGGTGTCTGGGCTTGAAGCTCAGCTGTGCTCCTTAGTACCTGTGTGACTTTGGGCAAGTTTCTCAGCCTTCTGTGCCTCAGGTCCCTCATCTGTAAAATGAGGGCATAACAACAGGCCCTACCTCATAAGGCTGTTTTTTGAGGATTAAATGAGTAAATGAAAATATGCAAGGAACGCCTGTTAGCCAGCCAATAGTAAGTTGTTGTGTGTGTTATTTCAGGTTCCTTGGGCCCTTGCTCCAGGCCTTACCCTCTTTGGACCCTGCATTCTCTGCAGTCTTGGAACTTGGATGCACCAACTCTTGCCAAGGTACCAGTGAGTTGATGAGTCATTCCTTTCCATGATATTTCCCTTTAACCCACTCCCGCTGAATGAGCCTGAAATATTATGTCCTGACGGTGAGCGTGTCTTCCTGGCACGGCTTGCGTGGCACTGCACGTCTATTTCCCATCTAGGGAAATAGGAGCTTCGCTCCTAAGTGTCATGACACGGAGGCTTTCCAACATGTTGTTTTCTTTTGACAGGAGGATACATTTCTGTTGAAAAAGCCGCTAGCAGCTGACCTGGTGACATGACTTGAATTTTTAAAGATTTGTTTCTTTCTTTTCCGCTTAATGCTTCTCCCTGATGCAACTTGTATTTTCTCTAGCTGGAGGTGGTGGGTGGGAACCCATGTTCTGAGCATTGTTTGGTAGGAGAGGCAGCCCTTCCTACCCCATTGAGTTTTCACCAAATCCAGGAAGGTCTCACACATAATTCGAGCCGCTGCCCCTCCATCTGACACTTTCTGCTCTTGTATCTACTTTCCACGATTCCTTTGTTCCAGCGAGCAGCACTGATCTGCTGCCATCCTTACTGGCCACTTGCTGGTGGCCCAGTGTCTGCCCCCGGCTCCCCTCCACCCGTGCTCCCACCAGGCACAGAGCCAGCAATCGGACCCAGTTCCTGGATTCTTGGCTCTCTTGAAGCTCACTCTGCCCACGTGGCCAGGCTTTGTCTCCACTTGGGCAGTTTTTCTTTCGATGCTCTACCTTCCTTTCTTCCAGTCTGCTCTCTTAGGGAGCTTCAGTCCCGTGTAGTGGGAGCATATCCGAGCCACATTTGCTGGCCAGGTTTAAGTTCTTTCCTACAGAGCTCCTGAACCCCATCTGGTTGAGGGCCCCTGGACATGCCATGTCAGGAAACAGTCTAGACTTCTCAGAGCACCTGGGAAACCTCCAGGGTACAGTGGCTTGGTTCTTCAAGTTCTCCCAATGGACTACTCTTTCTACCTAAGTTAACAGCAGTTCCTTGAGTTCCCATGTGGGTATGGCAGTCACTTAGGAAACAGGAAAGCCCAGAACCTGTGAAGCTTAAAAAATGACAATTATTTGAGTATTCCAGTAAGGGTGTTCTTGTGAAACCACATGAATGAAAAACATCAGTGATGAAAAATTTAGGAATCACTGTTATATAAAAGTCTTAGACTATGTATTGTCTCTAAGGTGTGAAAGGAATATTGGAGTCTTTACAGTTTACAAATATCTAAAAAGACTGAGGTAACACTGTTCCTTCATATTGTTGCATATTTTTTTTTAAGATTTGACAGAGAGAGAGAGAGAGAGAGCACAAGCAGGGGGAGTGGCAGGCAAAGGGAGAAACAGGCTCCCTGCTGAGCAAGGATGTCATATTGTTGCGTATTAACAAAGTATTCTTTTGTATCATAAACATGATTGAGACTAGCACCGGCTCTTGCCAGGCACTGTTCTATAAGCTGGGCTGCATCATGGACCTCATGTTCTAGTAGTTTTAGGATTTGATTAGACTACACTCTAGAGTATTTGGGAATCTAGTCATTTCACATCCAGAAAAGATGGCTATCCCTAGTGTGAAAGCATATACCATTGGAGACAGCTGTCCAATTGAGGACAAAGAGCAAAAATATGTTCACAATCTAGTGGGAAAGTCAGGCATGGGTATAGCTAAAATATAATATGTAAAATGCTGTGATAGCATATAAACAAAGTATAGCTTAGAACAGTGGGTATTAATCAGATTTTACAAGAGGATAAACTTGGGCTTTAATAACAAGCTAATAAATGAGCTTCAAACAGCACAAGACTGGACCAGACTATAGTCTTCCAAGGGCTGGGAATCAGGAATCAGGGGGTAATTATAGGATAGTTTAGGACATCTGAAACATAGGAGAACTTTCTCAGATACCAGACATGGGAGGACCTTCTTCCCTCAGGGTGAGAGATAAAGGTGGGTCATCCAAGGGTCATAATATCAAGGGGGAGGGTGGAGCCACCAATAATGGCCATTATTATTTATCTAAAATAATAAAAATAGCCAGAAGCTCAGTTTCATAGGTTGAGAAGCTCTGCTTTCTGGTTAAGCTTTGTGTCATTACAAAACAGAAAGAAAAAGTTGTTGAAATAATTCAAATTCTTGGTAAAAGTAAGCATTATCAATAACAGAAACCTCTTGCAATTCAAAGTTTATTAAATGAAAATTACCCAATAACTGGTAGGTTTAGAGGGATGATATATGGTTCCTTTTCCAGTTTCTACTTAAGAAAAGGAAAAGACTTTGGTCAAGTTGGATGGGGTCAGAAGAGGGCAGGAAAACTTCATTCGGCTCCAGAATACTCTTGATTTAGTTGTAATAGTAACACTGTCATTCATATTGGAGGTGAAACTACTGAATGACAATAAGGGGTGAATCATCTTTTGAGGGTTCCTCTCAAAGGTGAGGCAGTCGGGTGAGTGCTCTGTCTACCAAATACAAGTGTGCAAGGTACTAGGAACATGAAGAGTCATAAGGTGTAGTGTCTGGTCCCAACTTTCATAGAACTTAAAATCTTGAAAGAAAGATATAAGGAAAAGTAATACTAGGTAGGATATGGTTAAGGTACAGATGAAGGTCTTGGATCAGAGACCAGCTATCATGTCCATACACAAACCCGAAACTTTGATAGAAGAATGTGTAAGCAATTGAGGCTAGGTATTTATCCAAACTAGAATCAGGACAATTCACTGAAAATCAATTTCCAAAAAGTCCATTTGTCAAGACTGATGAATTATGGAGGATTTTTTCAAAGTTTTAGTTTTGCTATAGCCTTTACACCTCAGCTATTTGAGTAAGGATTTATCTGCTCAACTTAGCTGGGTGCTGATTTCATGCGTATTTTATAATTCAGATGCCTGGTGTTGCTCAATGCTTAATGCTTTATCTGTGAATGGGCAGTCTTTTTCTTAAACCCAGTTTATAGCCTTTTCTATTTTGGTGGGCTCACGTCCCACCCCTGAAACTGCCCTCAAATGGTTGCAACCAAGTTTCCTGTAACCTCAGGATATGAAGCTGACAGTTTCCTCCAGATGGTCTTTTGGTGGGTTTGCCATGTGCTGAAATGGCTTTGAATCAATTGACTTTCAACAAATTAACCCAAAACAGTTCAAATGAGCCCAGAGCACTCCAAACTACCTCTTAACTTTCTATCTCTGTAAGTGAGGTCTTCATGTCCCTGAATTATAAAATTAGAAGCCCCTAACTTATTTTTTTAGTGATTTAACAACTTTCCCATTATGTTTTTCTCCCAGCACTGATGGTAAACAGTAGTAAAAATAACCCTTAATATGTTTTTTAAAGCTTCCCTTTTAATCCCTTCCAGGAAAGGAATCCTGGATCTAGCATTATCTAAACAAACGCTGAGTAGGTGTCAGGAACTTAGATTCCAGTCCCCAAACACTTAAACTTCTTAAATTCTTAACATCCAAATATTTTTTTCTATAAGATAGAGATAAAACATCAGCCTCTACCTTCCTTGTAAATAACATAATAAAAGGAGTTGAGGTGATAAAGTAACTACTGTGGTCACTGAGGAGGAGAAGAGTAAACTGATTGAGCTTCGCTAATAGTCATCAGTTTAATATGTTCCAATTTAATATTTGCCTAGCATCTCTGCTCAAGAAATGGTGTTATGTACTATTAAAAATTTAAAAAAGGTGACCAAGACACAGTTCTGACCCTCAAGGAGCAAATGTTTTAGTCAGATGAATAAAAGAAATACATAGACTTACAGGGCACAGTACAATAAGGGCTAAAAGACAATAGAAATGCAGTTCATTATTGATTCCAAGGAAACAAATTACATTGGACACGCATCTGGAAGACTGGAAAGGCTTGAGCAGATGAAAAACAGAAAGGACATTTTGAGGAAGGGCATAGAGTTGGGAAACCATAGCACCCACGTGGAAAAGGTGTATTTACGGGGGAAATGGGAAATGGTAGTGGAGATTCCTGGCGAATCCTGCTGTGTAGAGGTTTCTGCTGCGTTTGGTATGCAATGAAACACTGAAGGTTTTTGGATGTAAGAGATAAAATACAGCAATACAGTTAATCTGGCAATGGCGTTTGGGATAATTTGGAGAGGTAGATCATGAGATTGGGAGTACAGCCTGGAATTAAAGGAGCTTCAAGTACTGAGCAGCAGAAATCAGACAGCAGACAGAACCCAGAACCTCTTTCCCAGTGCTAGTCAGAAGTCTGGTGACTAGAGCCACACATAAGTAATGGGCTGAGACAGAGGGCAAACTCTTCAACATGCCCTACAAAGTCCCTTCGAAACTGGCTCTTACTGCTTTGTTAGCTTCATCTCCCACCATCTTCCCGAGCTTGTCTCTGTAGCTATACGGCACCATGCACGTCACCCCAACCGTTCCATAAAAACCTCAGTACCCCACCTTCTTTGCTTTGCCTTCTGCCTGGAGCACTCTGCCCCGCCTTTTCTCTGCCCAGGGAACTTCTATTGGTCCTTCTCTTTCCATTCCTTCCTCCACCCTCTTCTTACACTGATTTAGGGGGTTTTCTTTGTCAATTCCATATCCTCCTGTAGATTTTATACTCTGTTGTCACTACCTATTTTCTTGTTTTTCTTTTTTCTCCAGACTATGAGCTGTTGGAAGCGGGGACCACTTGATTGAGCCGTTAGCACGGTAACACTGAATAGATGCTTGATAAATGCTAGATGAAGGAATAATGGCCAAATTAATATACTACCTCAAGCATCTATTCATGGTTACATTTCCAGCATTTGTATAGACCGAAATCATGCTGCAAAAGAAGAAAGAGACCTTTGGCTGATGAGTCCAGGCAATTGTCTGCACCAGCATGTGCACATGCTCATGCACACACACACACACACACACACACACATCTAGCAATATGTCTACAACAAATACGCAGTGATTGATTCCATTTTTTTGATGTAAATGCTAGGGGACCTCAAAACAGAGGGATGGCTCATGGTGCCGTTAGTCAGGAAAGGCTTCGGATCCACTGGAACAATCCAGGAGAGGGGGAATTCATGCTTGAAAAAAAAAGAGAACAAAGGAAGGAGTAAGGTCAGTGATGTGCAAAGAGGACTGTTTAAGGTTTATGTGTTACTGAGATATGACGGTGTATTTTCTTTCAGATCTCTCCTGTTCTTCCCGAGATCTTAAGTAAACAAAGTGAAGGCCAAAATGGGAGAGGGAAAATCTATTCAAAGCCATGAAACACAGACATCACAGAATTGTTTCAGCCACATTTTATTGTCAGAAAGATTCAAAAGATAAATCAGCCTAGGCTGCCTGGGGATTATGTTATGGGGGTTTGGACAATCAAATTACTAAGAGTTACTCCAAGAGGCATATTTGTATTCATTCCTTGTGAGGGATAAAAGAGGATGATGTAAGCTTCAAGAGTAAAGTAACGTGTGATAAATTTTGGAAGAAATAACTGGAAAAAAATAAGAACTTCTGGCTTGATGTTCCAGGAATATAGCTAAGCAGGCCAAGATTTTATTAAAAGAAAAAAATGCATATTACAGAAATGAGAAGACAATGTTATGTGGATAAAGAAGCATTGTGATATTTTAAGCTGGCTGAATAAAATAGAACATGGCAATGGAAATGTGAATAAAAGGCACAGAAATGGGGACTAGAAAAAAACAGATGTAGAAATTTTCTTTTTTCTGGGAGCAGATAGAAGTTAATGTTGATAAAGGAAACTACTGTGAACCTACTTATATTATAAGCAACTTTGTGAATATTGAGGAATCGGTCGGCTTGTGCTCACGTGGTTGGCATATTGGGAAAATTGCATCTAATACAGGCTTAAAAATCTTCAGCCTGAGGAGGAACATATTCATTCTAGGCCCACAGATTTGAAGAGAAAACATAAGATAAAGAGAAAATGGAAAAATCAGAGGTAACAAAATTTGACCCTGCCTGTATTTTGTAGAGGCAGATGAAGGATCTCTTAAAGGGAAAAATAAAAAAAATTTGTTTTTTATCAATTTAAAGAGAGAACACTTATTCGGAGGGGTTGGAGGACATAATTCCCCAGTCTGATACAGCAACCTGATTCTTCTTTTGTAACCACTAGCCTGCTAGAGGGTACTATCTGTTTTAATATGGTTTTTATTTTTTATTTTACAAGAACCAAAAGGACATTGCTATAACTCAGTTTGGATGGCAACATTACGTTGGGATTTTTATGATTTTTACGAATTATGATAAATTCCAAGAGCTGTATTATATATAGCAAGGGCAAGACTCCATAAGAATAAGATAAGATATAAAAAGAAGAGAGAAATAGGGATAATGGACACCTTAACTATCTCCTGAAGGGGACAATAAAAGTTAAAATGGAGCACTAGGGAAGGCAGTCTGGCTGAGGCCCAAATTGTCAGAGAAAGGCTTTAGAAAACTAAGGGATTCAGATAGAATGATGGGTCAAGTCTTATTTGATATCCAGATGTGTAGTCCAGTGGGCAATAGAAAGTTAACGCATCTTTATATTTAGACAGAAGATCCCATAATCAGGTGCTAACTTCCTTTGCTTTTAAGTGGGTCCTTTTGTACCCTGCAATGTTATGTGGGATGCCCAGTCAGTAGGTCACACATTCTGTAAGCACTTGGATAATGGTGCCGGCTGAGGTCCTGCAGGCAAAGAAGGCAAACCCGTATTGGGAATATGTGTTGATTTTAGTCAAGATACATGGCTGCATTTTTCAGGATGAAAGGAGTCTAATGTAATCAATATGGTACCAAGTTGGTCTGGAGAGTTGGTGCCATACTGGGGGGCTCAGTATTGGGCTCGATTGCTGGCAGGTTTGGACTTTCGGCAGAAGCAATATTTAATCAGCTTTGGTGACAGGGAACCCATGAGGTCGGGTCCATGCTTCCAATCCTGCCTCCATGGCTATCCTGTTCATGGGCCCACTGTGCCGGGAATAGGGTGGTCTAGGATGCAGGTTGCTGATGTTCATTGTCTGCTTCTTTATTTAGTATTTTCTCGGTGGTGGAAGCTTCTGTTGGATAACATGCTGTACTTTCCCCACTCCCCTTCCCAGACCTCTTTGCCTTTAACCTTATTATTTATTCTTCATGCCATATTTACTCTTGCCTTAAGCTTCTTGTCTTTCCACACAAAGTGGGTGACAGGGTGGACAATCTGAAGCCCTATTTATTGGGAGGCTTTCCTTCCCCACTTGCATTCGGGGCCACCCTGTGTGAGGCTGTGGAGTGGCAACCACCCGTTTTTGGCTTACACTCACTTATTGAACTGATCAGTCTGTAGAAACAAGCTTGGCCATTTCCCTCCTCCACTACCTGATCATAATGGACTTCTCAGGAGGCCGCCGGTAGGAGCTGGGGAGAGGTGCTGGCGGGACCATGGCAGATAACACGAGGGCACCTCTTGCACAGCTTGCTTGCAGCCCCACCAGCCGCTGATCCCAGATGTACCATTTCCATCTGATGGGATGCTGCAGGCCCACCCAGCCTTATGATTTGGTGGATCTGGGAGAACTCATCTTGCGATGGACATACAAGTCCCGTACACTCTCTCACATCTTTTCCACGAGAGAAGAATCCCCTAATTCACTTGTAGTTGGGTCTCTGCTATTAGCAATTGAGTATAATTTCTAGCTGACAAAGACTGGATGTTGTACAACATTGCTATTCAAACTGTATTGTGTAAGCTACTGTCGGTCCACAAACTTTGCTATCAGTTGCAATTAAATCAGAAGCTAGCACCAGAATCTAGACCAATTTCTTTACTACACACAATCTAATTCAACTGGACATTTTTCTTCTTTTTGGGGGGTTGTGAGATGTTCTCAGCAAAGGGAGCGGTATGTTGATTACATTGCGGTATAAGCTCTTTATCTCCTAATGGACTGGTATTGACCATAATGGAGCAGTAGTGAGTAGTTTGGACACTGACACCTCACATAGGACTCATCGAAGACTAACGTCTCCCAAAGTGTACTTTTGAGACAGATGCACTGGGATATAAACAACAATTCCTTCCTTTAATTGTTGATTCTGTTTTGAAATTTAAACCTGTGATTATTGATTGGAGCTACTGCTAAGTCTTTTAAGTCATCTCTTAACTACTTTACTCTCCTGGTCTTGGATTCAGGATAGTAAAAAATTATTACACAAGACTTGGCTTCACAGACTTTTGTAATCACAGCAGTGCCCGACATGTTGTTCACTTCAAAGCAGAATAAAAACCTTTCATTATGTGCTTCTTCGTATGCCATTTGTCTATGAAACTTTGCTGTACCGCAAAGCAACTGTTTTACACATAGATTCTGCTTCAGTTTCAGAGTGGATGTGGAGTTAAATGGTTTACCAATACATGTAGTAAGCGCTGAATGTATACTAGCTATTATCATTAGTTGAACAAACTTGGGTTTGTTCACTATTATTCAAGTCCCTGACTGCACCCCACACCCCACCCTAGATCCCACTGTGTTTCTCAGAAGATGTTTTGTATGGGTAGCAATAAATAGACAAAGATGAGTAAACCTCTAAGGACAGTCTTTATAAATGCTAGAATTTCATAGTTAAGCCCCAACTGGACCACTGCAGCTCTAACTTAATCTGTAGGAAATCATGGAATAAAAACCAATAGCCGCTCACTGCTCTAGATCCCATCGCTCTAAACTTCCTAGTGAAGTTAAAAAATGCTCTACTCCAAGATCATGTTATTCTTGGGAAGCATTTTATTCTGACTGTATGCACAGTCATTAGAAATTCTGGGGTAAAAACCTTTCCTCGCAAATGATTGAAGGGTATAATTCTCAGTATCCTTGTAGTCTAAGGAGGACAGCCTGACAATAATGGCAAGGATAATGCCTTTTTTTTTTTTTTAAGATTTTATTTCTTTATTTGAGGGAGAAAGAGAGAACAGAGAGAGAGAGAGAGCACAGGAGAGGTGGGGGAGAGGCAGACTACCCCGCTGAGCAGGGAGCCTGATGAGGGACTCAATCCCAGGACCCTGAGATCATGACCTGAGCTGAAGGCAGACGGTTAACCGACTGAGCCACCCAGGTGCCCCAAGGATAATGGTTTTTAACTACAGAACTTGATTTCCTTAGCCTGACTTTCAAGGAAATGTATTCTTTGAAGGAACTCTATGGCTGATCAAGTAGAAGACATTTCTGCTAAATCATCTGCAAATCAGCGGAGGATGCTAATGTAGAGAAGGACAATAGCTAGAATTTTTCCACTTTTGAACAAAAACTGTGACCACTGGGCATGACTAGGTTAGGAATAATGGGAATTTAGATGAGAAGATATGCTCTTGAAAAATGACCCACCACCACCTTCCTTCCTTCCAAAGCACTAAGGTCATAAGTAAAGAGTGAAAAGAGCAGAAGAACAAGAATGGCACCCTAAGGAACTAGGTTATTAGGTGCGAGAGACAGCTTGGAAGTTTCAAAGGAGCCAAGGAGATCAAGAATTTGGAAGATGAGAGAAAGAAAGGGAGGGAAATAGGGAAAAAGAGTGTAAAGGTTGGCAAGAAAGAGAGAGGGGGAGGCGAAGGAGGGAGAGAGGGAGATCCCATCTTTGATCTATCTTTTGTTTTCTTTGCCCAGTTGTCTGTCCCTGCAACTATTCTCAATATTTTCCCCTTTGCTTCCTTCTGTCCTTTCACATGGTAAATGCAATTACCTCAATTTATCTGTATTCTTAAAAAGGGAAGCAAGACAAGATCAAACCAGTAAAGTCTCCACCGAGTTGTGGACTTGTTGACAACTTC
The DNA here is from genome assembly GCF_004348235.1 of Phoca vitulina. Classification (NCBI taxonomy): domain Eukaryota; kingdom Metazoa; phylum Chordata; class Mammalia; order Carnivora; family Phocidae; genus Phoca; species Phoca vitulina. The sequence goes on from NW_022589726.1 coordinate 3,253,642, forward strand.
TTTTTATCTCCTCTACTCCTGAGGTTTGGCGTCCTATTTGTATTTGAGAAGGGTGATAAGTGAAATTGAGGGAGGGGAAGGAAAGACGCATTTCATTTGGTGAGTGCTCAATGACTAATTATTCATGTAAATCCATTAACTTATAACTGATTCAATGTCATGTATATGAAGTAATTCACATTGAATCCAGCTGAAACTGATTTTGCTCTTCACTATGCTTCTTGAATAATCTTTTCTTGCCTTCTCAGCATTGCTAGTTAAATTTTCTTCTCTGACTCTCATTGCTTAAGATTTTATCTTTCTGTCATGTTCTTACCTTAGCTCTCTGTTTATTGTAACAAAAGCTGCCACTTTTTTCTTTAGCTGTTTTCTTTAGCAGAGGAAGGAAAAGAATCCATTTTTTTTTTTTAAGACAACAAATGTTTACTATAGATGTAGTGAAAATGCAATGCTTATAATTAGGTTGAAGTTAAAAGGTGCCTGGAAAAAGATCAGCAACTGAAAACATTCACTGTATTTAATGCATCTTTGTGTGTGAGTGGTGGGGGGCTGGGTGCTAAAAAACAATGCTTAACACTGTCATCAGGGAGACAAACATACAGAATTAGATTTTTAGAGCTAGAGAAACATAGAAAAAGATTTTTTACTTGATCTCTTTGTTCAATAGATAAAAAAGCTGAAGGAAAGAAAAGGTAAGTGAATTACTATGCATCTGAGAAAATTACTCTTTCAGATGCACTCGAAAATGTGAAATTTTATATTATCCTACTACATTTCATATAGTGGATATTATGAATGGTGTCTTAAAAGGTAACTTTCAGTTAAAAATATGTAGCTTGTGGGCACCTGTGTGGCTCATTCGTTAAGCGTCTGCCTTGGGCTCAGGTCATGATCCCAGAGTCGCAGGATCAATCTTTCATCTCCCTCATCGGGCTCCCTGCTCAGTGGGGAGTCTGTTTCTCCCTCTAACCCTCCCCCTTCTCGTGCTCTCTCTCACTCTCTCTCTCTCAAATAAATAAATAAAGTCTTCAAAAAAAAAAGTGTAACTTGCAAAGATTTGTTATCTTAAACTCGATTTTTGAATGTTACTGGAATTAGTTTGTTAGGGCTGCCATAAGAAAGTACAGACTAGGTGACTCAAACTATAGTAATTTATTTTCTCCAAGTCCTGGAGGCTAGAAGTCCAAGATCAAGGTGCTGGCAGGGTTGGTTTCTTCTGAGGCCTCTCTCCTTGGCTTGTAGAAGGCCATCTTCTTTCTATGTCCTCACATGGTCTTCCTTCTGTATCTGTGTCCTAATCTCTTATAAAGATAGGTCATATTGGATTAGGACCCACCCTAATGATCTCATTTAACCTTAATTACCTCTTTAAAGACCTTATGTCCAAATAGTTACCTTCTGAGATACTGAGGGTTAGGACTTCAACATACTAATTTGATGGTGGTGGTGGTGGGGACCCAATTCAGCACATAAGAATACTTACGCCATTTTTTTGGGGGGGGTCTGGGGACACATTTATAAAAGGATCAGGCAAATCTACAAGAAGATAGACTGTATATATAATAGATAACAAGATTTATAAGTAATTTACACCAATCTTTTTAGACGTGCAGTGACAAAATGAAGCAGGACTGGATAGAATGTTGAGGAAAGTTAAAAGAAGAAACAAGTGAACTGTGATGGAAATAAATAGGAGAGAGAGAATGAATAGTAAAGAAAAACAGAAGATTAAAAAAAGGTAAGACTATAGAAAATGACCAGGAAATAGAGCAGCTTTGTTTGTCCATTCATGTCTCTGTTTTTCTAACAGTGATGTTGGAAGTGTTCCATGTGGTTCAATTTATTTTATTAATAAAATCTGATGATTTAAGACATAAGAAATAGGGAATGGAAAAATATTGTATTTTCCCAGCCAAACCAAATCCACCCCTTGACTCTTATTTTCAGAGGTTGGCCCCCCCATAGACGTTACTTTTGCCAACTGCTGGTATCATAGAAACCACCAAAACCTCAGATTAAAAAAAAAAAAAGCTCTAATGATTTTAAATTAGTAAAAATTCAAGTTTGAAAACTAAATATCTTTTTGAATTACTATATGGGTGTAGACTACTTACATTTCCAGCCTTACTATATATTTAGGATAACATTCACTGGACCAAAATTTTTTTTTAATTTAAGTAGTAGGAAGATTGATCAAAGCAAAAGTTCTAAGGTATAAAAAGCACAAAATAAGCACATCCCTTCATCTAAATTTTGGACTGAAAATACCCCACCATAACGTAGAAATAATGTGTGAGGTAATTTTTCATGCTTGACACAAACTTTTAGTGTAAGATTCTCCTACAAGGAACTTCTAAAGAATAGAAATAGTCACAAAGCAGCTTATGCAAGTACCATATAACTAATCCATGAAAAATTTAGTTCCACTCAGGCATTTAGAAGATAAATGTTATCCATGTCCATATATTTAAATTTTTCAGCCAAAAATATTTTAACCATATAACTTTACAGCACACAGGAAAAAAAATACATATAAAAGTGAAAAATGTGTTTTGCTATAAATCTGCCACTGATATGATATGAGTGTGCAATTAAATGGGCCATGCTGGAGAGAGGCAAGATTGGCTACTGGGTGGGTGCCAGTGATATACTTTGACCCTTCCCGGCCTCATGTGTTCCTGATCAGGCAGCCGGGGCTCTGGCAAATCCAGGCCAGGCAAGCAGAAAACAGAACAGCTCTTACTTTCAGTGATGGGGTTCAGAGAGAATGGGGCATAGGACACATACTTGATCTGCTGCTAAATATTTCATTTCAAAGCTGAACCCTAAATTGTAGCATAGAATTAGATGACTTTTAGGGAATTATTTTCCAGTGTTTGTCTTCCTCGTTTATTCTGACATTCACAGTGGCATTTTATGATGGTGTAGTGTAGTAAGGAGCACTAAATTGAAAGACAAAAAAACCTAACCAGGTGTGGCTAACTGGGTGACCCTGGCTAATCAATTAGTCACTCTAGGCCTCAGTTTCCTCGTCTAGAAAATTAAATGATTGGGCTGGATGAGTAGAGATTGTATGGAGTGACCCTTAAGTAAATCTGGTTTGCAAATGTGTTTTTGGCCTTCACAGTATCATAAGATGTGTTAACTAGTAACCAGTATCAAAAAAGCAGGAGATTTCACTAAAATACAGATTTCTGGTTTCTCTTGAAAACTTAGAATGTCTGGTAACTTAGGGCCCACAGCTTTATGTTGGTGTGGAGTGCAGCAGACCCTTTTTGTTATAATTGGGAATGTTCTCTTGAGGTTGCTCCGGCTGCCAGCCAGAGGACCCAGTCGACTTGCTACATTTATTTACTTTAGCTGCCTGACCTTTTTAGGCATTTTAGTTTTTCATCCTTTGTCTACAGCAATGGTTTCTAAATGTGTCTTACAAAACCCTAGTTCTTAGAGGAAATTCATGAGGAATCAAGAGGACATGGATGGGGGACCAACTTCTCTCTTCAATCAGAGTTCAGTTTTTATTTGTGTCATATATTAGGATCTAAAGTGACCTCCGGGGCCCAGACTTTTAATCTTCTAAAATTTCTTCTGTTCTTGCATAATAATTGAATATCAGTTGGGCACATGTGGGTTTAGAATAAACACTCTACTCCCAGCCTTCTTTGCATCTAGGTGTGGCTGATTCCCAGCCTCCTTTGTGTCTAGGAATGGCCACGTGACTGACTTCTGCCCAGTGGTACAGGGCCAGAAGTGATGTGTGCAATATTCAGGTTGTACCTGACGTAAGAATTTGGTGATGATCAATTTTGATCATGTGGACAAAGTATCACACTAGTGATGGCAGGACAACATGATAGATGGATCCTCAGTCCCTAGATGACTTCATAGACCAGAGTAATCCTACCAGCAATGTTTGCCTAAGTCTGCAATGTTACATGAGAGAAAAATTAACTTTCATCCTGGGTAAGCCAGTGTTAATTTGGGTCTGTATTACATAGTTCTAAAACTGTATCTCAGTTAAAACAACCTCTGAGATTCTTTCAAGCTCCAAGATTCTCTGATTATTTTGCCCCTGGTTGATTTTGAATTTAAATATGTTTGAGTAATTTTAACTGAAAAAAGACAAATCATTGTTCTTAAACTTTTTGAATTACTTCCTCTAATGCTTTTTTTTTTTTACTGAGTGGAATTTAAATAAATTTATTTTCAGTCATGCACATGATTATATTTTTATGAAATCATTTTGCAAAAATGCCAGTGACCTAATGTATGTTGAATAGGGAGTGTATGTTCTATTTCCTCCTAAATGATCAAATGTTATGGACACCCTTTGCAGTTCCGTTTCATCCAGAAAATGATTTTATCCCAAAGGAGTGGAGTCAAATGTGCAAAATAAATGATGTGAGTTTGTTCTGTTTAGCTATGTAGATGGCTTGAGAAGAAAAAGATAAAGTTACTTAACTGCCCGAGAGAGGTCTTTGAGGTAGGCTGTTTCAGGCTCAATTTAAAATCTGGTGATCATGGTCCCTAAAACTTGTACTGCTATAACTGTTGTTATAAAGAAACAGAGAATTTCATTCTTTGAAGTCTGAGGAAACAAATTTTCTATGGCAATGAATTTAGTTTTATTTTGTTTTAAGAATAATGTACATTAATGGGGATGACTAATGTAGCTCATCATTTTGAATACATGTCCTGCCTAAGAAAATTCATGCATTTTTCTCAAGATCAGAAAAGAAATCCAAGAAAAACCAACCTTGGATGTCATTCAAAGGGTGCCTTGGAAATGATGTTTTTAGTAAGTTTAGCATCCATCCCCCTCCCTGCCCAAAAACCTGTTAACATAATATTCATAAGATCCTGGAAAAATTTTAAATCCTAAAATTTGGAACTAAGAGCACCCACCAATAGAGACGGTAAGGTTAGAGGTGGTTTTGATGTTAGGACAGACATGTGCTTGATCTTTGGAAAATCAAATCGGTCATGATGTTTACAGGAATTGAAGTGATATAAGTATCTCATGACAATAAACTACTCCTTGAACATAAACAATTTTTTTTTTAGATCAATAGGTCATCATAAATGAAGTTATAGTTATTTTGTCTTAAGGACTTAATTAAGTTTTCAAATGTCCCTAATTTGCTCACTTTAAAATTTGGCTTAATAAAGTATAGGAAACCAATCTCATAATAGTTGGGCAGAGCAAAACAGTCATTTTTAAGGTGGGAATTATCTAAAAACACATCATTACATGTATAGAATTAAAGGAGGAACCTATTTTCTGTGTGGGTCAGATCAGAATATTTGGAACTAAGAGTTATTTTAAAGGCATTAAATAACTTCTTTGGGGCGCCTGGGTGGCTCAGTCGGTTAAGTATCTGCCTTCAACTCAGGTCATGATCCCAGGGCCCTGGGATTGAGTGCTTCTCCCTCTACCTTTGCCCCTCTCCCTGCTTGTGCTCTCTTGCTTGCTTGCTCTCCCCCACCCCATCTCAAATAAATAAAATCTTAAAAAAAAGAGAACATTTTAAAATCTTCAAAAAAAACCACAACAACTTCTTTGTGCCTAGTGGCCAGAAAGACATTAGACTTCTTTTTTTGGTTGTACTTCAAAATTGAGTATGTACTCTCAAGATTTGTTGAAGAAAACCTCAGTCAGAAAATGAAATAATTGATGAAAAATCAATGTCTCTCAGGAAAGTTTATGAATAAACAGCTGGGTCTTTTGGTTTTATTCTGAAATAAATGTATTTAACTGTGAACTCTCCTTTCTTATAATATGCAACAGTGATCTTGAGAGCCGTTTAGTCTTGGATATTTACATGTCATCTATGCTAACATCCTGAAATTTCTATTATATTTTTATGTATATGAATGTAAAAGGAAAGGAACCTTCTTATACTAAAACAACAGTGATTTGGGTTCTAGTTTGGTATTTATTTTTAACTTCGGTAGGTCCCTTAGCTTCTCCCTACCTCAGTTTTGCCACCCAAACAATGGAGATATATGCTTTCCTAATTATTGCCAGGGGCTGTTGTCATGAGAAACACATGGTCATCTTACATCAAAAAATGCCATCAAATAACCGGGTGGCTCCTTTGAGCAAACATTGGAATAGATGCTCTTTTATAAAATAAGATGCTCTATTCTGAATGTAATTAAATATTGAAACCTGTGCAGCCATGAGAAAGAGCCTCTCGGAGCTCCTGTTGCAGAGGGCGTAATTAACTGATGGTCCCAGCCACTGTGCTCTAAATATATTACTGCATTCACGTGGAAGCCATACTTACCATGGGCTGTTTCAAGTCTGTGATTGAACAATGGTAGAAATACTAAGACAGGGCCATTTCTGGGAGAGAAAGGATTCCTCTGGTGGGAGACTTTTCTCAAGGACTTCCCAGCAACCTCGCTGCACTTTCTTAGAATTGCACTGCAGTCTAAGATGCTTCCTATCCAACCTTCCATTCTTCCCCCTTCCCTTCATGGGGGTCAGCTTCTATCATGGTCTGACAGGTCGTCCAGCCTCCTCTGGCTCCTTGCCTTATCTTTCCTCACAGGTATTTCCTCCAGTAAATCTCTCATGACTAATCCTATCTGGATGTCTGATTTTACACAATCCCTGTTTGAAGAAGGATCCCTTGGAGTTTGAATGGTGACATTTTTCTGTGATTTTGTAATTTGGTAGCTAAGTTTCCCATCAGTCTGTAGTATCCATTTACATGAGGCTAAGCAATAACTTATTTTATACCATGTTACAACACAGACATTTCCAACCATTAAATTTTTTCTTTATGAATATAGGAATGGATTGTAAGAAACACACTGGGTGCTTTTTATGATACTATTTCAAAAGAACTTGAGTAACTATCCTCTTAATAATAATGGTACCATGCAAACAAAGGAAACATGCATACATGACATGGTTTTGAGTCATTGTGATTCTTTCTCTTATTTTTCCCAAAACACCTATCAAAATAGCAAAATCAGAGCCAGTGGAAAGTATTTTTATTTCTTCATAACAAAGATATAATTATTAGACCAGCTCTCATGAACAAAGTAAAGTGGAAATTTAAGGATAATTCAGGCACAAGTTCTGTTTTCACTGAATTAACAGAAAAATTGTGACTGCTAAACAAAACTACTTTCAGCCTTTTTGTATTCCTAGTTTTTATATACTTAATCATACTGTACTTAAAATTTTATATTATTTTTAGGTATATCATAAGCATATTTTTCTATTGCTTCTTAATCATTCTCATAAAAATTACATAATAATCCAAAAAGAGGATGCATCATGTCTTACATAGTCTATTCTATTGAATTTTTAGATTGCTTCTGATTTTTTACTGCTGAAAATAAGGCTGCTTTGTGTAGTTTTATAAATCTCTCACATTTAGAATTGCTTGTATAAGATGAGTTCCTAAGGGTTATACCCATTAAGATTATTCATTAATTGTTTCAAAAACAATTGCACCAATTTAAACTTAAATTACATGGCATTATTCTTTTCACCATACCTTGCTAAACTGCTGGCATTACCTTCTATTAGAAAGCAAAATCTCCCAATCATTTTACATGGAAAGAGGATATTTTTGCTGAAGTGTGGCTAAAATTGCCTGTATGTTTACTATAGAGTACTATTTTTACACTTTTGTGAACTATTTTTTCTTTTCCTGTACACATTTATATATTGTTTTCCTTTTTTGTATCAGTCATTAGCTAAAAAAGAAATTACTCTTGGTCTGTTGTATTGGCATGAAGTTATTTCCCCCCAATGGCTGTATCCTTCTTTTTATTTCTTTGTGATTTGCCTTATCCATCTGTTCAGATAGCATCTTTTGAGCACTTAAGTTTTGTTAGGCTCAGTGCTGGGAGCTGAGGATACAGTTTTGAACAAAGATAGACCAATCCCTACTCTCTTGTCGCCTCCAGAGTATATTAGGAAAAACACAAAATTAAACAAGCAGTTATCAAAAACATACGATACAGGAAGCTATTGGCATTCTTTGTAGTCCATCTAACTCAGTTTTGAGGGATCAAGGAAATGCAGTTGGGTGAAGGAATGAGAATGGGTGATGATCAGCAGATGAGACTGGAGTGAGCAGAAGGAGGCAAAGTGGGACTTAGGCCACGTTAAGGAGTTTGGCTTTTTTTGGGGGGGAGGGGGTGCAGAGGGAGAGAGAGAGAGAATCTCAAGTGGTCTCCATGCTTGATCTCACGACCCTGAGATCATGACCTGAGCTGAAATCAAAAGTCAGATGCTTAACCAACTGAGTTTGGCTTTTATCACAAGGATTAAGGGAGGTAATTTAATGGTTGTTTAGCAGGAGAAAAATAAAATGATGATATTTATTTTAGAAAGATTATTTTGGCTACTATTTGGAGAATAGCCAAAAGGAGAACAAGCCTGGAGACAGATCTGGCGGAGTAACCCAGGTGACAGTCAATGATGTCCTGGATGGGCATTGTGTCTGTGGATACATTCCAGAAATATTTAGGGGATGGAGTCCAAACGACCTGGGGATGAAATGTGGACAGCAAAGGGAGATGGCAGATTCGCAGGCTTCTAGAAGACTTGAGTAACTGAAGGGGGGGGGGGTGCCATTTTCTGCAGGAACAAGTTGAGCAGAAAGGTTTCAGCTATAGATTTTTAAAGCCATGTTTGCATGTAGCATTCTTGGCAATTTGTTATTATATAAAGATTAATTAATTCCTTGTCATCTTTATTTTAAGTAAATAACATTGAATTTCTTGTGGCCTTAGTTAAATAGAGATTTTTAAGTTACTTTAGGAGAGAATTTCCGGTCAATCTAAATGATACCATAATAAATAATAATCTCATTATTCATTGGGATTCCCCAAACTGATGAGAAACTTCTGGGTCTAATTACATAATTCTAGCAAACCTGAAGTGAGGTTCAAGATTTAGTTGATAATAAACACAAAGATTTTTTTTTTCCGTTTAAAAAAATTTTAATTCCAGTGTAGTTAACATACAGTGTTATATTGTTTCAGGTGTACAATATAGTGATTCAACAGTGCTACACATTACTCAGTGCTCATCATGTGTTCTCTTAATCTCCTTCAGCCATCCCCCACCCACCTCCCCTCTGGTAACCATCGGTTTGTTCTCTATAGTTAAGAGGCTGTTTTTGGCTTGTCTCTTTTTTTCTCTGTTCATTTGTTTTGTTCCTTAAATTCCACATATGAGTGAAATTATATATTTGTCTTTCTCTGACTGACTTATTTCACTTAGCATTATACTGTCTAGATCCATCCATGTTGTTGCAAATGGCAAGACTTCATTCTTTTTTATGACCAAGTAATACTCCAGTGTGTGTGTGTGTGTGTGTGTGTGTGTGTATGTATTCATATATATATATTCATCTATCAATGGACACTTGGGCTGCTTCCATGATTTGGCTATTGTAAATAATGTTGCAATAAACATGGGATACATATATCTTTTTGAATTAGTGTAAGACAAAGATGTTTTAAAGTAACCAGCAATTACTTATTATCTCCAAAGAATACACATAAAGATCCAGAGACAATTTAAAATTTTGCCAATTTGAAACATCTTCACTATCTTTTACACATAGTAACTCCTAGCAGGTAAATGAATTTATGGCCTATTCTTACACATCTTTAGAATTGGGTGAGAAGTCTGGGGCGCCTGGGTGGCTCAGATGGTTAAGCGTCAGCCTTCAGCTCAGTTCATGATCCCAGGGTCCTGGGATTGAGCCCCACATGGGGCTCCTGGCTCAGCGGGGAGCCTGCTTCTCCCTCTCCGTCTGCCTCTCCCCCCTGCTCATGCTCTCTCTTTCTCTCTGTATCTCTGTGTCTCAAATGAATAAATAAAATCTTAAAAAAAAAAAAAAAAGAATTGGGTGAGAAGTGATATATGGATGTAGGAGATGTTAGCCTCTTTCTTGGAGGGGAGAAAGCTACTTTCCCAGAGGGGATGCTTTCCTCCATTTCCTGGAGGAGGGAAAGTAAGTGCAAACAGCAAAGAGCTTGGGTAATCCTCAAAAGTATGGCTAACAAAATAAGATATAAATGATCTTGGCAAAAGGTCCTGGGACACATAACTTTTATTATAGTTATACACTAGTGTCTTTTGGGCTCACCTACAAGCACTAAAAAAGTTGTTTGCTAAACAGTAGTTGAGAATATTTCTTGTACTTTTTAACTTTCTTAATGGATCATTTGGAAGCTAAATAAATTCCTATTGAGAGTATCACGTTCTCAGGTATACTAGACTCTTGAGCATAATGTATGCTTCTGAAACTCTAAACCCCAACAGTGGTAAAATAGCACACACTCCCTCTTTTTCTCTCTCTGTAATCAGGTAGTCTTGAGGAATACTGCTACAGTTTAATTTTGTGTCCTGCAAACTTCCGTACCAATTAATAACCTAATGTTACTCAGTCTGTGCTTTCATAAAAGCAAACAAATGGCTTTGGAAAGGACTTAGAGCATGTCAGTGAATGTGGATGAATGGCAGGGTCCTTATTACCTAACCAGAGCCCATACTAAAACATTTCTCAAAAATATTATTTGGTCTATGCTGTCAAAACTAGAGGAGACTCACATACAACGTATTTGTTTTCCATCACATGGACAGCCCAAATGGCTGGCTGGCTAAAGTAATTATGTGACTTGCACATTCAGTTTGAAGGCTGCTTAATCAAACCAGCAATCATCCCTCTATGATAGGGAATTTAAAGTTGTATTTATTAATCTGATTTCATATGAAGTATGGAATAAATAATGAAATAAACATATGAAGAAATACATACATATATATATATATATATATATATCAACTTATTTCTAAACCCTAAGGCTCTTTGAGCTAAAGCTCTTCTTTGCTTTCTGTTTACTGCTGAAACACAGCAACAATGGATTTCCCCTTTTTTTTTTTTTTTTTCAACTTCACTCGATTCAATAGGCAATAGGCAATAAGCCACAGGCAAGACATTCTGCAGGGTATAGTGAAGTCTTCCAACATGGTTCCAAATTGGTTTCCAATATTTGGAACAAAATTTGTCCCTAGTTGTTCCTTGATGATAAGGTAATTGTGAATAGTATTCCCACTTCTTTAGCCAAATGATTTGTTCAATATGTTTCGGCGGATTAGGGTGTGGTGGGGAAGAACTTTGTCTCATGTGCAATTGGCTCTTGTTGAATTAGTTTTCAATTTAGCAATGCAACCAATTTAATCTTTCTGGAATTTTGCAACTTTATATTCCTTCAGGGCCTAAACTGAAAAAGCACACTATTTCGGTGACCTTCTGGAAAGTGAATCTCACCAACTTTGCAGCTGGAATCCTGATAGTATCATTAATATTTTGAAATTTCTGAATTTAAGTATGTGCATCCAAACAATTATCCTCCCAGCCTCCATGTACATTATTTCATAATACTGTAAATTGTAAATCCTATGGAAAAGGAGCTTTCAGCATGTCAGGTAGTTCATATAGGGAACGGACATATCGTTGAGAAATACAAGCCTGAGATCATTGTGCACTTGAGAGCTTACGAACTGAACCAAGACAAGACAAAATCTCTCTCTCTCTTTTTAGTGAATACTACTGAGAATTCTGGAATCCAAGAGAAAGGATATGTGAAGAAGAGCAAGAAGAGTTTCTTTTTCTATTTTTGGATTAGCAGAACAAAATTTTGAAACACATGAAATTTAATTTTGGCATTGCCTTACTTTCCATACTTCACTCCTGCCATTGGCCTCAATTCTTAGAACTGCTGTACCCCACTAAGTGCTCCACGGCAAACTCTTAACATCTGACCCTCCCCCCATGGCTCTATATGCCATGGTTACCTGCCTCCCATAATCCAGTCACAACTCCCAAACGAGGGTGCTATTCACCTCAATCCATCATGACAAGGAAAACAATTGGTCAAGCAAATCATACTAAAATGTAATTGGAAAATAGTCACATAACTTACAAAATAGTATTTACACTTTAAAGATGCTTTTCTAACCTAAATGAATCTAGGATTAATGTCATTCCAATGAGGAAACCAGATAGGGTCAGCTCCCCTAAACTGGTTTTATTTTCCAGGTATTTTTTTCTCCTCCTTGTTCCTATAAGGTAGTCAAGAGTTGCAAGTGTTTCTCTTATAATGGCTCCTAAAGCAATAGGAGTGGGTGATTCTGGTTCAGAAAGTAGAATATCAGTGGGATAGTCATTTCTGTGTATGGGTGGAGTATACGGTATGTGTTTTTAAGTATGAAAGCTCTTTGATTATAACAGAGTAAAGAAGAAAGCTGCTTACCAAATTAGAAACCTCTACAAAGAGGTTTAAGCTTAGTTGATTTTTTACACAGATTGTTTATATACTCCAGGCTGCTTATAAATTAATAAAGCATGATACAGTTGATTGGAGCTCAGACATAAAAGCTGGCTCTTTGAAACTGATTCTGTGTGATTCATCCATCCTGTTTCAGTGGGAAAGAGAACGAGCTATGATTCTTTCTTTTCTTTACCCCTTTTCCACTCTGTTGAAAGCTTGGGTCATATGTTTAATAATTTTTTAGTTATTTTGAATGACCCAGATGTAATGTCACATCATATCACGGGATCGCCAAAGTCAGAAAATATTACCTTAAGATCAAAGAATGAGTTCAGCAATGGAATATATGGACCCTGACAATGAATTTAGTTTATCGTAGAAGAATTCTCTTTGTGCATGGTAGCAGTAAAGCAAACTCAACATTATGTATATAAACTGGGCTCCAAGGAGAAAGACTGGAAATCAAGAGATGTGATGGATGGTTATAGAAGAATTGGCTAGCAACCACATTTCTCTCTTCCCACAATATGTAGGTTTTTCTTGGCTTAGAGAAGGAGACTTTGCATGTAGTAGCACCCAGTGCTTTTCAATAATGATAATGGGAAAATCATAAAGGTCAACTTCATTTTTAAAAAAAGATTTATTTTTTATAAAGAGAGAAAGAGAGAGAACTCAAACAGGGGATAGGAGCAGAGGGAGAGACTCCACACTGAGCACAGAGCCCGTCTCAAGGCTTGATCCTGGGACCCTGAGATCATGACCTGAGCCGAAAATCAAGTCAGATGCTTAACTGACTGCACCACCCAGGCGCCTGGTTCTACTTCATTTTATAAGCTTTCTGGGAGTGTTTAAGATTGCTAAAAATTTTTCTTCAAACAAAACACATGACAAACATTAAAGAAAATAGAATGGATGTATGTAGAGTTCCCTATATACTCGCCTTATCCATGAGTGATGTAGTAAATTAAATGTCTCCTATCAAAAATATTTTTCTTCTGGTTTCCTCAGGCCCTGAAAATCTACTGTTAAAGACTTATGGTTTGGGTTAAGCTTTTTGGTTATTCCTATTGACTTCTTTCAAAGACTAAATGCATTTAAGTGGGAAAATTTGTAAAGGGTCGTGGTTTTAAGGAGCAAATCTAAATTCACTTATTCATTAAGCCAGAAAACAGCTATGGAACATCTCCTGTGTGTCAGGTATACCACCAGCACTGATACAGAAGAGTGAGTAAGGTAGGGATCCTGTCCGCAAGGTGCAGATAGTCTTTTAATTTTTAGCTTTAGCTGCAGTAGGATCATGCATGTGCAGTGTCAGTGGAATGAACTTTCTTTGATGATCTATCAGCTTCTCCAAGTCAATATATCTGTGATGAAGCATATCTTTTCCTAATAATTGGCCTTACTTTCCATCTTTCTTAATTTAATCAGTGGTACCACCATCTTCCCAGGCAACAGAACTTTTCCTGACAACTCAACTCCACATTAATCTTTCCCTTCTCAAAATGACTGCATTAAAGTCAAAATCACCCAGACTGACACTTAACTGTTCTCTACTCAATGTGTGATTGATTTGATCCCCAGGTATGTTATAAAATGCTTAAAGGCAAAGATCAGTCTTAGCTTCTTTTATATCCTCTGGACCTGGGGTTCCACAAATGTAGAGCAGATAACAAACCACCTCAGTGATTCTGATTAAGTTGAACCACCACTCTAGATGATTGTATCTCAAATTCTAATGTATTTATGAATCACTTGAGGGTTATGTTAAAATGCAGGTTCCAATTTAGTTATTCTGAGAGCCTGCATTTTTAATAAGCTTACAATGAATGCCAATGCTTTAGGGGATGGTTGGAAGGTTAAAGAAAGAAAGTTTATAGTCCCAAATACAGAGTCTGGCCCATGGGGAGATGTTCAACCAATATTTAGTGATTTCCATCAAGAAGACCTTAGTGTGAATTGGTTTATACAACTAACTGAATAAGTGCGTCTGCAGCTGAGAGAAAATGTCATTAATAAGGAGAGCAAAGGAAGATAAAATTTACCTATTTTACTTACCTATGTAACAATTTTAACTGAAGGCTTATCTGAACCTCCAATTTGACACGTTTGTAAAGTCTCATTTTGTTTTCTAATTTTTCTTATATCTTTCTCCTAAATATTCCTGTATGCGTGAGCAAATACATTAATCTTACTTTGAAAAAAAAGTGTATCTATAGTACGTATCACAATGCTAGTCACTTAACTTGATGTAAGCTTGTTAAAAGGAGTTCCTCTAAGTAGACCCCTTTAGATACAGAAAAAAGTATCTTTCTCTGTGCAATTTTTAAAGCATAGCACAAAAATTACAGAACTTCTACAGTTTATTTCTTGAAACAGTTGAAAAATGTTCTAAATACTGACTTGGTGGAATGTAGTAGCTGCATGGCAAATGGAAGAGAAGAAATATATATTCCGAAAGAACCAGCTGGTGCAGAGAAGTGCATAATGAATCATTAAGCCTTTTCAGGGATACACGAATGAACTAATGAACATCAGTATCCCAGACTTAATGAATTTTGTATTAAACTGTAACAGTATTATCCCTGTTTTTCTGCTATTTCAGAACTACACTCTCTTAACACAAAACACTGCCATGCCTGGTACATGGTGCACTCACCAAGCAGTCAAAAGCAATTAAATGAATGTTCTGGACAAAGCCAATTTTTATATGTTCCATGCACAATGAAAAAACAAGTTCAAATAAACCTCAAACAAGACTAAAATTTAATAATGAATGGGTTTTATATTTCATGAGACTCTTAAGTACAGACAAGTAACACCTTGGAATAAGTCGTTACTTAAATGATGCTTTTGCCAAGATCCATAAATGTTATGACCTTCTTTGAAATTATGGCAAAAACAATGCTTTTATTAAATTTTTTTTAATCACAAAGAGGAGAAAAGGACAAAAGTAACACAATTTCCCTTCAGTGACTCAGATTTGTGGAAGCCTCTCCAATAATTTCACCTCTAAGTGCTGTGGAACTTGTTCACAAGGGCACGGATGAACATTCAGTTCAGGAACCAGCTGTATAATCCAGAGAAGAAAATGAGTGGACTAACTGATACCCCAGATCAAACCAGAACTGAATGCTTTCCAGGGTTTTAAAGCATCTGGAAAAATCTTTCAACATTGTCTCTTCTTTTGGTCCTATCTTTTCACTTATTTCTTTCCAAGATTGGGCTGGGGGAGCTGAAATGTCATGAGAAAGTTATATTCAACTGAAGTTTATGTAAGTAGAACCAATGCTTTTTCCTACTTGACTTCCATTCCAATGTCGCATACTTAAGGGTTGGTCTTCTAAGGGTGCCAGGATTCCCCTGGACCAAAATAAGCAAACATCCAAGTACTTTGAATTCTCTTCCTCAAAATTATGCTTCATTATCCTGGGATCTTGACAGAATAAAAGACCACTGCTGAATTCTAAAAGGTTTTCACATTTATCTGGATATGCAGTAATATGGAGGAATTTATCCATTGGATTTACCTTTTTCCATTTGAATTTTACCCTGCAGACTTCCTGACAAATTTGAATTATCATCTGTATAAAGAAGAGGCAATCAAGAGAAAAGTTCCTCCTCTTCTCCCAGAATTCCCCCAATCCACAGCTTAGTCCTGCAGTTTAACGAGGCTTAAGGGAGTTCTGCTACAAGACATTGCTCCCACTAACACGGTCACTGTTAGAAATCACTTTGAATGAAGGCATTGAAGGCCTCTGTGAAAACAAGTTTTATAGCTTTTGTGTGTAAGAGACCCCAAGTGACTTAAGACTGGAGAATTTTCCACTGTGGCTTTCACAAATCCTTGTACCCCCAACCCTCAAGTCTCTTGAATCCCCATCGCTTTTCCTTCCCATCCCCTCTTGCATATGACTTTAACCCCTAATTCTTCCTCCTCACCTCTCTCAATAAAATCCAGACTGCCCAAACAATGACTCTTATTCCACAAGAACAATCCTTGTATTCCCATTTCCGAAACTAGCTGGATTGCAGCCAAACCCTGTCCTGCTAAGTCTAACTGAATTTCGGCCAACCCTCTCCTGCTAAAGCCATGAAAAATTTTCCGTTGTCTTTCTCCAAGTTAAAATGCTCCTTTGGAGCCTTCCTTCAGAGCCTTATGGTAATGACTCTCCAGTTGATTTTATTCCATAGTTTTGCTGCTCGGATTCAGGCAGGATTGGCCCCTTTGTTGTTCAGCCCAGGCCACTTCGTTAGAGGACCAATTCCTTCTATGGACTAGACCAGTGCCTGGCTCTCTTGGTCTTGAAGCACTGTCTAAGCCTTTATTCTTCATCTTTATTGTCTTGTATACATCTTGTATACATCTCTTGGTTTGATTTTTTTCCACTTGAATAATAGAGATGTTCATAGTCACGGTGGGGCCATAATGCCAAGGAGATTTTGTTAGTTTGTTCAAGCCACTTGAATATAGGTTTCACACTATAAAGCCAATAGCACTAAACTTTGGAAGCTCTCTGAGTATTCTAGAACTTTACTGGCCACCCTGGGGAACTTGGGATATGATTAAGACAATCCATTTGTATGGCACCTTACCATCAAAGGATTCAAAGATTCCAAATATTTAATGGTCAACAAGTTTTAGCTGATATGAAGAGGCCTCTTAAAGACAAAAATCCTCTAAAAGATAGCAAAATTATAAAATTACTTAAGGACTCCTTAGGAAAAGCTAATAAAAATGTGGATGTCTAAAAATTCAAACTTAAATTCTATTGTCTTTTTTCTCTTCTGCCCCATCCTTGGATTGACTTTCCTCCTGGGCCCCTGTCTCTCAACTTCCTCTTTCCTATGTTTTGTTCCTCCTCCTCATCCTCCTGCACATTCTCTCAACTCCCTTTCCTATTCTCCACTGTCCCTTCCTAAATACAGTCCTCTTACTGAAGAATATCCCTTCATGATATCTTTTAATGCAAATGGAAATGGTCCCACAGCTTTAAACCTTGGTCAAGATCAGAGTTCCATAATGTAGCTAAGAACTTTCTAATCCCTTCTTAGGAAAGACAAAAGTTAAAGAATTTAAGCATTGTCTTAGGAATTTATAGTCAGGGAATCCCTGATCTCTTTCAGTTAGTTCATCTCTTTGTGGTAATCAGAGGTGCTAGACTTGATTTGAAAAGCATGATGGATTGATTACTAAAATGATAGAAAAAAAGTGGGATGAAATTTAATAGCAGGTGGATATAAAAAGTATAAAAATCAGACAAGCTCTCTTAGCAGCTATTCCTGAGGCCTTTCCTGTCAAAACTGATTGGTCAAAAATCCAGTTATGTAAGGAAAACTCATATCCATCCCTAATTTCAGAGACAGCTTAACTACTACCTTCCAGAGCACTCTTTTCTCAGTGGGAGCAAAGATATCACCATCACCCTAACCACCTCCTTGTTGATGGTCTTAAAACTGAAGTGGCAGATTTGGTTAGGAAACAGACAATAGAATGGTAGACAGCCTTCTCTCTGGACTACAAGAGCTTGATGAGTACTTTGAAGATACTTTGGCTCAGAAAAAAATATATAGATTAAATTAATAACTTCACAATTAAGCAATTAGATAAACCCAAGAACAAAAACATCTCTATAGCCAATCTAAACAAAGATATGTGTGGATATTATAAGGAAAAGGGACACTGGAAAAATGCTTGTTCTGCCTTAAATTAAAAGACAGAATCGAAAATGATAAAGGACCAATTTTTTGTGACAGAATGACTTCCTTTTGAGTAAGTAGATCCTTCAGTTTGTTCAAAATTGCCCTTCGGACAAAAGGGAGGATTTTCCATGCAATTGCAAAAAAACCCAGGATATTCCTTTTTTGTTGATACCAGACCTATACATTCTACCATAAACCCACCTTTCCATCATTCCTTCCTTGGAGTAGCCAAAACATTTCAATGGTAGGAATCTCAGATATTCCTATCACTAATCAACATGCTTTCTGCACAATGATTCCACTCTGGTGGATCTGTTGGAGTGAAATCTACTTTGCAAATGGGGTACCGCTCAAATGTGGGCTGGTCAACCTCTTTCTGAAACTCCATGGAAGAGAAGATTATTTTATTTTGGTACAGATTAACTTCCCAGTACCAGAGACTTTGCCTGGGACAGACTCACCTAATGCCTTCTATAACTTAAAAAAGTGTTCTTCAAAAGCTCTTATGCTTGTGCTCTCCAATTATCATAGACCTTTCCTTCTATTTGTATATGAAGCATCCAAAGACAAGCTTTGAGGGTTCTAACTCAATAGCACAAAGGGCTTCAGACACCCACCACTCATAATAGCCTCTCACTTTACCTTGTAACAAAAATCTACCCTCTTTGTCTTCAGTGGCAACAGCTGCATAGTTAATTGAGGCTTCTATTGATTTAGTTTTAAGATCTCCTCTTAACATTATGGTCCCTCATGTCATTCAGACCTTACTCTTGACAAAAGCAACACTCAATGCTTTCCTACTTCTTGATTGACCTTCTACGAAATCCTTCTCTTCTCACTAACACATATTTCTATCCATTGCTGTAGCCCCTAGACTCTCTTTCCCTCAACTTTCTTTCTCTCCCAGAGGAGGAAAAAAACCTGATGACTGTCATACACTTATTCAGAAATTTTCCTTACCTCACTCTGATCTCTTTGAAGCTCTTTGACAACCCGGATTTAGAAATGCTTATGGATGGAGCCTATTAGGGAACGGAACAAGGAGGTTGTCAAGCTTAGTATGTGATTGCAACTCACTCAAATATTATCCTTTCCCAGGGACCAAATCTCTACAAGTTGCTGAAATTACAGCACTTACTACAGCCTGCCAATTAGGTAGAGATAAGAGAGGAACTATCTATACAGATAGTAAAATATGCTTTTGGGATAGCTCATGATTTTGGTATGCTTTGGAAGTAATGTGGCTTAACTGCATCTGGTATTTCAATTAAACATGGTAGTCACATAAAATTCCTATTAGATGCTTTGTTTTTCCAAAGGAATTGGCTATATTAAGGTTGGGCCCCATAGTAAAAAGCAGACTCAAGAAGAAAGGGTAATGCTTTAGCAGATTACTATACTAAATGAGTCTGCTTTAACACCTTCAGGCTTTCCAACAAGTCTAAGAGTCAAAGCCAAAACTAACTCTTAACCATTGGCATTAGGGCTTGAGTTAATTTTAGTATCAAGCATTTGATTATAAAGAAGTATATTGGAAAAGATTAAATTTTTTCTCCTCCCAGGTAGCTATGGTGGCATCAAGATAGTCTCTTGGTCTGCCTCAAAATACTGAAATGGATTTTCTCAAAAAGTGTTATATGCTGTGACCCATTATGGAAAGGAAAATTTAAAAACCACCATAAATAAACATTGGTGGGGACACATCAATAAGATTTTAGAGGATATCTCTGGTGCATTTCCCATCTGTCAAATCTACTATCTTGAGAAAATTGTAAAGCTGGGGCATAAACACAACCCAAAAACCTTTTGAATCTTTTGAACATCTATTTACAGATGGATTTCATTCAGTCACTCACCTCATGTGGTTATGAGTATGTACTTGCTATTGTGCTTCTATTTCTTGGTCTTCTAAAAGACTTTCATCGCCATAAAGCAACTGCTTTGATAGTAGCAAAGAAACTTTAAGACTTTGTGTTTTCTACTTGGCAATACCCACCTATTTTTTGGTGATAGAGGTACCAACTGAGACTTGTAAAACTATCTGAGGAATGAACTTTAGTTGCCGAGGCCAAAGGCTTTATACTTAGTCCTCATGGCCCTAATCTCCATATGAAATGGTCACTGGATGCCCAGTGCATCTAGAGATTTCACCCCCTATCCTAACTTCTCTTTTACGCTCCAACATGGCAAAATACTATAGGGGATTAACTCAGCATACACAAGTTTATAATCAACAGGTCCAAGCAGCTTTTCCGAATGATAATCCACAGGGACTCTTGCATGACCTTCAGACTTGGGTCTTGGATTAAAGAAAAAGACAAGAACATAAGACTATTCTCAAACTTCATTAGAAAGGACCATATCAAGTGTTATTAACTACATATACTGTGGTAAAAGTCCAGGGAATCAATCCTTGGATCCCTGTCTCCCAGTTAAAAAGTTATTATACCTCTACCCCTTGGACTTCTGTGTCAACAGGAGATCTAAAACTGAGAATCCCTTGGAATCTACCAGAGGGTGACATCACAAAGGTGATAGCTTTTCCAAGACTTTTGGACTTTTGGACCAAGCAACAGGCTGCTGGATGTTGATACCTTCTATCCAAGATCTTCAGCTCAAGACCCCCGCACCCTAAGAGTAATTGACAATATACCTCCTCATCTCTTTCTCCTATTTTTCATAGCCACCTATGAGATTCTTAAGGTTTCTTTCTATAGTCTTTTTTTTTTAAATTGAAGTATCTTCCCCCCCCCCCAGGGTAAATGAGGAGAATGAAAAGTGTTACACTTCTTTATAGACTCAGGGTGGAGATAGGATTTTTTCTGGGATAATTCCAGATGGGTAGGATCTTGGTTAAGAGGCATTGTCCAAGGCCTTCTCATAATTCTTATGTCCATACTTGTCTCCGCAGTCATTTGCTATATTCTCTTTAGAATTTTAAATGCCTTAGGCACTCACTTGATAAATGATTAAATTGAATTACAAAGGCAGAATTCCCTAGGAGGACAGAGAAAAGAGGTATAATTTTAAGAAAAGCGCTGATGGCAGTCATACCAAAGAATCTGAGACTATAATTGTCTCAAGCAGTATAGATCTAGAGCACTGAAAGACTAGGTTAAATGATGAGACTCAGGCCCATTGACCTAGAGGAGGGACTGTGAGAATTTCCCAGTGTCGCCTTCTCATGTGCTGGTCTCCTTCAGGTGTTGCTCCATACCCCTCTTGCCCATGACTTTAATTTCTGTTTATCTTCATCCTTGACAAAATCCACTTTGCCCAAACAATGGCTGCTAATCCACAAAAATAATTTCTTCCCTTCTTGTTTGAACTCTGGATGGGGGAGTGGGAAGGATGGAATAGTGTTTGGAAAAGGGAAAGAGCCCTGGAAAAATGAGTAATGACAAGTAAATGAGGAGGGCAACAATTCAACGACTGATTTGGGGAAACCTAGAAAAATACCACAAATAAACCCAGGCACAGCTCTGCATGAGATTGTAACCATCCTGGAGAATCGTATTTGGGATAGAAACTATATTAGGTAGGATAGAAGCTGTAACATAGAGAACCCAAAAGGCAGTAGCTTATTGAACAAAGAAGTTCTTTTCTCTTTCCATAACAGTCCTGGATTTAACAGTCCAGATTTGGACTTGTTCCTGATCCACGTGGACATTTAGAGGTATGCTATCTTGTTGGTCCATTATCCTTTAGAGCACAGCAGAAGCTGGTCACAGGCACTAGCTTTTAGACTGTAGCAAGGGGAAGAAGATGTACAGTAACAAAGGTCTTGTGCTCCCATTCAGTTGTTGAGAAGATGGTCACATGTTCCCGCCTAGCTGCAAGAAGGTCTGAGAAACCTGTACTAGCTGAGCAGTCATGTGCTTCACTGTATATTCTCTCAAGTCTGTAAGTCTCTTTCTGGATTTGATTTCCAAAGGCCTAAGGAGTTATGAGAGCAGAGCAGATTTGTGATATAGATAAAAATGGAATGTCAGGCACAGATAGCTGCCTATGCAGTGTCTATTTCCTTCCCACCCTTTTCTTTTCGTTAAGATTTATTTACTTATTTGAAAGAGAGAGAGAAAGGGAGAGAGTGAGAGAGCATGGGTGGGGGGAGGGGCAGAGGGAGAGGGAGAGAATCTCAAGCAGACCCTGAGCTGAGCACAGAGCCTGACGTGGAGATTGATCCCCACAACCCGGAGATCATGACCTGAGCTGAAACCAAGAGTCAGACTCTCAACTGACTGACCCACCCAGACCCTCAACCCACTGCCCCTCCACCCTTTTCAAGGGAACTCCAATTCTCTCAACTAACACCACTTGCTGGGCATATTCTCTTGCAGTCCAAGGTGGTCATGTGACACAATCTAGCCAATGAGGTGTAAATGATGCATTTCGGAGAGTCTTTTCCTTTATCCTTCTTTCTACCTATTACACAGTTACATAGATGTGATGCTTGGAGGAGGAACAACCATCTTAGAACCATAAGACAACCAGAGGATGAAAGGCCAAATGCCAAGGATGGTAGAGCTGAAAGATGGAGACACTCTGGGCCCTTGATGGCTAATTGGGTCATAAAATTAGTTATGTGAGCCAGATAAATCTTTTTGTATTGAAGCCAATATATGGCAGACACTGTAGTATTGCAGTTGACTAGGTTCCTAAGAAATGGGGAGGCAGAGTGAGGAGAGAGAGAGAGCACGTGTGTGCGTGCACAAGAGAGTGCTTCTTTCCTGCCCCTGACAGCTTCTTGTCTATATATATATATATATATATATATATATATATATATATATGTTTGTTTGTCTGTTTGTTATTTACCTAGCCTGGGGAGAGAAGAGAAGGGAAGAGGAGTGATAAAAGTATAATAAGGAGGAATGATAAAAGCAATGATAGAAGCCTACGATGGTCATTATCTACTTTACCCCACAGATCCACTTCCCACCCTTTATCCTACCTGGTGCCCTGGGTGACTATCCATATGGACACTATGAACAATTCCCTTGCCCTCCATTCTTTCATTGGGTTTGACCAGTAGAACACATTGGCAAGAGATCTGGAGAACAGGAGGAAAAGAAGAATGGGGTATTTCTTCCTTCGCTTTCCCAGCTGTGCTCTTTAACTAAAGGCCACAGCTTTGGTCAAATGACCCTCTCCGCACTGCTCACTTTTTTGGTTCCCGTAGCCACTTCCTCCCCTCATTTATTCTGGCTGGGTGTAGGGTGGTAATGGCTCCCTGTCCCTTCCTTTGTTGCTTTTTCTAACCTCTGCTCACATTTTTGTATACAGTTCCTTCATGAAATCTTAAATTACCCAGTTAGGAAGTGCATTTGATTTCTGCCAAGATCCTGGCTGGTCCATTTCTGCAGAGTGGGGCTCAGAGCCCTGCTTTCGTGATTAGAGTCACATGGAAGCAGCAAGCTCTAGAGGTAGGGACAGGCTTGTAGAACTTCCCAAGCACCAAAGCAGCTTGGTTATATCATGCCATGGTAGGATGAGAAGAACCGGGAGGACAGGAAATAGAGGTATAGAACCAGACAGTCTGAGTTGGAATCCTGGCTCTGACTCTTTCCAGAGAGAGGCAGATGCCATTAACCCTGTGCCTCACTTTCCTCACCTGTAAAGTGGGACAATAATAGTGCCTGTGTCCTAGGATTGCAGTCAGGGTTAAATGAAATATACATGTAAAACAGGGCAGTTCTTGGGACTTTGTAATTAATCAACAAAAATAGCTATAATAACAATTATTATTAAAGACCATATATCAGCAAGATGCTGGTTGCTTCAGAGGATTTCTGTGTGGACAAGTGAAATCAAAGACAAAATGACTTTGTAATGAAGACTTGGACTCTGATATTTGACTGCTGACAGCTATTAAATTTCACCTCTTCCTCTTCCCCTTCTGTACCACATCTGGACAGGCTGATCTTGTCTAGGCCTGAGTGCTCACAAGCCCCTGCTGCAGGGGGACTTACATCCTCAGCCCCAACCCCTCAACACAGTTAAAAACCTACACCAGTCTCCTTTCCTTGCTTTTCCATTTTGGACTTGCTTGAGAGGCCTTCCCTTCCCTCCCAGACATCTCAGTTATGTAAATAATAAGCCTTTTCCTACCTGTCTGGTATATGCGTGATGGCGTCAGTAGCAACATCCAAATCAAACTCTGGGTGGGGGTCCATCTTCGTCTGCAGGTGCCATAACAGGCTTCCCTTCAAAACACGTTGGCACTAAAATCACTGTCCTGCCATCCTATTTCAGACCCACTTTAGGGCCAACTTTGAACTGATGGAACTTATTTTTCTTTCTATAGGGAATGGGCACCTCAAAAATAGAAAACAACTTGAATCACAGAAAATAAATTTCTATTTTTTTCCCCAATTTTGAATTGTAGACTGAAATTTCTTTTTTTTTTAAGATTTTTTTTTTTTAATTTATTTATTTGACAGAGAGAGAGACAACGAGAGAGGGAACACAAGCAGGGGGAGTGGGAGAGGGAGAAGCAGGCTTCCCGCAGAGCGGGGAGCCCGATGCGGGGCTCGATCCCAGGACCCTGGGATCATGACCTGAGCCGAAGGCAGACGCTTAACGACTGAGCCACCCAGGCGCCCCTGTAGACTGAAATTTCTATCTGCTGTATCAGGTGACCTGATGATTTAGTTACAGAGCAAGGAACCATCTTGTCCAGCCTTAAAAGTCTGGCCTGGACCAGTCAAAATAGAACAAGGGCTATGAAAAAGGAAAGACCCCATAGTGCCTCCAGTTTGAGCAGATTCTGAACTGTGCTGCTTTGCTCCCACTTCCTTCTCTTGACCTCCAAATTGATGACCACTACCTGCTCACCTCTTACATCTTTGCCGGGCCCTTCTGGTTAGTGCATCCATCCATTCTTCCTTAGCCACCAGCAGTCTCCTTTCTCCCCACCCTAATGTCCTATTTCTCTTTTTTGGTAAGTTTAAGTTATGGAAGTATTGTAACATATGCATGACCCATATGGATAGCCCTTTTCTGGGTATGGCTTAGCCCAGAGGACAGCCAAACCTTTGTGGATAGACATAAGAACCACTAAAGGAACTTTTTAAAAAATTGCAGATACTGGGAGCCTATCCCAGATCTGTGAAGTGATCATTTGCTTCAGGGACAGGCAGGGATGGGAAGAGATAGGTTAGGAATCTGTATGTTTAAAGAAGTTCCCCAGCTGATTCCAATGATGAATATTGAACAGATAAATTTTGTGACACTGGATTATTTTAACCCCTAGAATATCATGACACAGGAACATTTGAACCCAATGATATTCTGATCCCTTCATTTGCTGTTGCTGTGCAATCAGCATGGGTGGTTGGTACAGAATACACAAATTGATTGGAAATATGTTAAAGAATTATTAGGTCGTAATAAGAGAAACTCCAGACAGCAGAATAACTTTGACATAGCTTTGAAGGGAACTTTCTTACAGTTTTATCATGTATTAGCTAAAAAAAAATCCAAACTATCAGTCCTTTATCCAGTTCATACTAAATATTACTGTCAGGAATGATCAGCACAAAACAAAGGACAACAATTGAAACTGCACATGGTAAAGTTTGTTAGAGATGAAAATCTGATGACAAATCATGTCTCGATGCTCACATTGAAACATGCAAATATTGAACAGAGAAAAATTAGACTTGGCAAAAGTAATCAACACTAAATAAAACTGCCAACAACTAAATTGGCACAGGTTGAAACTTACTATTGCCTAAAAATTGAGGTAAGAATCCAATTTTTTTACTAAGTTAAGTGTGAATAATTTGACCTGAGACAATTGGACTTGGTACAAATAATGACCATAAAAGAACTCATGCAATTGCAGAAACTATAATCAAGAAAAATTTGATATGAACAGCAAGGGGAAAAAAAAAACATGTTGAATAACATTTTAATTTAAACCTTATGTGGGAAATAACTGATTCCAATGAAAAGAACTTCAGTAAATTAAAAATCAAAAGGGAAAAAACAGAAATATCTTAATGCCTTGGAATACAAATTTTATCAAGGAATTAAAGTAGCTTAATAGAAATTAGCTCTAAAAAATACTTTCCTAATTAATGAGTATTCATCCATGTAAGCATAATTTTGATGAAAAGGTTTCTACTCCTAAACACAGAAGTTAAAAGATTCTCAGATCTGAAAGTCAACGGGATCTAAATAGATGGGTTAAAACAAAAGACTCAAAACTTCCTGCATCCAATTATTTATTGTGAGTGTCAAGAAAGGAGTGATTAGAAAAAGTCTGGAACTTTTTGGGTAAACCCAAGGAGGGCAAGCATTCATGGAATCCCACAACACAGCTTCAGGTTTCTGGGCATCCAAATGGCAGATTAAGGGAAGATATACCTGGGAGAAAAAGCACGGAAGACAAATCCTTTAAAATTTTTCTTATGCCTCTCTGTTCTTACTTAGCTTCTTACTGGAGGAATTGAGCCATAATTCATAATTCTTGAAGTTGACAGAAATAGTCATCCTTCAAAATGCAAACCCCACTATAATAAAAAAGATAAAAAAATAAGTGTTGGGAAGGATGTGGAGAAATTAGAACACTCTAACTCTACACTGATAAGATTGTAAAATGGCATAGCCACTTTAGAAAACAGCCTGGCAGTTCTTAAAAAAAAAGATAACACACAGGTTACCATATGACCCAGCAGTTTCATTTCTAAGTATACACCCGAGAAAAATAAAAACATGTGTTCACATAAAAGCTGGTTCACAAATGTTTACAGCAGCATTATTCATAATAAGCAAAAATGGAAACAGTCCACGTGTCTATCACTTGATGAATGGATAAACAAGTTTGTGGTATATCCATACAATGGAATATTGTTGGGCTTTCCAAAGAGGTAAAATACTGATGCCTGCTACAATATGGGTGAAACTTGGAAACATTATGCTAAGTGAAAGGCCCTATATAGTATGATTCCATACTGTTCAATTAGCCAACATATATAGTACATGTCCAGAAAAGGCAAATCTATAGAGAAAGGAAGTAGGTTAGTGGTTGCTTAGGGCTGAAAGGGGCTAAAGAGGAAATGAGAAGGAAATGCTAATGAGTGCACATTTCTTTTTAAATTTATTTTTATTTTACTTTAAAAAAAGATTTATTTATTTATTTGAGAGAGAGAGGGAGAGTGGGGAGGAGGGGCAGAAGGAGAGGGAGAGAGTCTTAAGCAGGCTCCACACTGAGCATGGAGCCCAATGCAGGACTCGACTTCATGACCCCAAAATCATGACCTGAGCCAAAACCAAGAGTTGGACGCTTAACCAACTGTGCCACCCAGGTGCTCCTGAGCACACATTTTTTTGGGGGGGATGATAAAATGTTCCAAAATTGACCATGGTGATGGTTGCACAACTCTGTGAACGTACTAAAAACCACTGATGTGTATATTTTAAATTGGTGAATGGTGTAATATGTAAATTATATCTCAAGAAAGCCTGTATTAAAAATGCAAATCTCCATGAATGAAGTCACATCCAAAGCCTTAAGAGGTCAGTTCTTATCTCTGGGTGTGTTTCCTCCTCTGTGTAATGGAAATGATAATAATACCTGATAAAGATGTTGAAGGAATTAATGAAGTAAATGTATGTGAGAATGCCTACACACCATACGACATATATGGTAGAAACAGCTAAATGGGAAACAAGATCTGTGCTTTTCCTTCCATGGCATAGAATCAGCACAAGGAAACAGTTGCCCAAGCAGAGACTACAGTTTCCATGGCTCTTTGCACCCAGTTATACCATGATCTAGTTCGGACCAATGGTATGTGAGCAGAAGTGATGTGTGCGGTCAAGGTAGTTAAGCAGCTGATATCTATTTCTCCCCGTTTCCTCTCCTGCCTGGTTGCTGAGCAAATGATAGGGCATGTGGAGCCATAATCTGGGAGATGCCTGGGTCCTTAAAAACCCTCTTATGGAAAACCCACCAGCCAGCTGCATATAACACATTGGGTTGATAGTTTCAGTGAAGAATAAGGTTCTATTTGGTTAAAATGTTTTAGTTACAGCAGCCAGTGTTTACCTTCACTAATACAAAAATTTAAGTAGGCCCTCAATAAATTTTTGACAAAAATTAAGACATTTTTAGACATGTTAGTACCTTTGGAGTTTAAAAATGAAAGCCAGTAGAGACTGAGATAAGGAAAATACAGAAATCTGAAAAGTGAAGGACAGGAATGGGTGGGGGAAGCATGTTACTGACTCAATCCCACACAAAATCTTATTGTTTATTCCACCACTCATTGCTCAGTTTTTCTCAAGGGATTGATGTACTTCATTGAATCTCACGGTCATGGAGCAAGGACCACATTAATTCTGAGTTCTCTACACCATTTGCCAGCCCTAGTCTCTCTAGTGAGCCTATATTCTTAAGGAGGGAGACAGACAATAAAAGTAAGTAAATCATATGATATGTTGGATGGTGATAATTGCCATGGAAATAAACAAGGGAGCTCAGGAGTGGTGTTCAGTTTTAAATAAGATGGTCAAGGAATATGTTATATGGAAGGTGACATCAGAGCAAAGTCTCAAATATAGTGAAGGAACAAACCATGATCCCAGACAGAGAGACTAGCAGTATAAAGACCCCGAAATAGGAACATGCCAGGTGTGTTCAAGGAACAGAGAGAAGGTGAATGTGGTTGGGGAAGGGTAGGCAAGGTGAAGAATGACAGAAAAGAAGTCAGAGAAATAAAGGGTTTGGATCAGATTGTATGGAAGCCTGGGGACCGGACAAAGAGCATAATGGGGGATCTGGAAGAGTTCAAGACCAGAGATAATTGGCTACTGTTACTGACTTCAGTAGTGAATGCCAGTACAATGCCCCAAAGACAGACAGGTTCATTTTCACCTTAGCAGGTATCAGTTCAGGCACTAGCCAGCAACCTTACAGGAGGAACCAGCAAGAACTCAGATGGTGAATGGGATCCAAGATGTCCCATTCCCCACCCCCTGCTGCCATGAAGTCACATTAGTACCTGTGTACCCCAAGATGACATAGTCTGTAGGAGCAAGAGAGAAGGAGAAAGCTTTAAAGACTGAGCATTTACCAGACACAATCTGGAAGAGACTAAATTTATAAGGATAAGAAACTAAAGATGCTACATTTTCTTTGCACATCTTAGTTCTACTGGATTAGTTTTATGGTGTTCCATAGGTCTCTTAAGCTCTGTTTGCTTTCCTTCAATCTTTTTTCTTTCTGTTCCTCATACTTGATAATTTCCATTGTTCTAATCTTCAGATTCACTGATACTTTCTTCTGCCTGTTCAGATCTGCCTTTGAGTCCCTGTAGTGCCCCCCCACTTTTTTTTCTCACTTCAGTTATTGTACTTTTCAGCTCCAGACTTTTTGTTGTTGTTGTTCTTTTTAGACTTTCTATCAATTGATATTTCCATTTTGTTCACATATCATTTTCTTGACTTTCTCCCCATCTTATTTTAGTTCTTTGAGCATTTGTAAGATAGGAGCTTTAAAGTCTTTGTCTAGGAGATCTGCTATTACGTCAATAGGGAGAGTGTTGATTTATTGATTTTTTCCTTTAAATGAGCCACACTTTCCTATTATTTGTATGCTTTGTGCTTTTTTATTGTACGTGGACATACTGGGGAACTCTGGAAATCAGATCCTCACTCTTCCCCAGGGTTTTCGTATTGTCTTTGTTTTTGCTTTGTTTGTTTGTTTTTGATTGTTATAGGGTGTCTATATGATGAGGATCAAACTGAGGTGTAAACCTAAGGTCTTCTACAGTTTTTCTGAGCTTTTTCTTGAGCATGTGCAGTCACTTTCTAATTTTCTCCAAATATGCAGGTGTTTTTGAATGTCATAGACTTTAATGTCTGGCTCCTGTAAGGAGAAAAAGTGAAAAGTGAAGGCCTGGTTCTTTAAATACCCTAGAAGTCACTTTAGCTGGCAGGGGAGGGGCTTGCAACAACAATGGCCACCCACCTCTTTGTCTGTACTTCTGTGATCAGAAGCAGCAATCAGTGAGCTGAGCACAGATTTCCAATGTTTAGAGGACAGCATCTTTTTTGCTTAGCCTGGCTCCAGCCCAGTTTGAGCAGGCTCCAGGAACACTGGCAGAGCTGCCTGCGTAGGACCGAGGGTGGAGGAGGGTTAGTTACTAGGCTAGGAACTGAAATTGACTAAAATTAACTGCAATTTACCATCCAAGTGGAAACTGCAAGCCTTCAATAGACTTCAGAGTTCCAAAATAGTTACATCAGAGAGATTCTGCCAATGCAACTGTTATCTGGGTGGAGAGAAAGATCCCTGGTGCTTCCTACTCTGCCTTCTTTCCGGAGTCCTCTATTAGTGAATAGAATCTTATGTGTTGCATGGTATGTTAAATTTTATGTGTCGTTTTAGTCAGGATTCTTGAGAGAAGCAGAACCAATAGGATATGTATATAAAGAGATTTATTATAAGGAATTGGCTCATGTGATTATGGAGGTTGGTAAGTTTCAAGATCTGTAGGGTGAGCTGGTGAAGCTGGAGACCAAGAGAACAAATGGATGGTGTAGTTCCAGTCTGAAGGCTGGTTGACTCAAGACTCAGGAAAAGCAAATATTTAAGTTCAACTTCAAAGGCGGGAAAAAGCCAAGGTACCAGTATGAAGGCCTTCAGGAAGGACGAATCCTTTCTTACTCAGTGGAGAGTCAGATATTTTGTTGTATTCAGGCTGTCAACTGATTGGATGAGGCCCACTCACATTATGGAGAACAATCTGCTTTGCTCAGTCTACCAATTTAAATGTTAATCTCACCCAAAAACACCCTCATAGAAACAACAAATAATATTTGCCCAAATATCTGGGTATCCCATGGCCCAGTCAAGTTGACACATAAAATTAGCCTTCACACTTCTAATATAGAAATTATATCTGGAAATAACTAGATGTTGGTCCCTTTAGGGAAGGTTGATAAAAACCTAGCGGCTGCATCTTCTCAGTGTGTTACTCAAATATCTGTTGAATATGCCGAGTATACTGCAAGCCCAGCCCTGGACAAAAAATAGGCAGTTTATGATTTTGGTGATGATGATGATGAAGTGTAAGTCATTTAAACACTTGACAGTTATATTTATGGAGCGAGACATTTCCTTTAATGCTATTTTATAGGCAAAAGGGAAAAATCTGCAAACATATTTTGGATAACATACACATTTGTCAGGGTCTTGAGTTACTCCATGTTTGGAGTGTGGGAGTACTTTACATTAACATGGAACATTCACACTTTATATAAGCAGGACCAGGGGAAGGTTCAAGATATCTGGAAAACAGACTTTGTGTAAAGATGTTCATATTGGAATGATGAGTCTATCCCAATTTCCTCAGGGAGGAGTTTAGTAAACAAGGCTGATTCAAAGGCAGCCTCTGACATTGTGAAAATTCTTTCAACTGTGGACCTTATTGTTGTGGGAAAATGGGACAGTAAAATCAAGAGTGAATGGCATCTCATATTTTTACTACCTGATTTGGAACTCAAACACTGCTTTCAATGCCAGACCGGGTAACAATGCCTGGACTTGAGAGGGGAGCTGTGGATAGAAATATTAATCAAATTTGCTTTGAGGAAAGCTATCCACCTGGAGCACAAAACATCTGGGAACTTTGTCATGGGCCATTCTGGTCAGTAAAGTAAGGGCCAGGTGCTTGGGACATTAGTATTTTGGCAACTTCTCTCTCTCCCTTTCCTCCTAATCCAACTCACAGAGTCCTATCTTAGAGTTGAAAGCATATTTGCACTGGCTAGTTTCTCTCCCTTCCAATTCAGAATGTGGGGGCTCATTAGGTCTGGCTGGGCCACATATCTCACCAGGCAGGATAGAGCTGATTTCAAAATGCTGTGAGTGAACATCTTTGGGAATCTTTCTACTTGATCTTTCGAGTAGAGCCATCCTTCTTTTCTCAGTCATACATATGCCATTGGTGCAAGTGGTTTCATTCTTTCTTTTACAAGTGTCATTTAAAAATGCAGATGACTCACTCATTTCATGGACTTCTTCATTCAACAAATATTTGTTGGTAATTAGGCACTGTGACAGGCATTGGAGATAAAGGTGATCAAAAACAAGGAAGGACCCAGTCCTTATGGAGCTTATAGTTTAGCGATTTTATTAGTAACTTTCATAATAGTTTAATTATTATTTAGATCTTTTATACTGATATAATCTATCAACAAAAAGAAAACATAAAAGAAATAAAATTTAAGATTCCTCCTCTGCTATCTTCTTTTGGCTTCTTCTATTTTAACAAATTCCTTTTATATTGTCCTATGCCTATTCTTTCACCTTAGTTTCAATCATGGTGTATATTTTGCATTAACTTTTAATGTGTGAATGATCTTAGCAGACTTCTCCATGAATGCTACATCACAAGCATTTTCCCTATCACTATCTGCAAAATTATCATTTCTGTAAATACAGATAGCTTACCATATAATTTGCTTAATTATTCTTTTATTTGAGGGCATTCGGTTGTATAAAATTTATTAATATATAACATTGTGATAGTTTCTTTTTTCTTCTCTTGAACTTTACCTTAGAAACTAAAGAGCTGAAATTCTATAAATTGGAGCGATGAGATGCTTTTCTTCTGTGTTGAACAAGATGAGAAATAGATGACATACTTTTGGGTCTCTCAGTTTATCTTAGAATTCCAGATGACTAGAAGTGGGAAGCACAAAAACCAACCAAACATTTTGTCACCAGATGCATGATGTAAAGACGTCTTTCTCTTCTTTTTATTAAAAATAAAAAATAGAGGGAAATATTTCTATGTATACACATTCACAGGATTACATACATATGAGAAAAGAAACATTGAAACCACTGACAGGGTTTTAAAATGTATTTTTCTAGGCTTTTACTACACTTAAGTTATCACATTTTTATGTCAGCCTACTGAATTCTGAAGTGTGGGATCATCATCAAAATGACCATAATCTCTTGTAATATAGAAAGAATTATTTTTGCCCATTCTTATGATAGATCCATCATTGGTGACATTCCTTCCCTTGTCAACCATAGACTGCTTCCTTCTTGTAAAAATAAGCGTGGGCTTACTGGAAGTAACGTTTGTGTCCTTTTACTTTTCTTGGTTTGATTTTCCAAAGGGTTATGGATGGGGAGGAGGGGACTGATATTCCTACTGGGAGTCCTCATGTGGCTATCATGGGAATGTCTCTAATGAAGGACAAGTCGGATCTAATGAAGAGCAGGATACAGTAAAGCAGTTAAGTCGAGTCTCACATGCTTCTTCTGGATTTCAATTATTCCGGGCAGTCTAGTAGATTCTGAATTACCAGCAGCTGCTAACTTGCTTACTTTCTTGTCTGCCACAGCTGCCACCAGCTGTTCTCTCTTTCTTACCCCATATCCAGATGCAAACAGCTGTTCTCCCTTTCTTTACAACTGTCAACAGTGGCTCATTTTGCCCCAAGCACATGGACACCTGCAGCAAGAGGAATTGTAGTTTTCAGTTGTGGCCAGATACTGGACAGCTTTTGAAAGGCTGAATGGAGGAAGGGAAAGAGGGAATGAAAGGTGGTTTGATGTAGAAAGAGCCTGTGTTGTCAGACTAAAAGGGGGATGGGATGCTTCTGGTTGTTTTTCAGGGGCTGAGTAAGACAGTGACAACAGATACCCATACTTCTTCCTTACTGTGACATTCACTTTGAAAAGCAGAGAATCATCACTAATAAATAAATCCCAGGAAACTGAGCATCAGAGAAGAAATTATGATGGTGCTTTAAGGGTTTGGTCTTCATTCAATTATTTAAGAAGTATTTATGGACACTTCTGTCAAGCACTATTCTAGACACAGAGTAGGTGTTAAATAAATGGGTATGCATTTATGAATACATACTCATACTTATCGGTCTAGTCTCAATGATATTGAAAGAGAACATTTTATTTTTGCTATTTTTAACATTTTAAATGAATTTTTTCTGTTGAAATCAGCCTCTCCTCTACCCCAACCCCCCATCCTTGGGATTGGGGACTTTCGGATTATCTCCTTGACCAAGAAATACTCCTGGTTCTCAGGTCTCTCTCTCTTTGAAGGGACTAGAGAGAGGAAAGTAGAAATGGAGAGGAAGGGCATTCACATTTATTAAGCACTTAATGTGTCCCCAGTACTGTGCATCATCCTTTATATAGGTTATCTCATTTCATCTTCATCAGAAACTTAGGAAATCCATATTATTATTTCCACACAGCTGATAAGGAAACTGAAGTTGGAAGCGTGAAGTTACTATGGCTACAAAGCCAGGGAACAATGGAGCTAGGACTGGACAGACTCTTCCACTCCAGAGCATGAGCTCTTTTCACAACAGCCTGCTATTCAGAGAATATTAATGCGAGTAGTAGAGGATACCGATAGTGATAATTGGGTTCAATGCTGTGATTGTAGAGGTAGGGGTCTAATCCATCCAAAGGCTCCATCTTCAACTGGAAATTGGTCCAAACTTCATTCACCATTTTAAGCTGCAGAGCACTGTCTAAATGCTGAAATGAAAGATGAGATACTGAGGACTCGTAGATAAAGTTGTTGTCACAGAAATAATCTCTACCTCCCCAGGATGTTTTCGGTTAACAGTGGGTTTTGGAAGAATATTTGACCAAAGTCAGGGAGGACCCTCATTTCACACCCTAACTCCATCCATTAGTATCCAAAACAATGTTAGTGATTATCCTTTGGGATACTGAGTGGGAAAAAGCTGGCTAAGGCTCTAAGGAAACTTCCTCTGGTTTAGGGAGCCATTAGGAAAAGCTCCTTATTCTTGTAAAAATTTTCCTGAACTTTCAGGACCGGGTTTCTGCAGCTGGCCAAGAGTCAGCCTCAGTTAGGATCCTGCCAAATTGGGCATCAACAGCTCATTTGGCTTGGAAAAAAAAAAAAAGAAATGAGAAACAACTGACGTTTGTATACTTGAAATTATGAGCTGTTTCTCTAACAAAGAGACCAAACACTTTCGGCTTGTTTTACAGTAAACATAGACATGGAACAATCTGGTTGGTGAGCAGCGGGCTGTGCATATGTAGGACATATGTGGACACACATGGATGCATCAACTCACATATGTTCACTTAAAAGGACACTGTCAAGTCATTTTATGACTTTTTTTGTTCTCTGGGCTCCATTGTTTATAAAATCTTCTTAGAAGCTTAAAAATACAATTTCTTTCCCTACTGATTTTTGTTCTTTTTTTTTAAAACAAGTATTTTGAATGACACTCAAATAAATGTGACTGGTTTTATTTAATACCAAGTCCTACTTAAACATATACAGCAATACAATGTCCAGTCAGAAACAAAGCACTAACAGTGAGTCAATTCCTTATGAAGAGAGAAATAATCATGTTCTGCCCTTAGAGTAGACATTCCAGGATTGAATAGTACTCACAAGATTATTTTCTGGCACCCCAGTGCTTTTATGTATGTACTTATGCATGCATGTATGTTTGTATGTATTTTTAAACTATGAAACGCTTTACAAATTTGCATGTCATCCTTGTGCAGAGGCCATGTGATCTTCTCTGTATTGTTCTAATTTTAGCATATGTGCTGCCGAATTGAGCACCCAAATGCTTTTAGTGTTAGAAGTCAAATATAGGTAATAGTGACCATGATAAAACCTATTTTTCTCTTTTCTTTAATGTTTTAGCAATATTTTTTCTAGCCTCTTTACTAAGCAAAAATCCCATTAAAATATCCTTGCTTTGGGCAAAAGCTGTGAAGAATCAGGTGAAAATGGCTGAAAAAAAACTTGGAAAGGTGCTTGAGATCACAGCCAACCAGGAAAACAAAAAGTTAATTAATGATAAGTTGTCACTTTATATCCATCAAGCAGCAAAAGAAAAAAGCAACAATACACATTGCTAGTGGAGATGTGAGGAAA
The DNA here is from genome assembly GCF_004348235.1 of Phoca vitulina. NCBI lineage: Eukaryota > Metazoa > Chordata > Mammalia > Carnivora > Phocidae > Phoca > Phoca vitulina. The sequence goes on from NW_022589726.1 coordinate 3,289,593, forward strand.
AGGGCACTGTCATGCACATTTTGCTGGTGGGAATAGGGATTTTAAAGAGCTTTTTTTGGACGTAAATTTAACAACATTTCCTAAAATTGAAAGTATATGTTTACCCTTCAATCCAGCATTTCCCTGTTGGGGAATTTAACTCATGGAGACAGGAGCTGTACCATACAGGATATAAACACAGGATTTCTACAGCAGAATTGTTTATTGTGGCAAAAAAAAGAAAAAAACCAACAAAAAAATTGAAACCAAACGAATACCGTTTAATAAGGGACAGTTGTTGAATAAATTAATGTATGTCTATACCATGGAATATTACATAACAACATCCCCAAAAAGTGAATTGGAGCAATACTAGTTGCTTAGAAGGATTACCACAAGATACTGTTGAGGGAGGAAAGCAAGATGTGTAGAAGAGTACATTTTATGAGTCCATTTTCTAAATCATTAATCAAAAAAACTTTTATAGGCATACATTTCTCTCTCTAGATATCTCTTTTGTCTATACACACATTTGTATAAGGTTAGATGGTGATGGATGTATTCTAGGCTGTTAAGATGGATTGTCTAGAAGGGGTGGGAGGAATTATGGTGGTGGTAGGTAAGGTTACATAAGAAAAGTGTGGTTGAAAGAGGTGGTCACATTTATATAAATTATATGTGTATATGTATACAAAGGAATTTTTGAAATAATAAGAGATCATTAGAATAAAACATTCTCATCTAGTTTCCAGGATTTCCATAGATTGAGATAAAGGAGGATGTGAAAGTTCTGGAAGAAGTCAGATAATCATGGAAGAAATTGAACTTGAGGGTTGGCTAGACCTTTTAAGAGGCCAAGGTTTCCAGTTTAAGATCAAGAATGGCAGGTTGCATTTCAATCATTTCAGGGTACTGGTGCCACCAAGTGGTGTCTGGAGCAATTGTTGGTGTCATTTTATTACCCTCCCGGTGAAGGAAACTCTTGGCTTACCTGTGCCTTGCATCAAGTGGTCTGTGGAGGGCTCCAGCTCTCCTTGGAATGAAGCACACCCCTGTGAGCCTGGCACTGACGCAAACAGGAAGTATGAGAAGAGATAGGGAGAAATGGCTTTTGCCCTAGAGTCTGAGCTCCCTTGGTTTTTCCTATTATCAGGTGCTCTGCTATGCCTGCCATTTACCTGTCAAGTCCCTTAAGGTGTATTTAATATTTTCTAACTACTTAGACTAGTATTACAACCTATCTATCTGACTTCTTTAATGGCCTGGTCTCTTATATAGGCTTTCTCTTTTTATTTCCACCGTCCTAGCTTGGCCTCTTGTTATTTCTTTCCTAGTGCCATAAAAATGTTTTCTTGGGCTTTCCCTCCTCGATGTCTGTCTGGTCCATTCCAGCCCAAACCCACTTCTGTACTACACTTCCTGAAGTTATGGTCATTTAACAACACACTATTCCAAACCTTGAATTATTTCTCCCTGCCCACCATCAAATTCTGACACCAGAGCACAAGCTTTTAATAGGGTGACCGTATGTCTCAGTTTGCCTGGGATGGTCCCAGGTTACTTCTGTTGTCCCAATGTAATTGTTGTGACTTTATTCACTCTCAGAAGTGCTCTGGTTTGGATAATAGATTATATAGACATACTAGCTCTTAACTGCTTGGTTCTCCTGCCTGTAATACGTACAATAAGTAAGCTAACAGAAGAATGTCTAAAGTTTGTGGCAGATGGAGGAATCAGATCTGGGTAGAGAGCATATCTTTTTTCTTCAAATGTTAAAAAGCTAAATATAAATTACTTGGTATTTATTACCTTATTTAAAATTTATCTTCTTTGTCATTTCAGTGACAAGTAGAATTTTTTGCTTGAACTCGAGGAAGAAAATCTATGTTTGTAGTTTTCGTGTAGCTCTCTTGGCTTTTCACAGACTCTCAAGAGTGGTTCCATTTGGGGCCTGATGAATGTCACGTTCATAATTTGTTACCCAATGTGAAGAATATTCAGCTGAGTAATGATAAAGAAATTCTAAAAATTTTGAGGAGGTAGAAGCACCAATTCTGTGAACTCCTTTAGCACAAGAGGACATAGCTTAGTCGTCAGCAGTTAGCAGAGGGCTTGAGCATTAATGCTATTGAGAAGAATTTTGAGCAGCCTCTGACAGCTTGTGGAACTGAAATGTGGGCCCTGCATTCTGGTTTAGGTTATCTTCTACTTCTGCTTGCTGTGTTTGGGTTGTAATAATAGGTTGAATATATACTGTTTAAGGAAATGCATTGCCCTTCACTCACCATCACTAGGAATATACTGTGAGTTTTTTTTTTTTTTTTTGCAGTAGAACAGATTTTTTTTAAAGATTTTATGTATTTGTCAGAGAGGGAGAGAGAGAGAGCAGAAGCGGGGGGAGCGGCAGCCAGAGGGAGAAGCAGGCTCCCCGCTGAGCAGGGAACCCGATGTGGGACTAGATCCCAGGACTCTGGGATCATGACCTGAGCCGAAGGTCGACGCCCAACTGACTGAGCCATCCAGGCAAACCGAAGTAGAACAGATTTTGAGCTCAGCCACCCATTTTCTCTTACCCAGTCCTTTTCATAACCACTTAAATACATTTTCAAGACAACTAGAGTTTGGGGTCTTGAAAAGGATTTTGCGTGTGAGAACTAGACCTATACAGGCTTGGAGCTGTGATCTCATGAACCCCAGGCACTCCCCAAATGACTAATTAATAGTCATTTAATGCCCATATACCTCCAGTCACAAGCAGCCCTTTTTCCTTATGGTCTAGATTTGAGCCATTCTAAAGTCCAGAAAGTTGGAGATCAATTTAAGCTATTCTTTAACTAGCTGAGAGTCATTCATTCATCATCATCCATTTATCTACCATGTGCCCCGCCAGGTTCTGGGCATACAATGAAGAACTGGTATGACTTCCGGGAGGGGAACTTTCCAGCAAAAACACATACACGCAAATCCTCACATGCTCACGCATGCACAGGCGCATGCACGTGCAAACACAAGGCAACTTCAGCTTCTCATGTTAATGGACAGTGAGAAACCTCCCTCTTAGCTTCTTTTCTGATGCAGCTTATTTTAGGATGCTTTTTCCTGATTACACCATCAGGAGCAGAATCAGGCTTTAGACATGATGACACATCTACAGGTACCTAGCACTCTGTCATCCATCGGCTTTCCTTTGTACATTTCTCCTTTTTTCGCCAGAGTGTGTGTGTTTAATGGATCTGTGTAATTTAGATACAAGGGCAAGGTGTTTATGCCTCATGTTTGTAAATGTGCTCCAGACTGTGAGTTCTTCCAGGTCAGGGACTGTATATTTAATATAGAGACTCTGCTTCTGACCCCCTGTATTTGAATCCCAGCTCTGTCACTTTATAGCTTTGTGACCTTGGACAAATGATGTAACCTCTCTGTGCCTCAAATTATTTCTCTGTATAGTCTACATCTTGGGTTTTAAACAGCTTTATTAAAATATGATTGAGATATCATAAAATTCCCCCATTTAATGTGTACAAGTCAGTGTTTTCTAGTATATTTACAGTTGGCAAAACCAGTCCCACAATCTAATTTTAGAACATCTTTATTGCCCCCCCAAAGAAACACTGAACCCATAAACAATCACTCCCCATGCCAGCCTACCAGTTTTTATGAGGATTGAGTGAATGACTATATGAAAAGCACTCAGAATATAATCTGGCACCTAGTAACTGCAATGTAAATAATGGCCATTATATTCATATTATTATTAGCAATACTGTTGCTACTCTGTGCCCTCAGCCAGTACAGTGCCTGATACTTACTAGTTTCTTGCTGAATAAATGAAATGGTGGGAGAAAGTGGAAGACACCATTATTTCTTAAGCATTTTAGGTAATGATGAGAAAAATGCCCTGTATTTTGTGTATGGTACAGACATGATCAAAGGTGCCACAGAATCCGTGTTAGAGCCCAATACTTTCGTGAAGAAAGATATTTTAAAAATAGGCTTTTTTGACAGTAGCTTGACAGGATGGTGTTGATGATTAAATAAAATTAGTCCAAGTCCTGAATGCTGATAAGTAGACTTGTGACCCAAGGAAAGATACCGATGCTGAGCCTCTTTCCAGTTAACCTGTAAGATGAAATTGGATTCGCTGAATGATTTCTAAATTTACTCCTCTTTCTAACATCCTCTAATACTGTCTGCCAATAAGTGTCATGAGAATTTTATATATCCTTTGTATCCTAGACACAAAACCATTGACATTCATTTTATGGTCTCACTTGTTACAGTTCCACAGTGTCTTGTGTTCCCAAAGAGAACATAAGCATGGATCATCTCCATCCTTACATCCTCCATTGGCTTCCCTCTGCCTATAGGATAAAGTTCAAACCCCTTGACAAAGGATGCAGGACTGTCATGGGTCTCTTTTTGCCTGTGGAATATCTACCCTCAGTTCTCCTGGGCACCATATAATTGATATTAGTTTGGGGATCTAATCAGATCTCAGTGCCTGCAGGCTTTGTAGGACTGCTGTTCAAGGAGCTCTCTGCTCTCCTGGCCAAGATAGCCAATTTTTTCCTGGAAATTTTCAATAAAGAGAAGGAAAGATTGAAAGTAGTTGGAAGTGGTTTGTTTCAAGCTGTTGCCGACAGGTATTGTAGATTAAAGCACTCCAAGTTGCTTTTGCAACTGTTACCTGGATCCCTTCAGCTCTCCTGGATTCTTTCAAAGACATGGCTTGTTCAGTGTTTCCTTTGCTTCTGTATTCTTTTAGTTGTCTTCCCCTTTACCCTGTTCTCTTTGGTGTAAGTTGGCAAAATTTTGTTTCTCCTGACTGAAGAAAACTGCTAACCAAACAAAACTAACAAAATTCTTTTGTGATCTGGCCTGTCTGATTTGCCAGATCCCATCTTCTGATTTAGGTTCTGAAAATGGAACATACTTTCTCATGGCCTTCTGTCAGAAGAATCTTTCTTATCTGCCTAATGAATTCCTGTTCCTTCAGTGGTGGGCATAGGCACCTCTTTGGTAAGGCCCTCCCTGGCCTCTTTCCAGGCGGTTAGAGGCTCTTCCCTCTCTGATCTTATTGCATTCCGTATATATGTAGCAATATTAAGAGCTGACTGTTATTCTTTTCTTATTTTTGGAGAGAATACTGAAGGGAACAAAAATGTGCCACCTCAAAATATGCCACTTTGGCATATTGATTATTTTGAATTAAAGTTACTTAAGAAAGAGCTGGTGCAGGAAGGACACTCTGACTCTCCTTTGTCCCCCTGGAAATAGGAAATAAATCTCTCATGTGAAGGTATCCTTCCTATACCAGGAGGGTAGAAGGCATCCTTATCACCAGAGATAGGGAATTCAAGGCCAAGAAGGCAATATAAACAAACTTCGTTACTTCTTCATTAGTTTGCTACCCCACACCCGAACTCCTTTGTTTTGTCAAATCTTGAATAATTGTTTCTTTGTCTAAACGACATAAAAGCTGCCTGCTTTGGCAGCTTTTTTGACTCACCTATCTTTGGGGCTCCAGGGCATACAATATTGAATTTATGTTTCTCCTGTTAATCTGTATTATGTCAATTTAATGATTAGGTCAGCCAGAGAACTCACAAGGGAAGAAGGGGAAGGCTTTCTTCCCCTACAACATAGGATTAATGTGATTTGCTTCCCCTGCCCGCTCCTTTCCCCTCAACCATGGCCTATATTAGAGTGATAACTACTGGGGCGCCTGGGTGGCTCAGCCGGTTAAGTGTCTGCCTTCGGCTCAGGTCATGATCCCAGGGTCCTCCCTGCTCAGCGGGGAGTCTGCTTCTCCCTCTCCTTCTGCCTGACGCTCCCCCTGCTTGTGCTCTCTCTCTCTCTCTGTCAAATAAATAAATAAATAAAATCTTAAAAAAAAAAAAAAGGCAACTACATGGCATAGGTTTTGTTGCTGAAATGTTTCTTCGATTTGCCCTGATTTTTTCGGTCCCAGAGAAACAGCCTCTGAATTGCTGACCTTGCTTATTGCCTCCTATTGTTTTTTCCAGTCCTTCCTCTACCGGCATTGACTAGTTACTGTAGTAAAACCAACTCGATCTACTCACTTGTTAAAATACTTGTACTACCTCTCCCTTACTTTCTGGGTGGAGCCCCTTGCCCATAAATGGATAGTCACAGTCTGGTTTCTGTTGGGACTTTAAGGAAGATTCTATAGCTATTTTTTTTCAATGTGAGGATGTCATGGATGTTAAGGTACCCTTTTGATTTAATGCAGCCTTTTCAAGGAGAAATTATAAAGGAAAAGGCAGGTTTCTTCTGTTTTTGAAAACAAGTATGCTAAAATGTATTTTGATATCATGGTAGCTAGTATGTGGTTAGAATTTCCCCAAATTGAAGTCTTCCAGGTCAGCTGGAGGCCCCTTTTAGTTGTTGTGAGCAAATGCCTAACCAGAGATCTCTAGAAATGACTTTTTTTTTTTTTCTCTCAGCTAGTTTGGTTGTTATTTGCAGGAAAGAAAAACAGGCAAATCTTCCTTATTCTGTGGAAAACATTTAATTGGTTTAACTCCTTATGTAAGCATAAGAATATAAAAATCATTTTCCTAATGGAAAGGTGTAACTAGCTCTTTTATATTTTGATGTGTTTAAGCCCAGATCTAGGAAACTTCCTCCAGCCTGGGGGAGAAGGTGGTGTTGGGCAGGGTCCTGGATGCTTTCTGTGGGAAAGAAAGGAGCAGTGCTCTGGCAAATGACATTGCAGGTCACCAGAAAGCAAGCAGGAGATCATCTAGGATGGTGGGACCCGCGCTCCGGCTGCTACCACAGGACAGGTGAGGACAAAGGGGTCCTTTCTCAGCAGAACCTTAGAGGGCGGCTCTTACAGTCCCCAGAACCTACATCCAAAGAAGTCCAAATCCAGAGAGTTCTATTTTTAGGAAATCAGGACCCATCTTGACCCCAGAACATTCATTTCCATATTTCACTTTTTATTCATCATCTCTAGCAAAAAGAGATATTTTAAGTCTTGAATACTAATTTGAGTTGAACATATTATAAGTCCCCTCATCTCTACCTCTCCCCATCCTTAAAAAAAAAAAAAAAAAAGGCCAATAACCAAATTGATGGCTTCTTTAAAGTCTTACACTTCTGCTGTTAGTATAAGCTGGAGTTTATACTCCCAGCATGGTGAGTCTGTCATAGTAAGTTGGGTTTTGGGTTAAAAACTAAGTTTTTTCTTGGCTCATAGCTACCTCTAGCCTTAAATAGGGTGGCAGATCCTTCATACAAAGGACATCTGAGTGCAACTTCCAAGTATAGGGATTCCTTTACTGGGCTTCATCGCATATGACATAGTAAGGACGGTGCAACCTCCACTCTGCATCTAAGGGGAGAGGCGAGGTGAGAGGTCTCTTACAGACCGAACCAAAGGCACGCAGCTATAATGGGACCACAACTAAGAAAAAAAATCCAACAGAGTAAATTGTTTTTCTCTCCCTTTAGATTTTAGGAGAAAGAGGCAAACGGCCATAGCATAACATTACAACAGAGATTTATTTAAATTTTAAAAAACAAGCAAATAACTTTGAAAGTACAATTTATATGTGTCTCCCCTCACCCAGAAGGAGAGTTACCAAAAATAGAACAGTGCCCGGAACCTTATAGTAATCAATTATAATTTCTTAAGTGAATAAGTCTTGTTCTCTTTATTCATTTAGCTGCCTCCCCTACACCTTCTCAATCTTTTTAGCTTCACTATTTTTTCTAATGTCCAGAATCTTAATGTTAATCATAATGGCTAACACTTACAAACTCACATAGGATTAGTACTGTTAACTGAGCTATGTGTACACACATACATGTGTGTATGTGTGTTTATACATATATGTTTCCATACAATAACCCTAAGAGCTTAACAATTAGGTACTGTTATTATTCTGATTTTAAAGACAGAGGAATGAGGCATAGAAAGGATTTTAAAAAAAACCTTGCAAGGCCATATAGCTGGTAGGTGACAGGATTCAACTCTAGACATCGTCACTGCTGGGTCCTCAGTTAACGAGACAAATCCCTAAATATGTTCCTCCAGGCTTGCTGACTGAAGCAGGAAAGTGAGGTCTCTCAAGTCTCTCAAGTAAAGGGGATTGTTGTAGAACCTCAGTTTACCAGAAAGCCAATTACAATGAGCTCGATTCTGACTTTGCAAGGCTTTCAAGTAGAGATCAGCAGAATATGTCTCTTAGAGAGAGTGCCATGATTGGAAGCCTGTTCCATGCCAGATGCTGTCCTGAGCCCTCTTACAGATAGCATGTCTGGGTAGAACTCCTACTGATGTTTTACAGGTGAGAACGCTGAAGCTTGGGAAGTGGACATCACTTGCCTGAGGTGGCGCTGTTGTTAGACAGCTGAGCTGGAACTCAAATCTGGGCCCATCTGACTCTAATGTGTATTTTACCCCAGGTGTTATCCCCTATTTTTTTAGGCATTTCTAATTGATCTGTCTTTCCAACACTGTGAGGGGCAATATGGTAACTGATGTGTATTCTAATGAGCTGAATGTTCCACAGAGAATTTCTGAAGCTTTGTTCTCACCACAAAATATTAGTGAAGCAAATGGTAGAAATTCTTGCCAAACTCAAATTGGGATTATTCCTCTTATGTATTTTTCTTGCACATGGTTGATTAACCATTAAAACCATTACGTTTGTATTGAATAACCAATGTATTCCGGTTACAAATGTGGGGGAAAAAATATAAGCAAAAGAATCTGCTAGGCAGTGAGCTCAGTATATCATTATACTGCAGATTTCACTATGGGTTATTCTGAATGAAAATGGATATATCTGAAATTATCAGTAAACCTTGGCTTTCTTACTAGAGTTCATTTGACCTTTTAGCTTAATGTTAGCCATTATTTATTAACAGAGGAAGAATGCCTCAAACATTTCTATGTTTGTGAGCATCATGAAGTTTAAGGTTCTGGTTGCCAAGCACTTTGAATTGAACAGGAGCCCAGTAAATGCTAGGGAATGAATGACAAGGATTCACTTAGCCTGAACTAAGAAACTGGCAAAGTTTAAGTGCTTCCTGCTTGTTGACCTTCTTTCTCCTTCTTGAATGCCTGATCATCCCTAGTCCCTACCTGCTGTTGCTGTTTGCTCCAAGCCCTGAGTAAGATAACCTGATCAACACTAACCCTGCTGACTTATTGAGGTTTTATTTTTTTTGGTAAGTATTTACAATTTCCAAAGGAGGTTAAAGATAAGACTGAGTGTACTGGGTAGAACTTTACTATCCGCAATGAACAGGAGGCCTCCCAGGCCAGTTAAACCGGTTTGGGGAGCTGGTGACTCTTGATGGACCAGATGAGCTCTTTAACATGAGAGAACACTGCATTTCATTTGCAGGTAACAGCGTGGTCTTGCCTTTACTGTGCCTGGGCTCTTGCCTTTATCTTTCCTCTGGTCTCCTGGAGATTCTGTGCCAGCGGCAGGATCAGAGATCAGAGTACCTGCCATCTGGCTTAGGACTTGTTGCATTCCACTGTTTCTCTTTCTCTCCGTGCCACATGTGAGATTTTTTTTTTTTTCCACTGTCACTGTATTTACTTGGCTCAGTGTGCCTGATCCATGGACGCAATCACCGTACATTAGGGAGGGTTATCAGTGCTGAGGACAATTAACAATCGCACAATAGGACCCAAACAAACGTCTCAACAGAGTCCAAATGAAAAACCTGTATGACTTCCTAACATTCATTGTGGAAATTGGCAAACTAAAGGTCTAGGGCCAAATTCGAGCCAACACTTGCTCTTGTACCCTCAGGAGCTAAGAATGTTTTTTTCATTTTTAAATAATTGAAATAAAAATCAAAAGAAGAATCATATTTTGTGATATGTAAGAATTATATGAAATTCACATATCAGCGACCACAAATAACGTTTCCCTGGTATACAGCTATACTCATTCACTTACATATTGGCTGCGCCTACTTTGGTATACTAAAGTCAGAATTGAGTAGCTTCAACAGTGCCTTGCAAATCCTGAAGTATTTATTATCTGGCCCTTTATAGGAAAAGTTTGTTGAAGCCTGATTTAATCACTCATCTGGCATCAACCAAGAGGGCTGCCTGGAAACCACCGTGCAGCCGACCCATGCCATTTTCCCCTTGCAGCCATTTGTGTTCCCAGGAAGCTTTGCCAGCTTGATTAATTGCATCAGTCGATAGTAATCCTGGACAATCAAGCTCATATTTGCCTGTGCAGCTGAGCTGTCTAGGTTGCGTTAGTAATGGTTGTGTGTTACCAGTGCCTTAAATGGAAACAATAAGATAGAAATAGAAGGAGATGTAACTCCCAGTTAACATTATTAGTTTTATAATATGATTTTTCTGCCTTGTATACATTTCCGTAACTGAGTTTTAAAACCATAAGGGAAGAAAACAGGAAGACAAACATAGTTCTTACCCACTTGGAAAATGTGAACAAATGAAGGCCCAGAGAAGTTAAACAAGCTTCCTAACATCCCATAGCTACTGACGGTAAAACCAGGACTAGAAACCAGGCATCCTGACACCTCATTGCACTATGCTGTTTCCGGTTAATGAAACTGCCATATGTACAAGATTGTGAAGACTACCCTTATAGATTTCAGACTGGGGCTCTTCTTTTTACTCATTTCCCTGAAAAAGCAATGTAAGGGCATTTAGCTAATTTATATTAGGCCTAATCTATCCACTTTTTTTCATTAGCAGGTAATGAAACTAACAGGATCCTGGGGGAATTTTTTTTCTAACTTTTTCACTTGAGAAGATGGGATTGTTGCTAGATGAAGCTTGGAACTGCTATTGAATTCATCTATGGCCCTGAGATTCTCATGGCCCCTCAGTGGATCACAGATGCATACACTTCGGTTGTATACAGACCCGCCCCCCCCACAGACAAGACCTTCTTACAATATAGCATATACTGAGGCGGTGGTACACCTGTAATTAGGGGGGCCGTGTACATACACTTTGCCAGCAGTTGTTTGGCAGCGTGAGTTAGAATGAATAGCTTTTGACACTGGAGTTTTTGCACTGCTAGGTTTTCATAACTATAACCATACCTCCTGGAGGTGATGAATTTCCACTCTTCTGAATATGTCTTTGCCCAACAAAGAGACATGTGTTTGCAAAGTTGCGTCCTAGGCAACTCCAAAGGAACCATAGTGCTTTAGAGAAGAATGCAAAGCTTATGATCTTAGCTAGCATTTCTTTATATATGGAAATCCACAGGAAAAAAAGAGGACCAGATGTGTGAAATTAAAGAGAATTAAAGGATTAATGGTGTACATCTAAAATGTGTGTAAATTTAGTGTCAGTATTTCCTTTAATTGGTTTCCAGGGCTTAGTCTTGGCAGTTCTATTTTATTGATGGTGATTCTATGTGCATCGTATGGATGAACATCTGATTAGTTTATTAAAGCAGAGTGTATTTATGTTCATCTTAACAGCTAAAATGTTTTAATTTGTTCTTTGACTTTTGTCCATATGTCTTCTTTTCTCGTGGAAAACAGTTTGTTGGATTGTAACCAGTTTGAAACACAGTGTAGTGAAGTCAGATTTTTCAAAAAATGGGAAACAGGGTGCTCTTTACCCCTTCTAATTTGGGGAATATCTACTTCTTGGCCCAATGATGTCATGATAGATAATAGGTGTAAGATTCATCACTGCATTTCATTTACTAAAGCCAGCAGGGTAAATGGATACTTTTTGCCTCTGCCCTGACTCCTGTCCCAGGGTAACTGATTTATGCTGATAATAACACAACCATTATGTTGATTAGTTGTGCAAAAAAAAAAAAAAAAGAATGACCAGGGCAAACCCTTATGAAAAAAAACAAACCCCTTTTTCTTTCCTCCTTTCCTCAGTTCCTTCCATCCATTCATTCTCTCTCCCTTTCTTCCTTCCTTTTTAACTGTTAATAGCTTGTTTGTTTTCCCTATAAAGAGTACACTAATGTTGTTCATTTACTCTTATACTCACCTGGGAGAAACAACAATTAACTTTGAACATGGCGACAGGTGGCTGAGCAGACTTTTTGCAGATCTGGTTAATTAAGTCTAGACTGGAAATGGAACAAAAAGGAATACTCAGTAGTATTAATGTGAGAGGAGAGACCTGCATCGCAGCTGTTCTCACTAAGCTCATTGAAGATATTTTAAATGAAACAAACTGTTGGCTTTGATGAAACTGTAACACATGATGTAGCATGAAATGGGAGAAGAGTGCAAGTCTCCGAAAGTCACACAAGTGATGAGATTTTTAAATTTGTGTGCTTCCCTTGGGTGTGACGGCCTCATATTTGGAATGTTTTGCATAATTACGAGTGTGGAACTGTTTTGTACTCTAAAGTCTGTTGTGGGTTTAGCTGGTATCTGTGTGCAACTTCATTCTTTTTTATTTTCTAACAAGATAAACTTAGTTTCTAGAATCTTCCTTGTGGAAAGAAAAAGGTCTGTTAATGTAGGCATAACTCTCTGAAGATGGCTCGTATAGCATAGATACACATTCTCTGTTTTTTGATGTCCTTAACATATCTGGATTTGGTATCTACATCAAGATAGCCTTAGTAAGAAAATAGAGTTTTATACGATTTTAAGAGAAATGAATTATTCTTTTCTAACTCCTGAGGGCATGGTTTATTATTAAAATGGCCCCGTGCTACCAGTCCTTCTGTCTGCTCCAGCTGAAATAAATAAACAAGGGCCCTTTCAACAGCCAAAGAATAAGATGTGAGGAAAGTCAAAACCATAATTAAACAGTTCAGGTAATGGAAATTTCTCACGAGGTTTTTTTTTTTTTTTTTGAAGAGGGAGTGCCCAAGGACAGCTTTCACATTAATTCTACTTCAAAAACATGTCAAGGTCAGGATAATTTTCCGAGGCAAATTTTCCATAGAAAATAGTATTGTTTCCTGGTTCATCGTGAGAAAAGATGGTCCTTTGAATCTTGCAGTACAGGGAAACTCATGGTTAGCATGACTGCTTTTGCAGGAAAGAAATGAAGTTGTTCAGGGGAATGCCTTTGTCTTTTAAAAGGACCAGGCACATCTGTTTGCAGCATCCACATGGGATTATTAAACCTTGTGTTGTACAACATAAGTCTTATGAAGGAATAACTGTTGTATGATCTTATATTTGTATGTAATTAACATCCGTGGTCTGTTCTTATATTATAAAAACCAATAAGCTGGTTTAACCTATCAATTCCTGCATTTAAATCATATGGAAAACAGCATGCACTTTGTGTATCTCTATATATTATACACCTATGATTTCCTAAATGGGTGTGGTCAAATGGTCTCTTTTTTAAAAATAAAAAAATATTGGGGAGGTGGGAGGTGGGATGGGGCACCTGGGTGATGGACATTGGGGAGAGTATGTGTTGTAATGAGCACTGGGTATTATATAAGACTGATGAATCACAGACCTGTACCCGTGAAACAAATAATACATTATATGTTAATTAATTACATGTAAATAAATAAAAAAATAAATAAAAAATATTTACCTATCACCATCACCTCCGGGCCATGTGCAGAAGAGCAGCAGGCAAGAGGAACACGGCCCCTCCCAGTGTTATTCCCAGCTACAGTATTCAAAGTGTGGCTCAAAAGCTGGTTCTGTTGGTGCACTTTCTCCCAAATCATCTGGCCCCACAGTCTCAAGCATGTCACTTAGCCATTCTGAATCTCCATTTTCTTTTCCATAAACAAGGATCATGGGGCGCCTGGGTGGCTCAGTCGTTAAGCATCTGCCTTCGGCTCAGGTCATGGTCCCAGGGTCCTGGGATCGAGCCCCGCATCAGGCTCCCTGCTCCACGGGAAGCCTGCTTCTGCCTCTCCCACTCCCCCTGCTTGTGTTCCCTCTCTCACTGTGTCTTTCTCTGTCAAATAAATAAATAAAATCTTTTTAAAAAAGGATCACAGTATCTAACTCATAGTGTTATCGTCAGATTTGATAAAGTGACATGTAAGTAGTTTCTGGCATACACATACAGATGTGTACACCCAATAGACACCTACACATGGTCATCTCCAAACTCTAAAGAATTCAGGAAAGATCTTTATCACAGGAGGGGTTGTTTACATAACGTCATAGTGGATGCCGGTTGTATTAAGGACTTGCAGGAAAAGTACTGGGCAGCAAAGAGGAGAAGGCATCTATGCCACATCTTCCACTGGACCTTTGTGCAGGTTCAAGCCCTTTCTTTAGCTCCTGGACCAAGGGAGGCAGCAGCACCTGATACTCTAGGACTCTGGAGGCAGAATGAGTTGGGTTTGCATTCTGGACTGTCACTTCAAATTCCTTAAGGTGGAGCTAGTATCCTACTTCTGTTCTAGGGTAGCTCTTACAAAAGTAATGGAAGTTAATGAATGGAAACATGGACATGGATGTGAAAAGCTCAGCACAGTGTCTGACACATTGTATATTCTCTAGCAAGCTTAGTTATTTATGTCTGAAATGCAAACAGGAATGGCTTATAAGAAAAGACACATTAAGGTGAAAAAAACTGAAATTGAAGAGGATGGAGGCAATTGATTACATATTACATGTTGCTCCACTCATTAGGGCTATGATTTATCATTTGGAAGATGTGACCCTACAGGACATTGTTGATGGCATCCCGGATTGATGCGGCACTAAGAAATGCATAGAAAATGTAATGTGATGAACTTATTGTTGAACTGCAGCCCTTAAGTGGAGAGCTTCCAAGGGCTGAGCTGATAGCTACCACAAGATACTGCTGTTGACTTCGTCTCCTTGAGAGATGCAAATAGGAAAAAAAAATCTTAATTATTAGAGAATACCAAAGCCCTCTTTGCTATGCTAGCAGCAAAGTCCTTCCTGAAGGGATATTTTCAGTAAGTAGATGCCTATCAGTGAGGAAGAGGTGTGTGTGTGTGTGTGTGTGTGTGTGTGTGTGTGTGTGTGTGTACACGGGTCCAAGCCCACATTTGCTGTTGCAGGAATGACTTGAAAAGGAGCAAGTGAATCAATCAGGGATCAGGGAGTGCGTTGACCCCATGAAATTTAAAAACAAAAATAGTGGAGACTGATTTTGAAAACCAGGCAGAGTATTCTGAATGTCTAGTAAGACTCACATGCCGTAATTCACTGGGTTTTGAGAAGTCAGGATTAGAATGTTGTGTATTCCGTTCTCCTTGCTGCCAAGATCACTTCATTTTGGTTTTCTCCAAGTGCCCTTGGCCCTGCTTGACTGGAGTTTCAGAAGAAGAGGTGTCCCCTCTCCTGGGCAAAGGCTGTGCTATCTGGGTCAGTTCTTCGCCCCTGTCAAGGCCAGGACCCTGTTCTCTCATTGTTTCCTCTCTCCTCTGTATTTTCAACCTCTCTTGATCTTCTGACCCTGCTGTTATCCCTGGCATACATGCTCAAGCCTCTCATAGATAGTTAAAACACACAAAACCAGTGTCCTTCTTTACCTACCTCTTTGTCTTTTACCTTTCCTTTCTCAGCAAATTCATCCAAAAATCGTGCATGCTCATCTCTCCATTCTTAACTCGTATTCACTTTTAAAAAATTTAGTCTCTATTTTTACCAAAATATAAAATTTGATAAAAGTTTCAGTTTAAATGGTCAATACCCTTTCATTTTCTTTATCTTTGTATTCCTCATAGCCCTTAAAACATTCTACTCCTTGATTTTTCCATTGTCGACAATACCCATCGATCATTTCTGTTCTATGAAACATGAGGATTTCTCTCTTCCTAACACCGTCCTTCACACATATACTTCCAAGAACTCCCTTTCCTGTATAGTTATCTTTTAATTTTGGTGTCACATGACTGTAACTGTTAAATGTCATTCCTAGGAGAATCACATGATAGTCTTTCCTTTGCCACACACCTTTTTTCTATTTCCTGGAGTTAACAATTTTTCTTTCCTTCATTTGCTTATTCTTCTCTGTATTTATTTACCCCCTCCCCAGTTGTCTAAAACTGCTCTCGTTGTGTTCCAACACATCAGGGAGTCTATCCATCTTACCTTTTGCAGACTTCTCTCCTGGAGCCTTCTGACCAGCTCGGGTTTGGGCTGGCTGTGACCCACACGGGGCACGCAGCTGGCCTTCAGGAATCTCTCTCTATCACTCAGAACTTCCTCTGCGTCGCCCTTGAGGGGGATTTCCCATCTCCACACCCTCATTTTGGTAGAACACTCCCAGTAATTTCCAGGGAAAGGATGCATGGGGGGTGGAGGGGTGTAAATATTTTGGGTACTCGCATGTCTAAAAATGTGTGTAATCTATCATCATGCTTAATTGGTAGTGTGGCTGTGTATAGAATTCTGAGTCAGAAATCACTTTCTTGGGGTGCCTGGGTGGCTCAGTCGTTAAGCGTCTGCCTTCGGCTCAGGTCACGATCCCAGTGTCCTGGGATCGAGCCCCGCATCGGGCTCCCTGCTCCGCGGGAAGCCTGCTTCTCCCTCTCCCACTCCCCATGCTTGTGTTCCCTCTCTCACTGTCTTTAAGAAAAAAAAAAAAATCTCACAATGTTGAAGCTAAGAAACCCAAAGCCATGCTAATTCCTTATCTTTTGCATGTGGCTTAATCTTATTTATATTTCAATTAAAAATTTTTTTTCTCTCTAGTTGCTTTTTAGGAACATAGATTTGTCCACAGTATTCTGCAGTTTCTCAGGATGTGCCTGACATGGATATATTTGTACTTGGGGTATTTTTTTCTGGGCACTCTAAGGTTGCTTTCAATGTAGGAAATTTTTTTTTTAAAGATTTCATTTATTTATTTGAGAGAGAAATAGAGCAAGCATGAGTGGGGGGAGGGGCAGAGGGAGAGGGAGAAGCAGACTCCCTGCTGAGCAGGGAACCCTGCTGATCCCAGGACCCTGAAGTCATGACCTGAGCTGAAGGCAGAAGCCCAACCGACTGAGCCACCCAGGCACCCTGTCAATGTAGGAAATGTTCTTTAATTTATTTGATGATTTTCTTTCCTCTGTTGTCTCTATTCATTCTTTTCCAAAACATCTACTATTTGAATGTTGGGCTTCTTTGATCAATTCTCCAATTTTCTTTTCTCTCTTATTTATCTCTTCATCTTTTGCTCTACTTTATAGGAGATTTCCTGAATATCTTCTTACCTTTTTCCTATTTTGTTTTGGCAAACATTTTTATTTTTTCCTGTTCTTCGATGGTTCCCTCTATTTATAACATTCTGTTCCTATTTCAAGGGCATTCCACTTTCTGACTATATTAATGGTAGTTTTTTAAGGTTTTCACTTCCCTGCATCGTTGGTTATTTGTTGTTTGTCTTGTTTTCTGTCTTTCATATTAGAGGTTTTCTTTAGTTGTCGGGGGATTCTTGACTGTCTGTTCATGTTTAAGGTAGCAGCACTAAAAAACTGATAGGAAATTCTAAATTCTCGGAAAGGAGGGTACATTCTGATTGTGGACCATGGGCGCGGTGGTGGAGAGCAGGTTGGCCTGCTTCTTTGGAGAATCCCCCATGTCAGTATTTTTAAGGTCTCTTCTCTTAGGCTGGCTAGAGTCTCTGAAGAAGATTCTTTTAGTCTGAAGATTACTCATTGTTTCTATCCCCACTGTGTTCTGTATAAACCTTTATAATAAACCCCCTCGCACCTTCCGCACATTGACATCATTTGTTTGCACATAAATTTTAAGCTTTTTGAGGATAGGAACCATGTATGATTCACATCTCGGTCTCCAGAGATTAGCATTCCGTCTGGCATACAGAAATATTTCAATATACATTTGTGGATGAATAGATATGGGAATAACAGTGGAAAGCATATGTGCCATTTGCACTGTAGGGGAAGATTTTTATACAGCTGAAAAACTTCAATGCTTCAATGGAAAACTCTGCTTTGGTTAGAGCATTCCCTTCTGGGTTACCTAGTTCTGATTTTATGGAAGCTCTGGGCCTTTTATTGCCTTTGAGCTACTCTACAATCCTGTAAATTGTAGATAATTGATAGTCATGAATAATAATTCTTGTTTTGGGCATGCAGATAAATTCAGCACAGTAGCGATTCAATGGACTTTTCTCCCTCACTGTGGAAGTAGCTAACTAAGCCTCCATTTGCACATTCATTTCAATATTCTTGACCTACGGATTGTCTTTGGAGTCTTCTTTAAATCACTTATAACTTCTTATCAACTCCTTCATTATTGATGAATTAAATAAAATCTTTAACACATATTCATTTGATATCTGTGTGGGCATTATGACTTTATCTTTTTTTAAAAAAAATCCTTTCACCGTGCCCCAAACCTGTCTAATGATGATCTTGGATATTTTAAAATATTTTGTGAGATGGTCTGAATAAAACACATCCTAAGATGATCTGAAACCATCCTTCCTATGGGACATCAAGATTATCACTGAAGATTAATCGAACACATTAGTCATACAGGGCCAAGTTTGAAGCCTTTTGTCCAATGGGAGGCCTGACTTCAGGACCTCTGTGCTAAAACTTACACAACTTTCTGACAGCTTTTCTCATCCCGTGAGGCAGAGAACAAAGACAATTTTTTTTTTAAGTATGTAGAGAATCATATGGGGCCCTTATGGGGCTCTGGGCATATGGAATCAGAGATGTGGGAATAGTCTTGAGGATTATAGAAAGGAAGATTTGGCAGAATAATAAAGAAAGGAAAATTACGTCTTGAACACCCTTTCAATCTTTATCAAATTGTAACTATTACAAAGATTATTTAACCATAAAGGAGCCCACCTTAATTGGATCCACTGACTTCTGGGAAATGCAACATACAAATTATGAAACACTACTAAAGGAAAGCAGGTCAATTTAGGACTGGCCATACAGAAAACTCTAATTTGGACTAATTGAAGAAAAGAATCAGAGTTAATGGCATACCTTATTTATGGCAAACTTTGACAAGAAATGTAAGTTTACAGAGGTCAAGTGTTACAGAGTAAGAGCTTAACTTGGCTTGCTTTAATGAGAAAATTCAAGTCATTTGTAATCAGCACATTAATTGTATGCAAATGCATGTGGTTAAATCTGCCCAGAAACAACAGGTTTCCTTAATTAAATTGAGCATTTTTGCCTCACATTTTGATTACGTTCTTTATTTCCTTCACAGAACAAATGCAAAATCCCTAATTATCAGCATATGAATTAGTGAGGTTTTGTCATAATACAGAAATCCAGATGAAGGACTAATCAAGGAAAGGAGAGGAAAAAGATGCTAAATTTCTCATTAGATTTTTCTCTATGCTTTACAAATTTTTCGATATATTTCCTTCTGGATTAAAGATGTAACTAGTGATGTATATTGCTTGAGTGTCTGCTAGAGTTTGAGAGACCTCTCAGTGATCCGTAGGCTTTTATAGGTGGCTACCGGGCATATACAGTCAACAGCCATAGCAACAACAAGAAGGATCACTTGCTGAGAATTTACAAAGGCCAGTTCTGTGCCAAGCAGAACTCTTACAGGAGCGTCCATCTTGTGAGTGAAGCAAAATACCTTTTTCCTCTCTCTGATTAATTATTTCACCCACACTCTGTATAGCTGGCTCCTTATTTTTCGTATCAACTAACTCATTACCTCCCCAGAGGTTTCTTTATGGTAGGTTCTTACGGTCCTTGATGCTCTTGACACCCATCTTTTTCTTCATAGCACTCATCATCATTTGTAAGTACAAATTGATTTGTTAGTTTATTTGCTTTATGTTTTTGCCCTGCTAGATTGTGAACTTTACCAGGGCTGAGACTATATTTGCTCTATTCACTATCATATACCCAAAATCTAGTACTCAATGGGCACTTAAAAAATATTTGTTGACTAGACAAAAGAACAAAGGTCTCTGAGCTGGTAAGAAGCAGATTCTTACTTTTCAGCTCAGGACTCTGTGAAGACAAAACCCCTGCTTTTGCCAAGAGCTTTTGGCTTCCACCTCCCTCTCTTTGGATAGCTCATCATCTCCACCCCACTCCCTACCCTTTTTTTTTTGCCGGTTTACTTCACAGTCTCTCTGATGGAGACTTCTTGTCTTCCTTGCAAGTTGAGCTGCCTTGTATGTTACTGTTTCTGGAAAAAAAGTTGTGAACCTTTCATTCTTGAAAACGTTGTGTTATTCTGATGTCAGTGGACACTGTTTTCAACCTGCTGTCTGTTAGCTTAATTGGAACCTGCTCTCATCGTGGGAGGGCTGGGTTGTGCAAGGTGACTTCATGATGAGCAATGCTAACATGAAAGCACTCAAAGGATGTCAAATAGGAAAGCTGGAGAAGGATTTTAGTTAAGAGATAAAAGGGATTAAAAAGAGGGATGTTGACAAGTCAGAATGCAGTTTTTGGTTTTGCTTTGCTACTTTCACATTAGGTTAAAATATTATAGCATGTTTAATAAAAGGAAACACTGGGTTTTGTGCCAAAACAAGTAGAAAGTCAAAAAAATATCTCTAATTATGGTGATCATGAGAAAAAGTTGGTGAGTTGGGGAATAGTTGTTTCATTGATAAAAGATGGTTGTTTTTAAAAATCATACCTTCTTATCTCCTTAGAAATCCCTTAGGGAAAACAAAAATAAAAACGTTTATTCTTTCATTCATTCAGTATACACTAGACACAGTTCATGGTATGACAGACACAAAGTTGAACAAATATAGACCTTGGTTACCTGCATGCTAGTAGAGAGAAAATACAAATAGACAACTGAATCGAATAGAGAATGCTTAAATTGAATTATGGGGGAAAAGTGCTCTAAGAATTCAGGAGAAGGAAGAGATCTATTTAAAAAAAAAGTCTTATGCGAGAGGTATCATTTGAATTAAGAATTGAACAGATCTGATTGTATCATTGAAGTTGTTGAGATGGGGAGAGCACTTGAGACAGGAAGAATGGGAGGAATAAAAGGATAGAGCTGGTAAAAACAGGAAAAAGGCAAAAAGTCCATATTGGTTGGCATAAGTGGTACCTGTTGGGAAATCTTAGGAATATAAGATTAGAAGGGGAGAAAGGGTGATTGGTGTTGAAGGGCCTTGAATGCTCTGCTAAGGAGTTTATATTAAATATTTATATTAAAGTTATTTTTGTTAAACATAAGGAACTTTTTAAAATTGAATTCTTATTCTGACTGTCCACCATGAGAGATGAAAGATTATTTTGGGAGAAAATTCTTCATGGGTCTCACATTTCTGCACACCTTCTGAGCAAAGACATTAAAACGTTTGTTTCAAATATATTTTCAAGAATGTCCTTGGAAGATAGAGGCAGAGGGAAGATTTTAAGGGAGATTGAAATTTGAGAGATTGGAGTTTCTTAAACTCAGAGTTCGTCAGTGTGATATAAACTCACTATGTACTCAGCATCCATCTGGGCTGCTGGGCATTTCCACCATGGGACACAGGGAACCAAAAAACATGATATAAACATGAAGCTCATAGAACTTGCTGTGCTGTGACTTATAAAGTCATTTGTCTCTGGCCTGGGAGTCTCATGTCTTTTGACAGCAACCATTAAACTGTAACAACTTAACTTGTTATTTTGAAAGTGGAGTAATATCTCATAGCCTTCCAAGTTCTTGACAGACTAAAATCCTGAAGTTCCAGGAGACAGTTATTATAACAATAAAAAATAAGGCACAATAAGGTATTGGTAGTGGACTGAATCTAAAGTTTTCCAGAGATAGAATTAACAAAATGTGTCTGTAAACTGAGAAAACAATTCATCAAGAATAATGGTTTTTGAGCCTCAGTTTCCCATGGGATGATGCTTATCTCATTAAAAACAAATAAGATTAAGAGAATGAAAAAGCACACCACGGAATGGGAGAAAATATTTGTGAAACATCTATCTGATAAAAAAAACTGAGCTCCAAAAACTTAGCAATAGGAAAATAATCCAATTAAAAACTGGGCAAAAGATCTGAAAACATCTTACAGAAGAAGATATATGGATGGTAAATAAGCATATGAAAAATACTCAAATCATATATCATTAGGGAATTGCATCTTAAGCCAAGAATAAGATATCACTACACACCTATTAAAATGACCCAAATCCTCCCATTGCTGGAAGGATGTGGAGAATCAGGACCTCTAATTCATTGCTAGTGGGAATGTAAAACAGTGCAGCCACTTTGGAAGACAGTTTGGCAGTTTCTTACAAAACTGGCCACAAACCATACAATCGCTGAATAGCCAAAGCAGTCTTGAGAAAGAAGAACAAAGCTGGAGGCATCACAATCCCAGATTTCAAGATCTACTACAAAGCTGTAGTAATCAAAATAGTATGGTTACTGGCAAAAGATAGACACCTAAATCAGTGACACAGAATAGAGAGCCCAGAAATAAACCCACACTTGTATGGTCAATTAATTTACAACAAAGGAGGCAAGAATATACAATGGGGAGAAGACAGTCTCTTCAATAAATAGTATTGAGAAAACTGGACAATTACATGCAAAATAAGGAGGTTGGATCGCTTTCTTACACCATACACAAAAACAAACTCAAAATGTTTTAAAGACCTAAATGTGAGACCTGAAACCGTAAAAATCCTTAAAGAAAATGTAGGCAGTAATCTCTTAGATATCAACCTTAGCAACATTTTCCTGGACAGTGTCCTCAGGCAAGGGAAACAAAAGCAAAGATAAAACTATTGTGACTATACTAAAATAAAAAGTTTTTGCACAGAGAAGGAAACCATCAACAAAATAAAAAGGCCACCTACTGAAGAAGAGAATATTTGCAAAAGATACACCCGACAAGGAGTTAATACCTAAAATATATAAAGAATGTATAAAACTCAACACCAAAAAATAAACAATCCCATTAAAAAATGGGCAGAGGACCTGAGTAAACATTTTTCCAGAGAAGACGTACAGATGGCCAACAGACACGTGAAAAAATGCTCAATATCACTAATCATCAGAGAAATGCAAATCAAAGCCACAATGAGATGTCACCTTATCCAAGACAAATAACAAGTGTTGGCCAGGATGTGGAGAAAAGGGAACACTTGTGCTCTGTTAGTGGGAATATAAATCAGTGCAACCACTGTGGGAAATAGTATGGAGGTTCCTCAAAAAATTAAAAATAGAAATACCATATGATCCAGTAATTCCATTACTGTGTGTTTACCCAAAGAAAATGATAACACTAATTAGAAAAGATATATGCACCCCTATGTTTGTTGCAGCATTATTTACAATAGCTAAGATATAGAAGCAACCTAAGTGTTCATTGGTAGATGAAGGGATCATGATAATGTGGTATACATATATATACACACAATGTGATACACACACAGTGGAATATTACTCAGCCATAAAAAAGAATGAGATCTTGCCATTTGGGGTAGACCATGTGGGTGGACTAGAGGGTATTTTGCTGAGTAAAGTAAGTCAGACAGAGAAAGACAAATACCATAGGATTTCACTTATATGTGGACTATAATACAAAACAAAATAAGCAAAAACCAAAAATGCAATCATAAATACAGAGAACAAACTGGTGATTGCCAGAGAGGAAGGGGCTTGGGGAGGTGGGTGAAATAGGTGGAGGGAATTAAGAGGTACAAACTTCCAGTTATAAAATATATAAATTGGGGGATAAAAATTATGGCATTTGGAACATAGTCAATAAGACTGTCATCATGTGGTGACAGATGGTGACTATACTTCAGTGAGCATAGATAGCATAAGTGTCGTATTGTTGCATCACTGTGTTGTACACCCGAAACTAACATAATGCTGTATGTCAACTATATTTCAATTAAAAAAAATAACAACAAAAAAGAACTTGCCATAGCCAACTCAACCTTTAGCAACCAGCACCCAGATCAACAGCCCCCCTCAACATCGAGGCAAGACCCTCCACCAGCAAAAAGACTTGGACCTGCTGAAAGCTCAGATAATTGTTAGCATCTTTTAGCAATAATTTTTAAATTAAGGTATGCATGTTGACTTTTTAGACATAGTACTAGTGCACTTAATAGACTCCAGGATAGTGTAAGTATAACTTTTATATGCACTGGGAAACAAAAAAAATTCATTTGACTTGCTTTATTACAATATTCCCTTTATTGTGGTGGTCTGGAACCAAACCCACAATATCTACGAGGTATGCCTGTATATAAATTCTGGCTGTAAATTTGGGGGTTTCCACATTCCCTCCTCACTTTTGATAATTTGCTAGAATGAGTCACAAAACTTAGGAAAGTGCTTTATTTATTATTATTGGTTTATTATAAAAGATACACATTAGGAACAGCCAAATGGAGGACACATAGGAGAAAGTGTGGTGGGTGGGGGGGTTGCCATGCAGAACTTCCACGCCCTCTCTAGGTATGCCACCCTCCCAGCATGTCAGTGTGTTCACCAACTTGGAAACTCTCTGAATACCATTGCTTAGGGATTATTATGGAGTTTTCATTACTTAGGCAAGATTGATTAAGTCACCGGCCATTGGTAATCAACTTAATCTCCAGCCCCTCTCCCCTCCCTGGAGGCCAAGGCGTGGGGCTGAAAGTTGCAATTAAGCCTTGGTCTTTCTTTTTTTTTTTTTTTTTTTTTTAAGATTTTATTTATTTATTTGACAGAGAGAGACACAGTGAGAAAGGGAACACAAGCAGGGGGAGTGGGAGAGGGAGAAGCAGGCTCCCTGCCGAGCAAGGAGCCCGATGCGGGGCTCGATCCCAGAACCCTGGGATCGTGACCTGAGCCGAAGGCCGGCGCTTAACGACTGAGCCACCCAGGCGCCCCAAGCCTTGGTCTTTCTGGCAATCATCCAATTTCCAGAAGTTGTTTAGGGACCCCTAGCTACCAATCACCTCATTAGCATACAAATGACATTATTATTCCTCCTGAGATTCCAAGGGTTTTAGGAGCTTGTATGCCAGGAACCCTCGAGAAGGGACAAAGACCAAATATATATTTCTTATTATGCCACAGTACACACTGTATGATTCCAAGTATGTGACTTTCTGAAGAAGGCAAAACTACACAGTAAAAAAAAACAGTGGTTGCCAGGAGTTGGAGTGGAGGGAGAGAGGGACGAGTGGGTGAAGCACAGGGGACTTTTAGTGCAACGAAACTGTTCTGTATGGTGCTGTAATGGTGGGTGCATGTCATTATACATTTGTCAATACCCATAAAATGTACAACACCAAGAATGAACCCTAATGGGAACTATGGACTTTAGTTATGAATAATGTATTAATATTGGCCCATCAATTGTAACAAGTGCACCCTACTAATGCAAGATATTGATAAGGAAGAAGCTGTGTGGGGGCAGGGGAGGGAGTATAGAAGAACTCTACTTTGTGCTCAATTTCTATAAACCTGCAACTGCTCTAAAAAAATGAAGCCTATTAATTAAAAAAAGAAATAAAGAGGAAGATGATGATTGGGAGAACAAATTAGTTTAAATTGATGGTTTTGAGATTGAGGTCCTGAGATACATAAAGATATCAGTATGGTACATGAAGCAATTAAACTAGTCAGGGGGAAAGATTGACCCGCGAAGGAAGGCCAACAAAATGCTGGGTAAAACAGCAACAAAATTGGTAACAGTAATTTATCCTGGTGGTGAGAATAGAGGGACCATCACATTCAGAAAACAGCTTGTATCTGGCTGAACCACCTCTCGAAAGATGAAAGACCTAGGGCTCAAGCCCCCAGCATCCTGGAGAGGAACGAGCCCCCTCCCTGTGGTCATCATTAGCTTCCAGCTTCCGTAGAATCCACTTTATTTTTCTTCTGGAGAGTAATCTAACGTGTACCGAACTGGTCTTTATTCTCTGAGAAAAGCACTGAATTCAAAATATGGCGCAAGGTAGCCTTGTCTCAGAGTAGATGCTCATAGAACATTGTTCTTTTATATATATCTGCCTGCTTACATCATATCCTGATGTAATTATGCTCCCTTTCCCTATCCTGAAAAATTTCCTAAATATTTGATTGGTCCCTGATCTCTGACTTCCCCTTACGTATTTAGACTCTGTCTCTACCCAGCAGGCGATTATACCTTTCAGGTTCTTCTCTGATAAGACCCAAAGCAGATCTTAACCACCATCGCCAGCCTGTCTGCTGAGATCTGTTCAGTTATCTGTCTCCTTGGCTTTGAATTGTAACTCAAATTTTTAAAAAAAATTTTTATTTATTTATGAGCGAGAGAGAGAGAGAGAGCAGGGGGAGGAGCAGAGGGAGACGGAGAAGCAGACTCTGCTGAGCGTGGAGCCTGACACAGGGTTCCATCTCAGGACCCTGAGACCATGATCTGAGCTGGAACCAAGAGTCGGACGCTTAACTGACTAAGCCATCCAGGCGCCCGGAAACTTAAAATTAAATTAAAAATTTAATTTTCTGGATAGCTAATGCATTGGTATAGTTCAAAAATCAGAAGAAAATAAAAAGATATACCATGAGAAGTGCTCTGCATTTATGATTTCCTACAGACTTTTATAGAATCAATGAAAAGCTTAATTCTATGTGATAAAACATCATAATTTTAATGGTACATATGGTAAGAAACCCTCCAATTTAATTTACATGGGAACATATTTTCACATCCCTCTGAAATTCCCAGTGGACAGTGGAACTATATGAGCCCACGTTACTCTGGCTTCCACATTCTGAGTGCTTCCCTTGAAACTTGAAATAATGGTCTAAAGGAAATGATTTTGCTTTTATACTTCTCATTCCTTCTTCAACCCTTTCTATTTGGACTCTGTCTTTACTATGTGACTAAGACCGGTCTTCTCTCGAAGGCAGCAGTAATCTCCATGCTGCCCAAACCAGTGGTGAGGGAAGTTCTCATCTTTCCAGACCTCTCAACAGCACTTGACATCTGTCCCATCTCTCCTTATGACATTTTCTTTTTCTCACTTCCTGGACACCACTCTGCTAGTTTTCCTCTAGGTCACTTTTCACTGATTCTTAGTCCTGTGTACTTACTCCTTCATTAGACTTTAAATATTGGTATGCTGCAGGAATTGGGCCAGGCTTCTGATGTTATCTATGCATGCCCTCTCCTTAGTTAATCCTACCAGTACTTTGGCTTTAAATATTGTCCGTGTGGCAGAGATGCCCAAGTTTATATCCAGCTCTGACTTGCCCTCGGAATTCCAGATTCATATTCTCAGTTGCCTACCTAACGTCCCCATGTGGATATTTAACAGGCATCTCAAATCTGAGATGTTCAAAACGGAACTTCTTCTTCTTCCCGGTTTTCTCCATCTTCATGGCATCACTATCCACCAAGTTATTCACATTAAAATCTTCATAGCATCCATATTCCTCTTTTTCTCTCTCCCTCAAAGTTCATCTCCCTTCTACAGCATATCTTGAATCCAATTTCTTCTCTTCCTTTACACTGCTATCACCCTCAATCAGCCACCATCATCTTCTGCCTGGATCACTGCATCGTGTTGCTTTAAATAAGAAATTAATCTTCTTGCAGTTTTGGAGGTTAGAAGTCTGAGATCAAGGAGTCAGCAGTGCTGATTTCTCCTGAGGTCTCTCTTCTTGGCTTGTAGGAGGCTGTCCTCTCTTTGTGTCTTCACATGGTCTTTCCTCGGTGTGTGTCTGTGTCCTAATTTCCTCTTATTATAAGGACATTAATCATATTGGATGAAAGCCCACCTAATGACTTCATTTTACCTTCATTGTCCCTTTAAAGGCTTTATGTCCAAATATAGCCATGTCCTATTTATTTATTTATTATCTTATTGTGATTAAAAAAAATTATTATTGAAGACAGGCATAATATTATAAAGCAGATCTCTAGAGCTTATTTAATCTTCACTGAAACTTTATGCCTGTTGATAAATAACTCCCCATATCCCCTTATCCCCCAGACCCTTGTAACCACCATTCTGGTTTCTAATTTATGAATTTGACCATTTTATTGTATTTTTTAAAAAGATATACCTATTTATTTGAGAGAGAGCACACAAGTAGGGAGGAGCAGAAGGAGAGGAGAGAATCCCAAGTAAACCTCCCCCCTCCCACTGAACATGAAGCTGGCACGCCCAATCCCACAACCCTGAGGCCATGACCTGAGCCAAAATCAAGAGTTGGATGCTTAACCGACTGAGTCCCCCAGGCACCCTGAATGTGACTATTTTAGATACCTCATCTAAGTGGAATCATGCAGTACTGGCTTGTCTTTCCGTGTCTGGCTTATTTCACTTAGCATAATGTCTTCAAGTCCATCCATGTTGTCACATTGTGCACAGTTTCCTTTTTTTTTTAAAGCTGAATAATATTTCATTTTATGTTTATATCACATTTTCATATATATATTCATTTGCTGATCAAAATTTAGGTTGTTTCCTCATCTTAGTTAATGTGGATAGTGCTTCAATGAACATGGGAGGGCAGATATCTCAGTGAAAACCTGATTTCAATTCATTTGGATATATGCCCAGAAGTGGGATGGTTGGATCATATAGTAGGTCTATTTTTAGTTTTTTGAAGAACCCCCATACTATTTTCCATAGCCGGTGAACCATTTCTGCATTCCCAGTAAGTGTGTAAATGTTCTAGTTTTTCCACATCCTTCCTTGTTGTTTTGGGTTTTTTTTTTTTTTTTTTTTTATAGTAACTGTCCTGACAGGTATAATCTCATTGTGGTTTTGATTTACATTTCCCTTGTGATTAGTGACCCTATGCATTTTTTCATATACCTGTTGGCCATTTGTATGTCTTCTTTGGAAAAATGTCTACTCAATTCCTTAACACATTTTTAAACTGGGTCTAAGCTCCAAGACAGGTAGGATCAGAGTCAATCAGCTGGGGAGGCCCCTCAAAAAAGTTGGAGCACTGGATGGACAAACCAACCCTTCCTTTACCCTGGGAGAAGCTGGGAGGGAGGTCTCTTTTTGACCATGTGGTATGGAACCAGGGGAAGTGACTCCAGGAAGAGGTGTCCTGAATCTCCGTATTGGCTTCAATACATCTGTTTCTGTGATTGGCCAGCATTCAAGAGCCTTTCACTTAGTTTCTAGATTTCCCATAAAGGGCATTTGTTCATGAATTGCTTAACTGGTCTGTTTGTGGACAAAAGGATGGTCCAGGGCTTCCTACTCTGACATCTTGCTGATGTCACTAATACAGTCTTATTCTAACATATTGGGGATGAGGACTTCAACATGAATTTGGGGGGGCACCATTCAGCCTATAACACCTTACACTTCCAGTAACACTTAAATATATCTGTTCTCTTTTCCCTATCTCACAGCAATCTATAGGACCTGATCTGAAGAGCTTCCTCTGATCTCATCTCTAACCATGCTCTCCATAACTCTTTATGCTACATACACATCAGCCTTTTTTCTCCAGAATGCCAAGTTTGTGCTCCCGTTAGGGTCTTTGCACTATCTGTTGTCTTTGTCTGGAATTCTCTTACCCTACATCTTAGCATGGCTTTTGCCTTTTTCTCATGCAGGACTCTGTTTACAGCATATTCATTTTTACTAATAAGGATATCACTCGAGAGCTTACTTTGCATGAGGCAAATGTTGATAGAAACAACAGAGTTGTTTCTCCAACATAGAGTTTGGAGCTAGACTGCCTGGGTTCACATCCAGGCTTTATTACAAACTACGGGAATTCGGGAAAGTTGTTTAACTTTTCTGTGCCTCAATTATTTTCCCCTCAAGAGACCATTTATTTTTATTCCAAACAATCTCAAACCTACAGAAAAGTTGCAAGAATGGAAAGAATTCCCACATATCCTTGCCCAGAGACCCCAATCATGTTGGTTGATTTCGCCAGTAACGTCTTTTATGTAGCAACGGACCTAATTTAGGATCCTATTTCCCCAAGTTGCCTTGTCTCTCTCCAGCCTCTTTGAATATGGAATAATTCCTCTGTCTTTCCTAACTTTCTTTGTCTTAGCATTTAAATGACTTAGGCCAGTTGTTTTGTAGAATACCCTTGATTTGGTGCTTCCTTGTGATTTGACCCAGGCCAGGACTCAGTTTGAATGTCAAGTCCTCGGGGTTCCATCTGATGAAAAGTAGTTGCCTCAGTTACTCTGCCACACAGGATCCTGCTGTTTTTCTCTTCCTGGTGTTTTCTTGCATACTTATTTGTATATTTGTGTGTTTGTTGTCTCACGTTGGTGGAATATAAAGTTCATAAGAGCAGCATGGACTTTATTTTTCTTTTGCAATGTTGTGTCCTCGCACACGTGCTGATTGTAATCTGCCAGCCCCTGTGCGAGGCAGTAGGAATGTAATGGGGAACACAAATAGGTGCTCCTTGTTATTACAAAAAATAAATTAGGAAGGATAGTTAGATAACTTGCTATTTAGACATTCGTTCAATAAATATTTATTGAACACCTACTATATTCTGAGCCCAAGGGATATGACAGTGAACAACACAGAAAATGCTCCCAGGCTCCTGAAATTTACATTCCAGAAAGGAAGCAGACAATAATACAAATAAATCAATATGTAATACAGTGAGTGGAGATGATGAACCATCTAGCTCTTGTAGATGAAGAGGATTCCAGAGGAAGAAGAGGTAGTGGGAAGGCCATGAGTTGGGGATACACTTGGCAAGTCCGAGGATCTGCAAGGAATCCACTGCGGCTGGAGCAGCATGAGTGAGGGAGACAGAGGGAGGAGATGAGGCCAGTGAGGCAGCCAAGGACCCATCTTGTGTGGCTTTGGATTTCATTCTAATTGTGATGGGAATCCATTAGAGGGTTCAAAGCATGGGAGTGACATAATCTTTTACTGCACAGAGAATTGCTTTATGAACCATTTCCTTCCCAGAAAGCTCCTGAGGGGATTGGCTGAGAATCTGTGATTCTCAAAAAACTTGAAATCGCTGGCTGATACTGCTTATACATCAGGCCCTGAACTGGTAGCTAGAAATCCTGGAATGTGTTCCCAGATTTGCACATTCCTTTTTGAGGGGCCTCGGCACGGCCAGTCTTCCTGGCTTTACAGTACCTCTTCACACTCAAGGATTCAAGAAAGCGTGAAGAGTGAAGAGGAAAGAGAGCAGAGCACTTACGGGAATTCTCTGGCTATCTGAAGCCTCAACTATGAATATGGTATAAATAAATTAGTATGCAGAGAGAGTCTGGGTCCATTGCACAATTAAAAAAAAAAGTCAGTGAGTGCCCCTTTAGGATATTTTCTTAAGGCTTAATGATTTGTGTAGGCTAAATTAGAGGTCAACATGATTCTGCATAAAGCAAAACAAATCCTCAGCTTTCTCTTACCCATAGACACTTGAATGACCCCAAGAGTAGCTTGTTTAACATTTTTTTGACTTCCTCACATGATTGGCTTATGGACGGAGCATTTTCTGAATCAATCAGTGTGTTAATAGTAAAGTAATCACTGGGAAAGTTTAAGGAAGGATGCTTTAATACCTGAGTATAAATGAAGAAAGGAACTAGAAGAGAATTCTAGGAGAAATGGTGTATTCCATTTCTGGAAAGATTACATTTAGATATTATATTCTTAAATATGTGTTCTTTTATTTGCTATGGATTGAAATTGGGGTGATCCATTTATACGGGATGATAGCGAAGAAAATGCAGCCAGACCCTCTTGTTTCAGGAACAATGGTGTAGGTGTTTCAGCCATGGGTTTTCTGATTCTCTCAGCTTCTTTTGCCTTCTTGCAGTAAGGGAAAATCAAGTTTTCAAGTGCTCAGGGAAAATCTAAATAGGACTCTCTGTGGTTTAAAAAAAAAAAAAAATTCAAGACAGAGTCTGAGTTGTTTTCTACCTGAGCTTAATTTGGGATACATTTTGTTGCTTCTTATAAAGGTGTGAAATGGAAGTTTGGGATTTCCTCATAAATGACCTTCTACAGTGACTTTCTGTTATTTTATTTTCTCCTGGGAACCAGAATAGCCATGCAATACATTCCCACTGTGTGAGGTTGAATAAACCTTTCTAATTTAGAATCAGTCACTTGTGAGATCCTAATTAGCATTATGAGTAAAATGTCTATGTTTATTTCTGAACAGTCATGGGATAAGCCTGTGTTAAATTCAGTGTAACATTTTGTTGGCTCCTTCAGTTTGAGAAGCTTGCGTCTGATATAAGCATTAAACATCCCCACCCTCTCATTTTTTCTTTTTCTTTTTTTAAATTCTGTGTTGGTGGCCTCTACTCATTTCCCTGCCTCTTAATCACTGTTACCTCAGAGCCTAATCATGCCTGGCAGCGAATGTGTACCTTGTGAACCAACCAAACAAAGGACTGATTCAGAGAGAACTCAGGGAAAAGCAGGTTGGCATTTACACTTTAAACTTAAAAAGCAAACAGCCAGGCAAATATGCAGCACAAAAATAGAGTATCCAGTGATCCTGGGCTGGTGATTACAAAGCTCTGTTTTGTATTCTTCATTCTCCTGTTGAGTATTCTAGTCTGTATGTGGGCACACGTCCCGATTTGGAGAGAAGGAAAATAAGATTGATCTCTGCGAGATCAACTAGGAAAATCTATAGGCTTGGACCAAGAGAGCCATCATTTTCAGGTGGAAATTTTAGAAATATCTAAAATGCAATTCAAGGGGCGCCTGGGTGGCTCAGTCGTTAAGCATCTGCCTTCGG
Source organism: Phoca vitulina (assembly GCF_004348235.1). Taxonomy (NCBI): domain Eukaryota; kingdom Metazoa; phylum Chordata; class Mammalia; order Carnivora; family Phocidae; genus Phoca; species Phoca vitulina. Next base: position 3,322,143 of record NW_022589726.1, read on the forward strand.
CTCAGGTCATGATCCCAGGGTCCTGGGACCGAGCCCCACATCGGGCTCCCTGCTCAGCGGGAAGCCTGCTTCTCCCTCTCCCACTCCCCCTGCTTGTGTTCCTGCTCTCACTATCTCTCTCTGTCAAATAAATAAAATCTTAAAAATAAATAAATAAATAAAATGCAATTCAAATGCCATCTTGGAAGCAGGACTGAATGGTAATTATGGTCCGGTAAGTGGATACACAATGGTCACATCTCCTTGCCTGGAGATAGACTGTGATCACAGAGAAAGCACAGACTGAACAGGGTACAGAGAGGGCCACCTGGAGGAAAAGGAATTTGTGATTTGTCATAGCAATATTCACGGAGAGGCTGCTGCCGCCACCAAGAGTGTCATTTGGTGGGTTCGGCTGTTAGATCCGTGACATGGTTCTAGACTCACCAGACTATCAAATCTCATCAGTGCATCCACTGACTCCTTTACTGAATTTACCCTCCAAGAAACCATCTGTGTATGCTCTGGCTTCTGCTGCTTTCTTACAGGGAGATGAATTTCTGATCAGCCACTATCTACTGCTGGATGGCTTCATGGGTATGTTTCTCATGATAATCTAAGAAATTGACATTCTGGCTCCTGTGAGATCATCTAAAGTGTCCTAAGAAGTAGATCATTTCAGGAAAGGTTGGAAAAGCTGAGCTTCAGGGGCTGCCCAGCCAAGGACCTGACCCTGGACCCCACCCAGATGCTGGCCTCTTTTCATCTTGCTGCACGCATGAAAGAAGTAAAAACACTGCAGTGAGGTCTAACAAGAATTCATGGGCATCTCTAATCCATCATGGTCAAAAGCTGCATTTTTTAGTCACTGTACCATTTTGCCTCAGTCTTCACTAATAAACACTTAAAAATAGATTTTGGTGTGGCGCCTGGGGAGCTCAGTTGGTTAAACGTCCGACTCTTGATTTTGGCTCAGGTCATGATCTCGGGGTCCTGGGATCAAGCCCTGTATCGGGCTCTGCGCTCAGTGGGGAGTCTGCTTGAGGATTCTCTCTCTCTCTCCCTCTCTCTCTGCCCCTCCCCGTGCTCACATTCTCTCTCTCTCTCAAATAAATAAATAAATCTTTTTAAAAAATTGATTTTAGTGATGATCTAAAGTCTATTTTCTGATGCATATTTTCATATTTTTATTTTTGTAACCTATATGGTTAGTGACTTTATGTCTAGGGGTACAAATCATGACCATTTTAGAGTAAAAATATCTGTAAGAGAGGAAGAATATTGGATATCCATTGTTCATGAGCACTGTCTTGCTACTTCACGAAGACAATTCCAAGTCACATTTTATTTCTGAGCTGGAATTAATACTATAAATAGGTATCATTGTTTCAAAATGTCCTGCAAAGGAAGGAGACAGATCATTCTCACACCAGATGCTTCCCATCCCCAGTGGGAACATGCAAGAGGTTTTTATGAGCTAGGCTCCGTAAGCACACGGGATAGGAAGCATAGAGCGTTATGCTCAACTGAAAGCAGAAGAAAAATGTTGGTCTTGGGAATGCTGGAACTGGACAAGAGGACAAGAGCCAAGGCTTTGCTCCTGTAAAAGGAATCATAAAACCTGTAAATGAGCAACCTCCATTTTTGGAAAATAAGAAAAAAGGTTTTTCAAAATGAGAAATGCTAAAGAGTACCAGAACTTTCTCTTCACTCTAATTGCTTAAAATGTATGACCTCTTATCTTCATGTACTTACACACCCACACCTAAGTGGTCATAAGGAAGAGAAACTTCAACATCATTTTTCTTGCTACTGCTATCAGCCTTTGAGGAAATGAATATCCATAATGCCATTAAAAACCCCTTAGAGTGTACGGTGACAGTGATAATGGGAGAATATATAAGATAAAATAGCATAAATCTTTTCTCTAAAACACATGACGAGGGGCGCCTGGGTGGCTCAGTCGGTTAAGTGTCTGCCTTTGGCTCAGGTCACAGGTCATGATCCCAGGGTCCTGGGATCGAATCCCGTGTGGGGCTCCCTGCTCAGTGGGGAGTCTGCTTCTCCCTCTCCCTCTGCCTCCTCCCCCCCCCCCGCCCCTGGCCACCATGCATGTGCTCTCTCTCTCGCTCTGCTCTCTCTCTCAAATAAATAAATAAATAAATAAAATCTTTAAAATAAAACAAAACACATGACTTGATTTTTCAGTACCTACTCCAATGACAAATATATTGGGTAACTAGATTTTGGAAACAAAAATACAAAGGGGAAGTCATCTCCCTTTCTGGAGTGCAAACTTCAGGAGATCAGGAGCATTTTCTGTTTGTTCATTGCCTTATCCCCAGGGCTCAGAATATAGTAGGTGTTCAATAAGTATTTGTTGAATGAATGGCTAAGAGGCAAGTTATCTGAATATGCTATCAAATTTATCTTTAAATAATAATAAAGAGCATCTGTTTATATTCACATTGTAGTGGGAAGATAACTTCCTCTTTATATTTTTGTTTCCAAAGTCTAGCTACCCAATATATCTGTATGTATATTGTATACAATTTCCCATGAGGACTGGATTTTTATCTTGTTTTGTAAACTGCTGTGTCTCCAGCACCTGTGTAGGACAGTGCCTAGGATACTGTATGCACTCAATACATTTGTTGAATGAATTGTTGCGTATATCTTGTAGAGGGAAACATGATATCATGGTGAAAATGAACCTCCTTTCTATGTCTGCTTTCTCGTTCAAGTCCCAAATGTATGCCTGATTTGCTTGATGACCTAGAGAAAATGCTGCATTTTATATAGGGTACCTGATGGTTTTATTCATGCCTTTTTTCCTACTCTGAACACAAGGAATCCCTCTCTCTTTTCTCCCTGCCAGTGTCCCCATATTGCTATCAAAACCTAGTTTACTATGACCGCCTTGTGGAGTATTTTCATGATTAACTGGATTTGAATCCTCATCTAGTGTTAGTTACCCTGTGCATTTACTACGAGTGATAACAACTGGCACAATGGCAGCATTAGGAAAACGTTATCTGATTTATTAGACTTTTCTTCAGCTCTTCTCTTCAGTTGTCATTTCTTGTGATATCCTACCCTCCATTGCCTCTCATTCCTGGCCTGGCATTTCGCTGGGTCTAAGATATATTACTGACACTCTCCAGCCCCTCCCTACCTCTGCCCCGCCCCCCCCACTGTTAAATACCTGATACAGAACAACTTCTCAAGATCTAAGGTGGTAACTGACTCATCTTATAATCATATTACACAACTCAAGACATAGTTGGTGCAAGTGGACAGAATACTGATCTGATCATCATGAGACCTCCTGTCTAGAGCTAAAGAGTTCTGCCATTAGCCAGTTTTGTGGACTTGGGCTACTCAATCTCTTTGGGCTTCACTTTTTTTTTATGTGTAAAATGTGGATGTTTGTCTAGATCAGCATTTCTATAAGTAAGTGCTGTAACACCGGTTCAAGGATATGTCTTTCAAAAATACTTTCTGGGGTCACATTCATTTGGGAATTGCTGTGTATTTAGAATAGAATATCAGCGGTTTAGGATTCTGACAAATCCTGAAATAAAGAAACTATTTTTCTTTATTTGGTAATTGATCTTTTGAGAGGGGTGAAGGGTAACATGTTGGTAGTTCCCTAGAACTCTGACACGGCACAGAGTCATAAAATCCCAGGATGTATTCTGGTCCTGTGAATCAATTTCATGCATATGGAGCCTAGGAGTAGAGGCTGCCCAGGAAGAGAGGAATGGGAGAAAGTTCTGGGAGGTGGGTAGAGGCTTGCCTACCCTGTGCTATCAGTGTCATTCTAAGAAGTCTGGAATGTATCCTGTAGGTGATAGGAAACCATCCTTAGATTGGTTTTTTAATCAGGGGAATTACATAGTCAATAAGTATTTGTGAAGAGAATTATGGAACGAAAAAGAAAATTCTGGAGTGTTAAGGCAGATGGAGGGGGAAGAGACTGGCAGGGAAACTAATTAAGATTCTGGTGGAATGAGAGATGATAACAGGTTGGATAATGACAGTAGTTAAACGAGAGATGGAGGAACCAGATTTGAAGGAAATTTAGGAGCTCAGCGGACTGTGAGAAGTGACTGGATACCGGGCAGGAAAGAAAGAGGAATACAAAGGGACTCCACATTATTAACTTGGGTAAATGTTGTGTGATTATAAAATTTACTGGGATAGGAATTCAGAGGAGTGAACTGTTTCATATTGGTTTCGAATTGGACTGTGGAATCTTCTATGAAGAGGAATTTTTCTATAAAACCCATCCGTTGATTTTTGTGTTTCAGGGTTCCTTAACGATTTAACTAAATACCATATTTTTTTTTAAAAAATGTATTCTAAACTGAAATTTAGTAAGTACTCAATACATTCTTGTCCACAAAACAACATTTTTATCTATATATTTCTTTTGATTTTTACCTCTAACTGATAATCATTTCTAGGACTTCAAATCCATTTGGTTTTTCACTCAATCAAAACCACTTTATTCTTTCAGCTTTGGATAATCCTATCCACATTAATATCTCAGTAGAAGTTTGTGAGATTATTTCCATTTTCTAGAGGAAACAACATAGAACACCAACAATTTTCATTATTTAAATATTAAGCCATTATTTTTGCACTAATCCTAAATTTGGCCTTCACACTAAATATGATTGATGCCAATACAATAAAAATACATTGTGTTTATAGTCAGAGAGTGGGATTGTTTCAAGAGCACCTTTGTATGTCAGTGAAAAGTAGAAAAATATTCTTTTAACTGACCCAGTTTCTTAGAGGTCCACGCTTGCTTATTGTATAGAACTTAACAAAGATTTTAAAGAATTATTTTCCCCAACAACATTTTGAAGTATAGGGTTCTTTTCTTTAGGGAGAAAAGAACTCTCTTTTAGACACAGGATGTAGAAACTAGCATGACCCAAATTGTTTATACAAAAGCAGTCCACACCTCCCTGATTAGGTCAGAGAATTTTGCCTTTTACCTGCCACAGCTGCCTTCTATTAGCACTAGAAACAAATTGTACAATCTATGGTCACTGAACTATGACCACCTTCTCATTTTGAATTTTTTGTCTAAGAGGACCAGGAATCCAGAAACTGAATTGGTGGAGAGGAGCTGTTGCTGGATGTAACTTACCAGGGGAAGGGAAGTTCGGTGCCCGCCTTAACAATAAACTGAGCTATCAACATGGCTACACATTATAAAATGAACACAATGAGGCCGTCAGAGAGTGGCTTCTGAGAATTTTATTTTTTTCCCCTTTACACTGTAAAGAAATAAAGATAAACGCTGAATGGTCTTGTAATAGGCAGGGCAGCCTCTCACTCCTCACTTCCCCTATCTATGCTGCATTCATAGCAGCTTCGTGGACTTATTTTGAAATAAATTTAGAAGCTTTGGAAGGCAGGTCCATGTCACGGTGGTTCCCACCCCTCTGGGGTTCAGGATGAAAGGTGACAGGGGGTAAGCCTTCAGATTTTACACATTTCTAAACGCATTTTATTGCCCCTGGGAGAAATTTTGCATTGTTGAGAAAATGCAATGCAAAATGAGTTGAGACACAATGTCCCTTTATCTCAGAGCAAAACAGTCTTGCTTTCCTGTAGTGGAAACGGAGGGCAGGGAAGTCAAGTTGTGGTTTCTGAAATCCAACAACCCAGTATCGCTGTGCCACTCTCTCTCCGATCCAGCGCCACTCCTTAACTTGATATCTGTTTACTTTAGAGGAGGCAGTTTTTAAGAAAGGATCATAAATATCCTGGCCCAGTGCCCCAGGAGCCATGACAAGCAAAAGAACATACTCGCCTAGTGATAGCCCTTGTGATATTTAAATGTGTGGTTAATTTTTTATCCACTTTAATAACTGGATTATTCCCCTCTACCCCTCCTTTGCTTTCTATTTCTGCTCCGAAGCCTTGGACACAGAAATCTCTGCAGGCGAATTACTCCAGAGAATATTGCAGGACAGTCCTACAAGGAACAGTTACATTCACGGCATCTGGATTCCTGATCCTTTTCCGACATGGCAGGTGTGAGTGGCTGTATAAAATATTCTATGTTTATCTTCAACTTCTTGTTCTGGGTAAGTGTTTTGTTTTTTTTCTAATTATCAATTTTAGGCAAGAAAGGGGACCTTGATACAAATACCATAAACGAGAACAGACTCTGCACTAGAGAAATAGGAGGAGGAGGAAAATGTATTTTCCATTTACTTGTTTGGATTTGTTTGTTCTTTCTTTGGTTATGTCAGTAATTGAAAATGAGCCAATGACTCAAGAAAGTGGACTTCAGGATCTGTGAGGATAAACATTTCATAAATGTTTTGATATTGTTGCAAAACAATCACAGAGGAAAAAAAATACCCCTTAATTAAAGGACAACTATTCTTAGTTGTATATCATGCAGGCCTCCCTAGTTTAAGGACCTTGTGGGAAAAATTTGGTCTGATTCCACCGGAGCCCAGCCCCTGAATCCTAATCTTTACATTTGGGTCTGAAACAGGTGAATGGTGGGGTGTCAGATGAGAAAGATGAGGAAAGGATCATTTTCAGAGACCCAAAGAAGAAACAGTGGGTCATAAAAAACTTGAGAGGGAAACAATACAATTATTTAATCATGGAAAAATGAAACTTAGTAAACTAGGTTTAAAAAGTTAGTTATTTTGATGTGTCATCACCCCACCTCTTAATCAACAGGGTTGGTATTTTAGCAGGTCGTATGGGTTTTTTGGAAAGCCTATTGACATAAGACAGTAAATAAATTGATAAGTAGCATTAAATATTAGAAAATGGAAAAATAAGATATGGAAGGCAAAAGGTAAAAGGCAGGCTGGGATGTTGGACAATTGACATCATTTTCAGTAATATAGGGTGCAATTAAAGATTGTTCAGAAGTAAATCAGTAGAAATAGCTCAAAGTCCTTACGTGAAAAAATCATTTTGTATGCTGGATTTAAAAAATGGCTCCTGGGGGCGCCTGGGTGGCTCAGTCGTTAAGCGTCTGTCTTGGGCTCAGGTCATGATCCCAAGGCCCTGGGATCTAGCCCTGCATCGGGCTCCCTGCTCGGTGGGAAGCCTGCTTCTCCCTCTCCCACTCCCCCTGCTTGTGTTCCTGCTCTCGGCTGTGGGCTGTGTCTCTCTCTGTCAAATAAATAAATAAATAAAATCTTTAAAAAAAAAAAAAGAAATGGCTTATGCAGCATAGGCAGGAGAGAGTTCTGGTTTTGTTTTTTACCTGGTTACCTTAACCAGGCAGCTGGTATCTCTATGTTGGTAAACTTCTCTCCTGTTAAAACAAGGATGTACCTAATTAAGCTTAACTATAGGAATACAGTCTTGTTGTACAGAACGACTTTCCATTCAGTGTCAGCAGCCCTAATGAGTACAGATGAAATATTGGTGAAGTAAATGAGTATGTAAATAAATAAAATAAAATAAAGAAGATCTGTCCCTTTACTTCCTCTTTTCCCTAGAAAAACAGGCTGCTTTTGCAAATATTAAGTATAGGTCATGAATATATGCCAGTTTTTTAAAGTTAGTCCTGATAAATTTCTTCGCTTGGAATATTTAAAATTGGGGGCGCCTGGGTGGCTCAGTCATTAGGTGTCTGCCTTTGGCCCGGGTCATGATCCCAGGGTCCTGGGATCGAGCCCCACATCGGGCTCCCGGCTCAGCGGGAAGCCTGCTTCTCCCTCTCCCACTCCCCCTGCTTGTGTTCCCTCTCTCGCTGTCTCTCTGTCAAATAAATAAACAAAAATATTTAAAAAAATATTTAAAATTGGTTAAACCTTGAGAGTAGAATATAAACAAAGGAATGCCTATGTACTTTGATTGATTTTGTTTGTAGCTTTTTGTTATGGAGAATTTTGAACATTCACAGAATAGAAAAGGGTGATCAACCCCATCATTGAGCCCCAACAGTGAGGATATCCAGGCAATTCTGTGCGCATGCTCTCATTCACTTTCTCCACTCTATATCAATTTGAAGCAAATCCCAGATACATCATTTCATCTGTAAATATTTTAGTATATGTCTCTAAAAGAGAAGTAATTCTTTTTAAAAAATATAACCATAATGTCATTATCACACTAAAAACTTAATAAGACTTCCTGAATTGATTATCAAATATCCATCTAGGGATATTTCAGAATCTAAATAAGGTTCACGCCTTGCTATTGGTTGATATATCCTGTATGTCAATTTTCATCTTTAGGTTCTCCTTCCATCTTCATCTCTTTTTTCCCCCTTGAAATTTTATGTATTGATGTGTGTTGTCAGTCTTACCACATTTTCCCCAGTCTGGTGTTTGCTATTTGCACACCTGTGGTATAGTTTATCATGTTCCCCTGTCCTCCGTATTATCTCTAATCTAGTGATCGCATTTGTCAGCTTGAAGAGATTCAGATTGTTTTTTTGGGGGGAGCACAACTACTTTAGAAGTGATATTGAGTTCTTTCATCAGGAGGCACATACTGTCTGACCGTGTCACTTTTTGTGATGTTAGTTGCCACTCAAGAACCTAAGAAACAGTCCATTAAGAGTTCCAAATTGGTGATATTCTATTTCCATCACCTTTTGTTCATGTATGAGCTGGAATACTTTAAATAAAGAGAAACCCAGCATTTATTGATTGGTTACCAGTAGTACCCAGTTTTTATTAAAAAAAAAAAAAAAGGCAGCATAAATGCTTCTTACTTTTTACTTAACTGATTTCAAAATGATGAGTTAATTTTCTGGTATCATGCAACAGTAATAAACAAGCATTTCTTATCCTTTTCTTTGTTGATATGCAATTTATTTTATCTTTGGCCATTGGGGAGCATCTTCAAGTTGGCTCCTGAGTCCTTTTGACATGATCTTAATAGCATAACTTCTTCCCCATTGGTATGACAAGATGTTCCAGGCTTATTTCCCTAGTTCCTGTTGTATAAAAACAGCATACAAAGTGCATTCACAAAGATTGTGAATACATTAGAAGTCAGTGTTTCATTAAGGAGCTACCCAGGAATTTGAAATCTGAATTTTAAGCTGAAATGACAAAGAGAGATTAGGCAAGGGGCATGTTATAGGTTCAGGATTATATATTTAAGATTAGAGATCTGTACCGTGCTGTACCCAGATATTGTCACTGCTTTCCCCGGATTCTCTGATTATTTTATGGTCTCCATTATCTCTTTGTTTTTCTGATAATGAAGACAAAGTCTTTCTGATGCATTAGATTTCAGTTAGATATTTCTAACTTCCCTGGGGTAAAAGGCCTTGTTCTTCCCAACCGCATATCAGTGTGACCTACAATCTCTGTATGACACATCTCGAAATGGAGTCTTTGAATAAGAGCAATGGCGGTAAAGAACAGTGATGACTTTTCAGCCAACAGGTGACATCAATAGTTTCATTCAAAATTTAGACAGCAGGAGTCCCTGAGGTTAGGGAACCACTACTATTTCTACTCTCCCCTCTGTCCCAACCCAGAGTTCTCCATTGGAATTTTATGATCCTTCATAGGAAATTAGCAATTTGTCACATTCCTAAAGTTTACTTAAGCAACAAGTTTAACAGTCCCACTGATGTGGTTTTCTTATAGATATCCATGGCCTTATGTGTTCAAATGCATTCTTTCTGGTGTAACTTGCAAAACTAAGCCTTTGCAAAGTTGGGCCAGATGTTGAAATATCTCTGAGATATGCATATGGTCATGTAAGCTAAACATACCAGTTTCTTTTGGGAGAGAACTTGAGATATGTCACATAAATATGTGGCAATTTCCATTTGTCAGAATTAGCAATTGAAGAAAAACATGTGAAAGTGGAAATCGTTCTTAATCACTGAGGCTAGCGTTTGATGTGAGTCACAGTGAAATTGGAGGTGCTGTAGAGAATGGATAAATTCCAGGTACAAAATCTATTCTCCAAGTCTTGTGTCAGAACAGATGAGCTGCCCGTTTCCTTATGCTCCTCTCAGATAGATTAAGCTGGGGAGTATTGCCGATGCTGGGGTATGGTAGTTGTTCTGGGTGAGCACTGGACACAGAGCCTTCGGCTGGCCCAGGGATGCAGTGGAACCGCCCGGAGAGGCGGAGAGCTAGCTACCGAGAGGCCAGCCCTGTGGGAAGGAAGGAAAGCGGAGTGAGGTCACATGACCGATCCCAAATGCGGTAAGGCGAGAAGGAGGAGAGGGTTGTAAAAGCCGAATGTATCAGCAACTGCAGGATGCCGTGCCTGAAGCCCTTTGAAGAGAGCAGAAGGAAGTCACAACTTGGAGAGAGTCCAGGAACCAGAATTTTGATGTTCCTCCTTGTATTTTATGCCGTGCCTGGGTCGCCTGGGTCGCCTGGGTGGCTGGGCCGAGAGCAATGAAGAGAGTCAAGGCAGACATAACTGAGATAGGGGAAGCTGAAAAAAATATCAGGCCCAGTGATACTTCATCGTGTCGGTGATGAAATCTCCCAGGATAGAGACCTATGACAGTAATGTGTGAACTTGGTAAATACAGTGGTTTCCTGCCACTATGCAGTCCGTGTGGAACTGTAACCATGACAAAAGGCATCTAAGCCCAGGGGTTGAGAGTTCAGGCTGAACCTCCCTCCACTCCTTCCTCACTAGCTGTGTGACCTTGGGGAAATGTGTTGATCTCTCTGTGCTTTAGAGTTCCTCGTCTTTAAAATTGGGGTAGTAGCAATATCTACTTCACAGAGTTGTTGGGAAGGTTAAATGAATTAAGGCATAGAAAAGAATTCAGAATAATGTTAAAGAAATGCTTAAGAAACAGACATTTCCACCAACATTGTATGACATTTTTATGAGACAAAAATATGAAACTACAGTGCATAGTGAGAAATCAGTTCCAATATTGAATTCTGAAATAGAGGAGGAAATAAGATGGCAAGAAATATGATGGAGACAGAAATTCTTCTAGCACAGATGAGGGGAATGGAAAGAAGGAAAGCGTATTTTGTAAGCAGACAGACTTGAGATCCAAATCCTGACTTCACTCCATATTGCTCTGTGGCCGGAAACATGTTCCTTGACTTTTCTGTGCCCCAGTCTCTGTATTTGTAAAATGAGGATGATAATTTTATCCAGCAGAGTTAATTATGAAGATGAAATAAAATGCTTTCTGAAAGCCTATAACCAAGGACTCACATGCAATAATAGTTCAATTAATGCAATTTCCCCCAATTCCAACCATCATATTGCTTTTTAGTTTAAAAGTATTAGAGTCCGGTGTGGTAATATTTTATACGTAATTGGCTTTAAAAACTGAAATATAATTTTAGCCCTACTCCAGCCCTCCTCTGGCCTCATGGGTCAAGGAATCTGTGGGGCTAGAGAACTGTGTTCACCCTGAGCCTGGCCTCCACGCTGTGGGACTTGAGACCCCCAATTTCCCTGCCCAAATGGCTCCAAACCTGTTTCCAGGGTCTGCCCAGACCCTTCTCCATGGTATGATCAAGGGGGCACTGTTTGCCGGAATGGGAGCAGGTTGGACCAGGGCTGGCTTGCAGGCTGACAGATCCACAGCCATTCCTGTTTTGTCCCTCAGAGTTCAGGACAGAGCCTGGAGTGAGGGCCAGTGGGCAGGCTGGCTCTCCCCAGGCCACCCCCCTGCTGATAGCAGACTCCAGACTGGGAGGAGTCAGAGAATTCAAAAGCAAATCTTGTCCTCCAGGTCATTAAGTGGGCACATTTGTCAAGGTCGGACGATAGGAAACATTTTCTATATGTTTATTACCATGACTGATAACTTCTCACTATAGAGACCTGTGGTCTGCGGACTGTTTGTTCTTTGTGTCCTTGCCCAGGCCCTGCAAATGTATGTACAGTCTGCAGCTTGTACTTTTGACCCAAAGTGATAAAAACATTCCTGAATTTGCATCTTTTTTTTTTTTTTTAATTTGAGAGAGCGAGAGGGCACGAGTGGGGGAAGGGGCAGAGGGAGAAGGAGAAGCAGACTCCCCACTGAACAGGGAGCTGGACATGAGGCTCCATCCCGGGACCTTGAGATCATGACCTGAGCCGAAGGCAGATGTTGAATCGACTGAGTCACCCAGGCGCCCCCTGAATTTGCATCCATTTTATGATTCAGAAACATTAGGATGCTAATCAAATGCTGAACATCCAACTCTCTTTCCCTAATTTGAAGTTATGTACATTTTAGTGATTTTATCCTTTAGTGCAGCAAAGATAACCTGAAGCACGTTTACCCAGACCCTATTTATGTCAGAAAGAAATGCGGTTGATTTCTTTCTCCTAAATTTAGAGCTACTTAAAATTAGAATTTGCAGCAGTTGTACTGGTTTGGCTTACTTACTGGGCTCAGAAGACACACGTGAAGGCAACTATGGAGACACTTCGCTGTGTGCTTACCACTCACTGATACAAGGAATCAGTCACTTGGGGCTGAAAAACCATGAGGGCAGAGCCTGCTGAGAATTGAAGTTTTTAATTAACTCCACTGGTGTAGAGCATCAGAAAAGCAGATAGTGTGTGAGTGCTAGGAGGCCAGGTCAGGAAATCAGCTGCATTAGGTCATGCCTGCAGAGAGAAGGCCCAGCAAGCTCTCCTCCAACTGGTCTGAGAATCACCGTCATGTTGTTGAGTGAGGCAAAGCACAGACCCTACTCTCCATGAATCATACATCAGAATGGGTCTCATCTTATTCAAGGTGAATAAGATGAGAGAAAATCCAGCCCAAGTCCTAATAAAGACTGCTGAACAAGTGACAGGGAACGTCACTGAAACCTCAGAGGACAAGCACACATCCCTGAAAGAAACATTCCAACATCATGGAGCGAGGATCTGGGAATTGGCATCCACAGTGCAATGGCAGAAAACAACTCCCTATGAAACAGAGGATGGAGGCCAGGAGAGAAGAAGAAGCTAACTGGGAAAGCACAGAATGGGATGAAAAGAAAAATGGGTAAACTAAAGAAGTACCTCATATAAACCAGAAACCAAATGATAGAGTTAAAATCCACTCCAGAAACATTAAATGGAGACCGTGAGATAGAATCCCAAATTGAGAAAACCTCCCAGAGGAAAATTAAAAAAGAGATAAGTGAGGTGAAAGAAGGTAGAGCAGAGAATGGAAAACCAGAACAGTTTGTATTCCTGAAGGAGAGGACACAATAAATGGAAAAAAAAAAAGATAATTTAATATAAAAAACAATTCTCACAGGCAACAATGGTGTGCTCTGCTTCATCTTACCACAATGCCATGGAACTAGACTTTCAAATAAATGTTTATTAAAAAAAGAAACTTGAAAATCAACAACAGTAGTATGGTCCTAAATTGTTAGGGCTCTTGGAATCCTTCCTTCCTGCATTCATGGCCGGAGGTGTTGTGGGGTTATCATAAAAACAAATCTTGGAGTTATCCAGGTTATGCATTTGGATATTTTCTTATTCTTTTATTTTTTATTATTTTTTTATTTTTTATTTTTTTGAAGATTTTATTTATTTATTTGACAGAGAGACACAGCGAGAGAGGGAACACAAGCAAGGGGAGCGGGAGAGGGAGAAGCAGGCTCTCCGCGGAGCAGGGAGCCCGATGCGGGGCTTGATCCCAAGACCCTGGGACCATGACCTGAGCCGAAGGCAGACGCTTAACGACTGAGCCACCCAGGCGCCCCTTATTCTTTTACAACCTTTCAGGAACAGTACAGGAAACTTTCCCTTAAGCTTATCGAAAAAGTGTCCATTCTGGGCCAATAATGGTAGAGCTCACGATCCACACTTCCCCCTAGCAGAGTGCTACGCACTTTCTTCCATTTTCAACACCCTTCAAATACACCGTGATAAAATCAAAGGATAGAATTGAGAGGGTGGGAGTAGGGATGATTGGCGGACACCGTATCCAAGAAGAGGACAAATCAGCTGGTTCTATACCTTTTATCTTTGCTCTAGATGGTGCTTCCCTTTTTCTTCCTGACACTTTATAGTTGTCAGCTTGTGCCCTGTCTTAGACTGCTTGGGCTGCCCTAACAAAATACCCTGGGCTTGGTGGGTTGAACAACAGAAATTTATTTTCTCCTAGTTCTGGAGGCTGGAAGTCCAAGATCAAGGTGCCAGTCAATTTGGTTTCTGGTGAGAGCTCTCTTCCTGGCTTGCAGATGGTTGTCTTCTTGCTGTGTCCTCACATGGTTTTTGTTCCATGCATTGTGCAGAGAGAGAGACAGAGAGAGAGAGAGAGAGAGATCTCTTCCTCTGTTATAAGGTCATCAATCATATTGGATTAGGACCCCACCCTGATGACCTCATTTAATCTTAATTACCTCCTAAAAGCCCAAACTCAAAATACAGTCAAACTGCAGGGTGGGGCTTTGACTTGTAAATTTAGTGGGGATATAATTCAGTCCATAGCATGCTCATAAGCAAACATCAAAATTATTGCCTAATTTCTTAGAATGTTGGCTCAGACCAACTGCATCCTAATTCCATAAAAAGAAAGATATCTTATAGGAGCTGACTGATAACCACAATGACTGCCTTCAAGGAGGAACCGGAAGGTAAGCCTTGGGGACAGTAGGCCAGGTCAGTTCTGCAGTGTCCACTGTCTGCTGAGTTGGTGGCCCAAAGTATCAACTCATTTCCTTTTACAACCTGGTCAACAGAAAGTAGGACAGAGCTAGATACTTATATCTTAATTTATACTCTCAATTATTTAAACAGTATAAGAAGGCTGGGCGACAAGGACCTAAAGCCAAACTGGAAAAGGGCTCTGAGAACCATTATGATAGCCAATCTGGTAACAATTGAGATAAAATAGGTTAATATCAATCATGACTCTAGAATTATTATTCTTGATAGAAAATCCATTTACTTTTAAAGTCAGTATAACATTTAATAATTTTATATTATTAAGACTGATTTTTATACTAAATTCTTCATTAAGATGAGAATGGCATATTCTAAACATGCATTTCTTTTGTTTTTAAGATGAAGTTGGAAGAAAAGATGGATAGGGATTGAAATGAGAGTTTATCCAACTTGAAAATTTCTAAGAAAATTTCCCGAATTGTAAAGATTGAAATTGGGCAAAGTATTCTTGACTTCTAAAATAATTGGATATTCTTTCTTTTTTTTTCCCTTCCTTTTTTTCTTTCTTTCTTTCTTTCTTTCTTTCTTTCTTTCTTTCTTTCTTTCTTTCTTTCTTTCTTTCTTTCTTTCTTTCTT
>NW_022589726.1:3337332-3435740 GCF_004348235.1 Phoca vitulina
CTTTCTTTCTTTCTTTCTTTCTTTCTTTCTTTCTTTCTTTCTTTCTTCTTTCTTTCTTTCTTTCTTTCTTTCTTTCTTTCTTTCTTTCTTTCTTTCTTTCTTTCTTTCTTTCTTTCCCTTCCTTCCTTCCATTTTTAGAGAGAAAGAGAGAGCATGTGAGCAGGGTGAACTGAAATCAAGAGTCGGGACGCTTAACCAACTGAGCCACCCAGGCGCCCTTCTTTCTTTTTCTTTTTAAAAATTAATTTTTAATTACTTAAAAATAATTTTAAAATAAATTGAATTTTTCTAGAGCAGTTTTAAGTGTACAGCCAAATGGAGAAGAAGGTACAGAAATTTCCCATATACCCTACCCCCACACATGCATAGCTTATCCCGTTATCTATATCACTCACCAGAGCAGTACATGTATTTCAATTGATGAACCTCCTTTGACATATCATAACCACCCAAAGACCATAGTTTTCATTAGGTTTCACTCTTGGTTTTGTACATTCTATGGGTTTGGACACGTGTATAATGACATTGACATGTATCCAGAATTATAATATTGTATAGAGTATTTTCACTGCCTAAAAATCGTCTGTGCTCTATCTATTCATTCTGTATCCCCTCTGGCAACCCCTGATCTTTTAAGATCTAAAACTAATCCATAGTTTGGCCTCTTCCAGATTGTCATTGAGTCATAATCATACAGTATGTAGGCTTTTCAGATTGGCTTCTTTTACTTAGTAATATGCATTTAAGGTTCTTCCATGTCTTTTCATGGTGTGATAGCTCATTTTTTTTTTTTAGTGCTGAATAATGTTCCCTTGTCTAGATGTACCATAGTTTATTTATCCATCCATTCACCTACTGGAGGAAATCTTGGCTGCTTCCAAGTTTTAGCAATTGTGAATAAAGCTGCTATAAATATCCTTGTGCAGGTTTTGTGTGGACATAAATTTAGATAAATACCAAGGAGCGTGATTGCTGGATGATAGGGTAAGAGTATGTTGGGTTTTGTAAGAAACTGCCAAACTGTCTTCGAAGGTGGCTGTACCATTTTGCATTTCTGTGAGCACTGAATGAGAGTTCCTGTTGCTCCACATCCTTGTCAGCATTTGGGGTTGTCAGTGTTTCAGATTTTGGCCATTTCGATAGGTGTGTAATAGTGTGTCGTGGGTTTGATACTCCTTCTTTTAAAGTTAGTGTTACAGATGACACTTGGTGGCTGAGACTAAAAGTTATTTGAAGGGAAAATATGGTTGATTTCATTGAAGTCAATGAAATATGACATTGAAGTCAATGAAATCAATGACTTGATATCTGAAAGGATTGAAAAGGTAAACTAAAGTCACACAGAGACGAACAAAAAAGTTAAGGGTTTAAAAAACCACAGCCTTAGTCTCTAGGAGTTTCTACAGTTTTCTCACTGATAGTCTCATAAATAAATATTGGATAAGGATAATAATCATAATAGCTATTTGGATAATTAATGCTATGTTCAGTTAAAGCTAAAAGCCAGAGCTACTATTAAGACAATCAATGTAAATATACTTGAGAAGAAAAAGAAAATACCAGTGAACAAATTAAATAACAAACAAAAATCCAACTGCTGTAAATTCTGAAAATCTCTGGGGGTCTCATTATCATTCAACATAAATCCTTACAGACTTATTTATTAACACAGAACTACTAAAATGAGCATTTATCTCCATCTGCAAGTGAAATTAGGATTTAGTGGAAAGGGAGAAAAACTGAGGGTTTTCAGGCTCTAAAGCTGTCTTTACAATGGTTTGTATTTTATGGTATATGCCAGTGTGTGCTTATAAGATAATTAAATTGTGTAGGTTATTTTGGTGATTTGAGAAAAAGCTTTGGTTTTCCATTGCCTTCGTTATTTTGTAAGAGTTGAAGCATGTCGAGGGGCAGGATTGGATTAGGAGTAGTGCTGGATTTTCATGACGGGACTGTTATCTCTCGGGGTTCTAGCTCCTTTACCTGAGATGAAGGGTTTGAACCTAGATAACTTTTTTGAAATCTTTTAGGCAACACGGATATTCTCTGATTTTTCAGCTGCTCATGGTACTCCCTATTCCTTAACAAGCCTTTGACTCTACATGCACGGCAGACTTAATGAGAAGCCGTTAAAAGTGAGCCGGCCGTTTTGAGATGGCAGGCATATCGCTCAACCAAGCACAACAGCAATGATACGACAAGGTCAGTGGGCTTCTGAGGACTCAGGAATTTCTCTGTCAGAGCACCTCACGGCCGGAACAGTCTAGAAAATCTTGCAAGGGCTGCTGTGTCTGCTGTTATCAAACTTGTTCTCAACATCTCTCTTTAATAATAGATCTTTTATTTATTTTTTTTTTTTGAGGCTATAACATATATATATCTGAAATGAAACAAAACAAAATCAAATCCTGAAAGACAAGGGTTTTCCTTACACAAAAGTAAAATGTGTTTCACATTTTATGTGCTGGCCTTGGTCCAAATTAAATAATCTGGGAAAGTCATTAAATGCATTTAAGAGTTTAAATACTGTTGCCCATTGTTCCTCCTCTCTGGGTAAGCTTTACGACCTAAAAGAGCTTATTTTTAAAAGAGTTTATTTGGGTACAAAAAGTGTTGTAAACCCTTGTTGCTTACCTGCAGATTTTGTCCGATGTACTACTGTTCCCTGTCTATCCCAACTTCTTGCTTCTAGAATCTTGAAGGAATGTTTGATAATTAGTTTTTTTCTTCCTGTTTGGTCCAAGACAGCTTCTGAGACAAACCCAGGGGTCTAGTAAAGGTATTTTGTCTTTAAACTGTTGTGACTTATCTTTCATATATTTTAATCTAGCAAAAACACAGAGTTAGCATTGAAACATGAAAAATCATTGTTCCCCTCCCCCGTAGTGGTGATGACTTCTTGTCTGTAGACCCATGAATGGACTGTGGACGGGAAACACAATTATTCTTAACAAATTTACCAATTTTAGTGAAATGCTTTAGCAGTTACCTACACATGAATATGCCAGATTTACATCTTTTAGGTGGTAATGTATAATAAATGGTAAGCCATGGTGACCAGATGTCCAGGGATGTGTTCAGAGTCACAGTTTGTCTCTGTTGTCCTCTAACATTTTTTTTTTTTTCTTTCTGCAGCTATGTGGCATCTTGATCCTGGGAGCAGCAATTTGGATACGAGTTAGCGACGCTGGTCAAGAGGTAAATAAATAGATAGAAGTTTCTCTGCTCCCAAAGTAGTTTATTTCTCTTATAGTGATGAAAGTAATGACAATAATAATATAAATATTTCCATAGCCTTTTCCTTAACTGCCCGATGTAGTCCTTTGTGCTGGTATATGATTTTATAATTTAATTCAATTTAATTAATCAGAATTACTCACTATGTGCCTGGCACTGTGCTAGGCATGGATCAATCCTTCTGGAGAATGGAGAGGTGTTATTTCAAAGATAGGAAGATTGCCATGAACGTGGAGGTCGGAAGGGGCTAGAGTGGAAATCCAGCTCCTTCGTTATTGGCAGAAGGCGGGCCTGAAATGTAGCTGGAGGATACGGGCTACCATTCCTCCACACCAATGTCTCTAGTACGAGGTACTGACCGTCATTCGGCTGATCCCAAGGTGGGAGGGTGGTCCAAAAGTAAAGAAGATGAGAAGTTCTCTTGGAGAAGAAGAATTTGAATCTGTGTTTTAAAGGCAACAAGGTACAAAGATGGTCGGTAATTACCTGTGCCAACCGGCATCGAGGGTGACTCCTCAGAACGGTAAGAGGCTGGTCCCGCTAGGGTGACTCAGCCATTGGCTGGGGGTGTCCAGCCTCTTGCTATCTAGATAAGATTAGCACGAGCCCCTTCACCACGCTCCATTCCACGCCCTGCGGCAAAGCTCTCACCAAGATGTCACAGGTCAGGACGAAGTTTAGTTCAGAGAGTTAATTCTGGCTCCAGTGTTTGGATCGCACGCGTGCGTGCTGTTTCTGTTCTGCACCACATACACGTTTGCGGACATGAAAGAGTGCCTGAGGGAAAAAAGGGGAAGGCGCGGGCTTCTCTTTTGGTTTTACCCAACGCAATAGCTGGCATCATTTCCTGGCTCCCCTGCTTCCATTCTACTCTCCCCCTTCTTCTCTGGGGCACTCCACCCCCCAAATTATTATTCTTAACCGCATGCACGGCACTTCCCTTATTCTCTGTGGTCTGGGCCCTTGCCACTATTCAGGATCCCATCTTCCACTGCTAGAGCCTTTTCAAGATATTTATTTGCCCAAATAAAGTTTCTGCCTCTAAGAGGAATTTTGATCCTTATTTGATAATTATTAAGATATATTAAGCCAGCAATTAAAGTAATGTATTTTCTACAAAAACTTATTATGCCGTGATGAAGCTAAATGCCTTTGGAGGCAGCCTTGTTGTAAGAAAGATTAAAAGCAAATTAACATCTATTCTGATTCCTTTCCTCAACTGGGTGGCTTTTCTGCCTCTTCCTCCCTTCATGCCTGCCTGCCTTCTTTCCTTCTTTCTTCCCTCCCTCCCCTTTCTCCCTCCCTCCCTCTCTCTCTCCCTTCCTCCCTCCCTCCCTCCTTTCCTTCTCTGTCTCCTCTTCTCTTTTTAAAATCGGCTTTCTACCCCTGGAGAACCCAAGGAATCACAGTAGCCGTTACCAGCTTCCTCATTGTGCGCCTACCCACGGTGACGACATTGGGTGGGGGACAGGTGTGGCAACTAGTTGGTAACATCCTAGCCCATCTGGATTTCATTTCTGGTTTTGTACCGATAAATGTTAACTGTGACTTCCTGGTGGCCTTGGGCTCTGGGTTTGAACTCAAGACGGGTATTTGAAGATGTGCTGAATCTCTGGTGTCTAGAAGCTGATGTCTGGCTTTCGGACGCATAATTAAGCATAGAGATTAAACAGCCACCTATTCAGAGGGTGCTTTGGCCTTTTTAAGATATGTGTGCAGCCTGTCTTTTATTTTATTTTATTTCTGGTTGATATGGGAACATTTTCTTTCCCCCAAGTGCTTCTGGTAAACAACTTTGGTGTTTAGTCTGTTAAGAAATTCTACACATTGAACGTATTAAAGGAAAATTGTTGTCCTTGAGAGGGTGGGGCTCCACATCTGGGGACACGGAATGAACTCACAGAGTGAGGAAGCATCTTCGGGTGCATTTTGACTCTTGTGCTCTGTCAGCCTCGAGCCCTGGATGAAAGTCTGGATCTGCTAGGACACCCCTAACCAGCTTGACTTCTGTGAAATTGGCTTGATTTATCTTTATCTGAAGTCAGTGACAAAGAATCGAGACTGCAAAGAACTGAATTTTAGTAGTGGAGAAACAGAGGCAACAGTTTTAGAGGGAAAAGCATTGAGCATGAGTGCAAAAAGAAAGAATGTCAGGGGGGCGCCTGGGTGGCTCAGTTGGTTAAGCAACTGCCTTCGGCTCAGGTCATGATCCTGGAGTCCTGGGATCGAGTCCCACGTCGGGCTCCCTGCTCAGCAGGAGGTCTGCTTCTCCCTCTGACCCTCTTCCCTCTCGTGCTCTCTGTCTCTCATTCTCTCTCTCTCAAATAAATAAATAAAATCTTTAAAAAAAAAAAAAAAAAGAAAGAATGTCAGGGCGGTCTTTGTGCACAACTTTTAGCATATCTCTTTGTGCTGAAAGGGTCTCTCATTAGGACACTTTGTTTTCCCTCAGGGAAACTCAGTGCCCCGAGGCAAAGCCTTTGGCGCAGCCATTCTAGTCTCAGGAGATCTCTTAGAATGCACAGAACACCCTGAGCCCTCTCCCTCAAGGTTCAGCCATTAGAAATTCTCCCTTTGTCTTAACACACACAGACACTGTTCATCCAAGACAGCTTTTAAAACTCTGCTGTCCCTTTCCTGGAGCAAACACCTGAACTCAGATTTCCATTTCTTGCCTGTTGGGCTGGGCTTGGAACAGCAACCACCCAGGCATCCAACACACTGCTTTCCGGCCAGTCTCTGGCAGGGGATCACGCTGCCCACACCGGTCTTATAGAACTGCCTCATTGCCTGGCTGCACTCTGCAGTCCCCCCTGTCGGTATTTGACCTGTTATTTCTGTGTGGATGGTAAGCCAAGTTCTGACAACTCACACAGTGACTTACCCCTCTCAGACGCCTTCTGGTTTACCCGCACTGGCCACGACCTTCTAGGGCGGTGTTTGATGGTGAGTGGGGAGAGGGGGTTTCCTAACGCTGCTTTTTTTGTCATTATCTACTTTGACCCAGGTGCCATGCGTGTTTATTAACAAAACCGATTTCTTAGCTCCAATATGAACAAGCAAACAGCAATCAAATAAACAAAAAACCTGAAAAACAAACAAAAAATCTTTAGGACAGAACCAAGCTTTCTAAATATGTAAGTTGAAGCATTATCTGTAAGTATGGACTCTTAGAGACAAAGGAGGCCTCAGCGGTTACAGAGGGTGACCCAGTTTCCTTTATAAATGGGAAACTGGGGCCCCACAGGATTAGTTGACTAGTCCAGGGTTAGAACCTTAGTTTATATATAAGGACCCTGACTAGAGTATAAATCTTTGTTTTAATGCTTTTACAGTTTCAGCACATTCCTTCTTATTGATTGTTGAATGAAGCTTTCCTCTAGGCTATGAGCTGGTTTTTAAAGTCTTTAAAAACGTACACATCATTATTAGTAGTTTTTTTTTTTTTAATGTATTTCCTGTTAAGGGAGCTGATCCACATGCTGTGCAGCGGAATCTAGGAGGCAGAGTCTCTTAGTTAGTGTAACAACGAGTGTTCTCCCTGGAAATAGCCCAGTAGATAGAGATCAGACAAGATGGATGAGGTCCAAGGAGCACTCATGTACAGCATAGGCATGAGGCTTCACTTTTCGCTTGTGATTTATCTGGAGGACAAGTGGTAAATTGAGGCTAGGGATCACGAAGGTGATGAAGAAGAGTATGTGTATTGCTGGAGAGAAGAACTGAATTACGCAGGGAGGGTAGCCCAAGCCCGTATAAGGAGCCCTAGGATGTTTTCCTCAATATCCCGTTGATTAACAGGCAAAATAAAGAGTTTCTGAAGACTCTAAAAACCCTACCTTCTGGGGACAAGGAGATAGAATTATGTGGAATATCAAGATCTAGATTTATTTTCTTAGTTTAAATATATTAGTTTGTTTTGACAAGTGTATAGACCTGTGTGATTACTATTACAATCAACATGCAAAGCATTTTTATCAACCCATAAATGTTTACTCATATCCCTTTGCAGTCGGTTCCTTCTTTCCTTCCTGTCTTACTCAAAGTCAAGCACTGCTCTGATTTCTGAGTTACCTGTTCTTGAATGTCATATAAATGGAATCATACAGCAATCACTCTTTTGAATATGGCTTATTTAGCTCACCATAATGTTTTTTTAAGATTCATTCATATTGTTGGGTCTCTTGGTAGTTTGAGGAACTTGCCTTTCTAATTTAAATAATTACATTGCCATAAAAAACACATGCTTTACTATGTGACTCTTACATATAAAACACAAAATATGCAAACCGAAGGTCACATCACGGGTGAAAGTACCTATCCTTCTAAGCTTTTAAAAATAATTGGCATTTTAAAAGCCTATTGCATTTCTTCCATACAGCATCCAATATATCATCTTAGAAAAATATAAGTTGGAAATGTTATTCAGGTAAGTAACACCCCAATAGAATGTAAGTTCCTTGAAAGCAGGGATTTTTTTGCTTCTGTAGATCACTGAAGTATCTCAAGGTGCTAGAATAGGGCCTGGCACATACTAAGTACCCAGTGTATATTTGTTGAACAACCGACATCGAAGAAAGGGATTTTCTGTCATTAATCTCTTTTTTATTTTCAGATTGTCAACTCTGGGGATTTTGCCACTAGCCCCTATATTTCTGTGAACATCTTGATTGCTGTGGGGTCTATCATCATGATTCTGGGTTTCCTGGGATGCTGTGGCGCCGTGAAAGAAAGCCGCTGTATGCTTCTCTTGGTGAGTTCTCCAGACAAAATGCAATACCCAGCCTTCGGACTTCTGAGGATGGTCTGCCATTCCCATTGTCTGTCAAAAGGACTTGCCAAGATTGATGAAACTCTAACTTTCATTTAGGGGAGTTGATTATAGAAGCTAATATTTTTTAGCTTAGATTAGAGGATGCCCTGAGAAATTTTAGTCCTTCCTTCCTTGTTTCTTTCCTTCCTTCCTCCCTCCCTCCCTCCTTCCTTCCTTCCTTCCTTCCTTCCTTCCTTCCTTCCTTCCTTTCTTCCTTCTTCCCTTCCTCCCTCCCTTTCTCCCTTCCTTCCTTTCTTCCTCCCTTCCTTCCTTCCTCCTTTCCTTCCTTCCTTCCTTCCTTCTTCCCTTCCTCCCTCCCTTTCTCCCTTCCTCCCTTTCTTCCTCCCTTCCTTCCTTCCTTCCTTCTTCCCTTCCTCCCTCCCTTTCTCCCTTCCTTTCTTTCTTCCTCCCTTCCTTCCTTCTTCCTTTCCTTCCTTCCTTCCTTCCTCCCTTCCTTCCTCCCTTCCTTCCTCCCTTCCTCCCTCCCTCCCTTCCTTCCTTCCTTCCCTCTTACTGAGTACCTGCTGTATATCAGATACTGTGCTAAAAGATACATAGACATTAAGACAATTAGAACCCATTAGGGAAGACTGGCAAGCCAACTATTAGCTACAGTGTGAATGGCCCAAGAAGAGGAGGACAAGGGTAGAGGAGAGAACTTTCAAGCTGGAAGCAGAAATGAGAAAGGTGTTTGTGTGGGTGAGGGGGTGATGGGCTTTCCAGCGAGCGAGGCTGGCCGTATGATGCTGGCACGTTTAGGGTATGACAAGGCCTTGGGTATGGCTGGAGTGTGACAGAGGCTGTTTTTAGTAAATGATGGGAGATGGGTCTGAGTATGGATGGCCCAAATCATATTCCACGTTAACAAAATTGTAAGAGGGAGGTAATCAGATTTGTCGCTTAGAAAGCTTCAAGGAAGATGGATTAGGTTGGGATAACCCACAAACATTTACTTTTAACATGTGCAGTAGAAAATAATAAATGGATGTAGAAAAAAATATTAGAAAAAGATCATGACATATTTATTAGATAAAATCTAACACTAGCATTTACAGAGCTCATTTAAGCTTGGTTCTCTCATAAAATAAGTATTGTGTCTGTCCCTGAAAGATATTTTGTAACAGTTTGTTTATTATGAGGGAAGGTAAAGACAGAGCTTAACAGGATTTTAATAGTATCCCTAGTGGTTGCCTTTTGGTCAATAAGGCCTCATTTCTAATTTGGGAGATTTAATTACTCGAGGAGCTTGTTTTAAAGAGAGAAAAACCAATTTATGGGCTGCATTCTTTAAAGTTATAATTTGGTAGGGTGGGAGGATGGGTTAGCCTGGTGATGGGTATTAAGGAGGGCACGTTCTGCATGGAGCACTGGGTGTTATGCACAAACAATGAATCATGGAACACTACATCAAAAACTAATGATGTAATGTATGGTGATTAACATAACAATCAAAAATTTTTTAAAAAGTTATAATTTGGTAGATCTGAGACAGGTTTCAGGAGTGTACATTTATAACGGGATCCCGGGTGATTCTGCTAGCCGTAGAAAACTTGTTTTGAACTCACTCTGAAGTTTGTTTTAAAGTTTGTGCAAGTTTGTGTTTGATAAAGAGAAAGAAGTAGAAAGATAATATTCAGATAATTGCATCTAAATGTTCAAACTTCCCTCCATTCAACATCACATTGATGCCTACAATCCTATCAATAAATTTTTGTTTTAACCACTTGGCTTGGTCAGTGTTTGAAGCAAATGTTTTTGACTACTAATGGCCCCCAAATTGGCTTTTTGAGGCAAAGGGTAGAATAAATGAAGAACGCGGTTATTATTCCAACTGTAATACAATCCCGACTGCAGAAAAAAATGCTAAGCCCAAATGTCCCAAGATGTGACTGAATGCCCTGGGGATAATATGTATTCCATTTCTTTTTTTTTCTTTCAGTTTTTCATAGGCTTGCTTTTGATCCTGCTCCTGCAGGTGGCAGCAGGTATCTTAGGAGCTACTTTCAAATCTGACGTATGTACACACGATATTTGATAATTTTGGAAAAGTCTGAAAAATCAAAATACTACCTTCTGGCATGAATAATTTAACAATGCTTTTCAATTTTCAGTCTGAGCGTGTCCTGAATGAGACTCTCTATGAAAATATAAAGCTCTTAAGTAGAACAGATGAGGAGGCGCAAGCATTCCAGAAAGCCCTGATGAAATTTCAAGAAGAGGTAATTGGAACTTATAGGCCATCTGGGTAATTGGGCGTCGGTTTTATGTTTACTTAATTTTTAACAGGTGTATTCCTTAACATAAAAACATGTCTCCATTTTGCAGATTTTGACTGACTATTCTGTCACTGTGCCATAAGAGAAATCCAAGAATATTTCTAACTTTGTTTCCAGCTTCTTATAAAGTTCTGAAGCAGTTTAGAAGGACATGAGATTAAGAAGATATGTTTATGACCAATTAAGCCTCAATTGGACCAAATCAATAGTTGTTTCATATTTACCATTTAGCGGGGTAGTGTGTTTGGGGCATTTGGAAAGTCTCTCTCTCTTTCTCTCTGCCTCCATGTCTGCCCCCCTCTGTCATAAAAATAACTACAGGTATCATTTATTGCTACTTAGTATGTACTAGGCCTTACATTCAGTAGCTCATTTAATTTTTATGACAACTCTTTGAGATGGATAGTATTATCTTTATTATCCCTCTTTTATAGATAAGGAGGTTAGTTCTTGGAGGGGTCTGACAGCTAATGAGTAATGAGATTGGAATTTGAAACCAGTTGTCTGACTAGTTATTTTTTTATAATTGGTATACCAGCCCCTCCCTAATTTACTTATTGAAGTTGCTTCTCTGTCTTTAGGGTAAAGTCAAAACTTGGGCAGGCGTTGAAGGTATTATACTCTCTGGCTCTTACCTAGTATTTTAATATTAGTAAACACTACTCCATAAAAATAAAACAAACAAAAACAAAAACAAAACAAAACAAAACAAAAACCCACCACTCTAGTCCAGTCAGGTTCCTCTACTCAAGATCCCTTGAACAATTCTGTCTTCCTATCTTGGCATCATTCTCTATTGTGGAAAATACTAATACTTTTCTCTTTCTTCCCAAATACTACATGTACCTCAAGACTTGACTACAATATTACTTACTCTGTGAAACTCCTAATCACTCCTTCTTTATTCAGAATTCCCATCGTATGAACTACATGTAGCATTCAGTTCACATGTTAGGGAAATTCTCAGAATCTTAGAGGACAGTTGGACTTTGTAGGTCCTTTAACTTGACTTCTCACTGATTGAAGTATTTTATATTTATGTTCATCCACTCTCTAAACATTGAAGAATTGAAAGTTCATCAGTTTTTGCCCATCCTATCCCATTTATATCTAAGTCTGATGATTAGTATGTTCTTTCTTAATTTGAAACAAAACCTGACTCCCTAGGATTTACATCATTTAGTCCTAGTTCTTCCTTCTGGACTTTCAGAGGAAAAAGAAAATCTACTGATGCTTCAGCACATTGCCACTTTTACTTTGACAATGGCTATCATATGACTTCTAAAAGCTTTGCTTTTTAAGTTGAAACATCCTTAGTTTCTTGAACTATTTATCAGATGACTTTTTTTTTTTTTTCCAGAGCATTCCCCAGTTCCTGTTTGAATAGACTCCAGCTTGTAAAAATTCTGCTTAAAGCATCATTTCCAAGAGCTGAAACCTGATAGGAGTCAGTCTCTGTTTCACTTCCTCTGTGGTGTGCTTTTCCCAGCTTCCCCAATAGCTGCATTTCTTGATCCTCTCTCCTCTAGCATCCTACTCTGGAGCCCAGATCAATCGAGGTTTAAAGCAGGAAGAATTTAAGCAACTCAATTCTTCCCCTGGGTGGGACTGAGCATCCTTGATCCTCCCTGGTGGTTGACCTAAGACAAAATGTACTATAGGTAACCACTGGATCTCTGGACTGAGTCCTGAATCACGCTTGCTGCACATTGTCCCTGATATCCAAGGTCTCAGTACCAACCACGGGGTTCTAAATGTTGTTTATTGTAGCACAGTTCTGAATTACTTCCATTCTTGTACACTAATCCTATGCCTGAAGCTTCCTATGTTCATAGAACTGTAGTTCTTTTTCAATGTCCATTCTGAGTTCCTTCCTTCCTTCCTTCCTTCCTTCCTTCCTTCCTTCCTTCCTTCCCTCTCTCCCTCCCTTGCTCTCTCCCTCTCTCCCTCTCTCTCTTTCTCTCTTTCTCTCTTCTTCTCTTCCTTTCTTTCTTCCAATGCACGGGGTCAGAGTGGGAGTGACAGGTGGGTGGGGCGCCGGGCTCATTTCTATAGAGCTGAACCATGTGCAGTGAGAAAGCATCCTGTATTATATCCGCTCCTGATGATCCGCTTTGTGCATCCCCCTCCCTCCGTCCCTCCCTTCTTCCTCTCTCCACCAGGGCTTTTCCTTTTTAGTAATGCTTTTTTTGGAAAAAGAATCCTACACCAAACTCTGGCTGGATGACTTGGGGCCCCACCACACATGGATAGAAGTTGTAAATACAAAGTGGTTTTCTCTTTGGATTTCAGAGAATTCCTCCCATGAATTCTCTGCTAACATACTAATGGAATGTGCTCCTCTTGGATTCTTGGTGATGACTCTTTGTCTAGAGGTTGTTGTATTATTCACTGCACAGTACCTTGTTCATCCAGCTGTGATAACACTTTCAACAAATCCTGACCAACTTCTTCCTCGACTTCTTTCATATCTGATCCGGTGACCAGATATCATACCGAGTTTAGCCTTTCTACCTCCTACCGTGTCTTCTGTTTCTAGGCCTCCCTAAGGAATCCTGAGGTATATTGGGTGTCAGATATGGACTGATCTGTGAGTGCATATAATGGGACTTTTAAAAAAATCCGGCTGTCTATATCAATTAATATTATTCAAGATTATTTAGTCAGAAAGCATGAGCAATTAATCATGTCTACCATGGAAACAGGAAAGGAAGTTATTTCAAGATTGCCCTCTTTGCTCATATTGATTGACTTTGGGGCCAAATGAAATCTTTCACTCTTTGTCATATGAATGTCTGCTGAGTCATATATTTGTATAATTAAGGCTTTGAGCCGAAGTGCAAGACTTTATATCTGCTTCCACTGAACTTGTTGGTTTGAGTCCATTGTTTGAACTAACTTTGGAACTTGATTCCATTTCCCAAAGCGTTAATCATCACTGCCAGCTCCGTATCAACTACAGAGCTGAAAAGGTACTTTCCAAATATTTATCTGAATTATTCAGATCAGTGTTGAACAGAGCATAATGGAAAGGTGACAACCACCACAAAATAACAACAACAATAGCTAACACATACTGAGCACTTTCTACAAGCCAGGCACTGGGCTAAGCACTTCATATCTTCACAAGAATTTTCCCATTTTTTTCTTTACAACAAATCTACGACTGACATATACTGTGAGCAACTACTATTATCTGCATTTTACAGATGAAGAAAAACTGTGGCACAGAGAGGTTAAGTAATGGGGGTAATGTGGTCACCCAGCCAGTAAGTGGAAGTTTTCTCAATATCCTGGCATTATAATGCATCTGAGCCTAGAAAACCATGTAGTCTTGGTTCTACTTTCTTCAGCAATTTTTTTCTACCTTTTCTTCATGAAGAGTTGTCTTTCTAATAGATTAAATAGAACAAGATGAGGGACAGTTACTTCTTTCTTTCATCTAATCATATGATGTGCCATATACCCTGAATCATTATGTTTATTGCTTCCTTGTTTTTCCTTCCCAAAACATGACCATAGATTCCTTAAGTGTTTCCCCACATTTCAGTATATTCTGGGCCTTCCTTGACATTATTTTAAGAGTTTCATCCTTCATTTGCATCCCTCCCCCATTTTGTGGATGTCCATGTAAAATTCAGCCTTACGGAAGGCTCACTAATAGGCATCTTCTTTGGCCTTTGAGAGACCTCTCACTCTTTTCCTCCTCTCCTCCAAAAATGATCAAAGATCATGAGATGGAAATTTCATCTTTTAAAACCTCTCATCTCTTTTGAACAAAAGTTCTTTAAAGAGAACTTGATTTTCTCATGAACTCTTTGGAAGCTTCTTTCCCCAAATCTAGGATACATAGATCTGATTCAGCCCCTCTCTTTTATCATTTAAAACTAGGTGAATTTTTCATCTTTTCTCCAACTTCCTCAGACTTGTGCATCTGCAATCCTATTTTTCCTTCATTAATATTAAGACCAAAATGGAAGATTCCTTCATTTTTGCTTCTACATCCAGAGAAGTTGGTGAGGTGATTTACACGACATTTTAGTATAGGAAACATCTTAATAATGGTTTCAGAAAAATAGGATTCAATGTATTGACAATGTTTTTTTTTATCTTCTTTGGTGATTGTTTTTTTATATCTACTTTTCATTAAACAGTTTAAATGCTGTGGTTTGGTCAATGGAGCTGCTGACTGGGGAAATAATTTTCAAAAGAGTTATGGATCATGTGAATGTCCAAGTCCGTCAGAGTTTTCTTGTGTGATCTATGAAGGCAAATATGTTTACCAACAGGTGAGAACAAATCAAATTTGACACAGTAAATTGTTCTGTTAATTTTTTTCCACAATGAGTCTTTACAAAAAAAATTAAATTGCAAGCAATTACAATGGGAATAATGATATAAACGTCCCAGGAATTTCCCCCCCACCCCCAAAAAATTTAAAGATAAAAGCAGATATAAAAAAGTGAAAGTATTTCATTTTTTTCTATGAGTCTGATATCATTTAAAGTCAACATTAATAGATCAAAGAAATCCACTGCAAGGAGAAGGAAAGTACAAGCTAACTGATGAAAGTTATCTCATCCTCATTAATAATGATTAATGACTTTAGTCATTATTCTTCTCTATTTTTTCTATTTTAACATAAATCCTAGAAATCTATATTTTCACTTTAGTTTGCAAAATAAAGATTTCTTTTTCTTATCAAAGGTTCCTTTTCTCAAGTAATTGTGTAAGTATAAAGACTTGACCTTTAGGGATTTGGCTCTGGATGTTAAGTGTATCAATCAACTTGCCTAATTATTGCTCCAATTGAGAAGTTGCCTCAGACATTTAAAGTCAATTGAAAAAGCTGGGTTTGTCTTTTATGTACTGTAGATGTCATATTTATGTCACTTGTAGATGTCAATATGTGAATGTTATATTTCTTATTACTGCTTAATTCATCAAATATGACTGACCACCTCCTATGGGCCAGGCCTTTTACCAGCCACTGGAAATCCATTCCTGACAGGCACAAAGTCTGCACTCATGGAGCTGTTGCTCAAATAATGAAGAGAGAAAGAAAACTAGGCAACTTCATTTCAACGAATTATTGGTATTTCTTAGATAGGGACAAGGTATTAACGGGACCCTATCTAACACAGTCTTCAGGGTTCACGGATTTAATATCTGTCCCTTACCACAGGGCTTTACATAAATTGTTCCTTCTGCTTGGGAGGAATGCATAGGAAAATGATAATTGATATTAATGTTTCATTTATTTGCTGTTATTCTTCAGTGCTCACTATGTATCAGACAGGCCCTTGCTAAAATCACACATACTTCTGGACCCTCCAAGAGATTATAATCTAGTTGAGAGAAAGATGCATAAAAGCTATTATATGTCAATGAATTAATTTCTGTAATACCTGAAGATTATTTTCATTTTTTTTTTTTTAAAGATTTTATTTATTTATTTGACAGAGAGAGATAGAGAGAGAGAGGGAACACAAGCAGGGGGAGTGGGAGAGGGAGAAGCAGGCTCCCGGCAGAGCAGGGAGCCCGATGCGGGGCTCGATCCCAGGGTCCTGGGATCATGACCTGAGCCGAAGGCAGATGCTTAACGACTGAGCCACCCAGGCGCCCCAAGATTATTTTCATTTTGACATTGGTGTAGTAATGGCTACTGAGGTTAATTATATAGTAGGAAGTAGAAAGTATCTTGGGGGATATCTCTCTCCCGCTGGCTGTCACATTCCTTTTGCTAATCTCATCAAAAATCAGGAGACTCTGTTCTAAAGGAGAATTGCTGTTACTAGTACTTAACATAACTCACGGGGAGAAGTTATCCCAACCAGACTACAGAGCACCCATGTTTTTTATTGTCAAAGTAGTATCATTAAACAGTTCTATTCTTACTTTTTATATTCCTTCCGACCTAGTTTAGTGATGTGATATCTGCGAGGAAAGAGGGGAAATAAATATGGTGTAAATGAATGCAGTTACCACTTAGGATGATGAGGACATTAGTAAATTCAGTTGCAGATTGTTATCTGTTGCCTGTTAAAGATTCCAATTTGAAGATGTTTTTCCGCAGGATAGATTTTTTTATCCTAAAGAGTAATAGACATTCCCTCCAAATTCACACATAATTCAGCAGAAGATAGGCTGATAGCTGCACCAGTTTCCCAAAAGGAGGGTCATAAATTCATAAACTACATCCATCTGCCTTGTGTCATTTGCAAGAAGTCTGGAAAAATAAGAAATCTGGAATGGCCATAATTCACATTTCTTTCCCCCCCACCCTTTTGCCAAGATAACCTGGTTATCTGCAGGGGAAAGGGGGAGAAAACTCCTCAAATATAATGAATGTGATCAGTAGATAAGATCATTAATCTCATGGTTAACCCTAAATGACATAATAATTTACTCTAATATTTACCACTTTGGATCAGATGTGAATGGAGAAACCCATTACATTCAAGAATGAGAGGGAAAAGACTGTTTTACTCAGCCTTATGGAGAACTTTTATTTTATTAACCATAGCAATATTTTGTTAGCCCTCTGTGCATGTAAGACTATCACAGGGATGATATATTTTCTGGCAATACAGATAATACCACTATTACATTGTGTAGTATTTTTCCATTTTGAAAATTATCCATATAATTTACAATTGTTAGAATTTTTAGGTCTGGTCTGAAATGTTATAAGCTTGAAATTGCATGCTAGTTTGACTATATTTCAACAAATGTGGCAGAGAGGCTACTTTCTAAATTCTCGTTTTTATCTGAAGTAAAGACAAAATAGTGGACATAATAATTTTTTCCTTTTTAAAGTAAAAATAACCCTGATACAAATTATTAAGGGATTTTTTTAAAAACCTTGTTTTAAAAATGAAAATTTGTGCTACAATTAGCTGAAACCCCAACCAGGGAACTCTTTGCTGCAGATTACAAGCCTAAAAATACACAAAGTGATAATAGCTCTAAAATGAATAATTGAAAGTTAGGATAAAGTTATTACGTATACCTAAAGATCCCTAGATTTAGCAATGAGATAGTTGAAGCAAAATTTTACTTCTTGGTGCTTTCTAACATATGAACAAGCCATAATGAACAGCCTTTTGGAGCAGGGTGGAGTGTCACATGGTGGAATGGCAGAGTGGAATGAGCCAATTCCTTTTTGTTGACTGTGTTCCTCTGGAGCAATATAAAAAGTCAACCCAAAATGTGTGTGGGGGGGGAAATCTTAATTAAAATAAGGTCAAAATTTTGATTAAATGTAACTTTTTATGTTTTTTTTTTTTTTTAACAGCCATGCATTTCTTTCATAAAAGAAATAGTTGCAAAACATTTTCTCATGGTTATTGGAATAGCATTTGGACTGGTGGTTGTTGAGGTACAGTATAACCTTGCATTGTTGACTCTTCATTCATTCCCTTGTTTATTCATTAATTAATTCCAACAAATATTTATAGTAAGCCAAATATAAACAAGGTGCTTGAGAAGAACACTGGGTGCCAACTGCCCAAGGCCTAGCATCTTTTTCTAGCAGTCTTCGGTCTGGGGAGAGGATTATAATCTATCAATTCAGCAGGGCTGAAACCATTATTTATGAATAATCTCTCCACTGGGAAACAAAAATTGAATTAACTTCCACAGTTCTTAGTCCCAGATATCCTTTTCCTGTTGAAAACTAGCCCAAGAGTTAAAGTTTCCTGAAGTTAGAAGAAAAAGTACCAAACAAAACCAAAACATGAGCTTTACAATTTCTTATCTCTCTTCCCGATTTTGAAGCAGAAAATAAAAACTCAACTCAAGAGTGTGGGGAGCTCTTTTCCTGCTGTTCCGTCTAGAGAAATCTAACAATTTTTAAAAACTAGAGACATGTGCCTTAAAGACTATGGGCTCACTTGAAGAAGTTTTAAAGGAAATTTGAGATTTATATATTTACTCTCATCATTTTGATTATTGGTGTTGAAAAAAAGTCCCATATAGGATTTTTATCTTGATGGATTTTCTTGACATGACTTTTTTAAGAACCTGAAGATGCTTTCTACATGGCCTAAAATTCTTTGCTAAAAAGATGAAATAAAACTATTTCAGAGAAGCATTTTTGGAATCATTCCAGATCTTGGCTAATTTAGATATCAAGTGAGTCAATTCACTCCTGATCACCTGTCAGGACATTGGCAAGAATCCTAATGACGTGTAAGGTGCTTTCCTGCTTTTTACCCCTGAGGGCAGGTTAGGTCAGATGAGTTAACTTCTGCTTCACTCTCGTAGATTGCTATACAGTGTCCTCCCTGGGATTTCTGGTAGCTTTCTACCTCTTACTTGTGCTACTTTACCGAACAGAGAGGAATTTTAGCTGGGATTGAAGCAATTTAGTGTTCTAAGTGGTCTTTTAGGTTACTAGTAGAGTTTGAACAGCAAGTTGGGCTGTTGAGTGTGACTTCCTTGCAGTCCAAATTAATAGGTCTAAGTATGACACATTCTGTGTCAGTAGATACAACTAACTTTCTTTTTGTCTGATATATGATGGACGTCAAATGGCACTATGCACAAGGTCTGTTTCCCTTTTGATTCTGCCTTTTGTAAAATGTCCTTTGCTGCTTTGCCTTGTATTTTGGGCTCATGCAAGTTTAGAAATAATGAGCTAATGGTTGTAGAGATGAGTAAGGAATCACACACAGATGTACTCATACATTTATAAGCATAAAACACATGTACGTATATGTTGGTGGAGTATACTTTAAGTGAATGATTGAAAGATCAGGCTTTGAATGAGGTGTTCAGTGTAAGTGTCAATAGAAGTGTCAAATCCATGTTAGACTTGAATTCAGACAATGGACTATGACTGGCTATAAACCACTGATGCTTTTAAGAAACTTCTTGGAAGCAAATCTGGAGAAAATAAGGACATAATCCACTGGGAAGATCAGTGTCTCTCATATCATAGCCAAAGGCGTTGCCAAGAATCTAAGTACATCTAATGGAAAATAAGATTACAAGAGGAATAGCATTTCAGTATTTTGTGAAATTGGTATATTCCATGTGTTTGTTACGTATTTAGATATTTTACTGGTTGTTCTAAAGACATGTATAGAAAAAGACCTTAGTAGAAAACTTCCATGGAGTAATTTATAGGTATGGAATTCATACAGTAGTATATAGCAAAGAGTTGGTTCAAAGAACTGTTTGCCATTTTGTGTTGTTCACTCCCTCAATCTAAAACCTGCCTTCCCTCTAGGATTTGAAGAGAAAAAAATCATTTTATATTCCCTCTCTTTTAATTCAAAAAGGAGCTTTCAAAATATCTAGTCTATAAAACTATATCCAAAAAATGTGCATTAGTCTGTCTTATAGGCATTAATACTAGTTGCCTAACAGGCCTTTATCCATTCTGTTTCCCAGATTCAAATTCAAGAAAACACAAATATACATAGAGAGAAAAATCCCTCTAATAACTATTTTTGAGAAGGAAATAGAAACAAATATCTTCCTGCAGAAAATATATTCAAACTATTTCCATAGACAAATATCACACACACACAAAATCACCCTCTGACATTTAGACCTCTGATGATAATCTGCTTAGGCCCAGGCTGGGCCAATAGTTATTTTCAAGGCTCTGTTAAGACCACATCCCTGAGGGATTTTTCTCGGATAGGATGTCAGGCATCTATGCAAAATGCTTTATTTTGTAAGAAAATTTTATCTCTAGGCACTGGAATTCTCATTAGTCAGCATTAAATAACCAGACTATCGTATGTCTCCTTCTTTGACTACACAACTTAACAGCACAAAAAATGAGCAGCCCTTCCACTCCTCATTTTAATTTCAGGGGGAAAAAAAGCCATTGACAATGATTGTCATCACTGTGTAGGATAAACATTATCTTGACAGGAGGTCCTAGGAACAGAGAGAGAGAGAGGGAAATGAGAATTTTATAACATTTTTTGGACTGCCTCAGAATACGGAAACTCATGCACACTACTTAGCACGTTTATCCCGAGTCTTAGCATACATCACTATGTGATGAATCTCTTCTAATTATTTCTGTTTTTATGAACAGTGGTAAATTATCTTTTCCAATGCAAGAAAGTGTGATATTAACTGTCTACTCTGCTGATGAATGGTGGACTTCTATTTCAAGGATGTGACAGTGAACGACAGTAGAGAGTTGCCTTATCCCAATATTTTGGCCATTTTCTTTCTTTAATTAATAATTAATTAATTTATTTATTGCCCATTTTCTTTCCTCTTTCCTGATACTTGTCTCCCAGACTGAAGGCTTGGGACCAAGGCAAAAAATAAAAAAAAAAGAAATTTCAGGGCTTTTCCAGGTCATTCTAAAAGAACATTATGGATGAAACTTACTATTTTTGCAGAGAATTGGTATCTACTGTTTTGTTTTTAAGAAGGAATAAATATTGGGCAGCAGTTCTAGTTTGAAATGCACTTCCAGGAAAGAATTAGTAAGCAGGATGCCTCAGTACAGTAGGAACACTCGGGATGACTCAGCATAAATGGCACGTCACTCCCCTCCTGCCTCTGGTGGGGAGGAAACTTTCCATCTGTAATACACACGGGTCCTTTCCATCATTTCTGCATCGAAGCCACAGCAGGGCCAGGCACTGACTGCAGAGTCAAGGAGGGCACGTTTTGGGGCCCCTCATTCTTGGGAGAACCATTTAACGAGATGGAAATTATGCCCCAGGTTTTCAGCTGTGCTTTTTCACTTCAAAGGAAATTCCTGAATTAAGCTATTCCCCATAGATTTAGAAGCAGTTTAAGAAAAAAAAGTGACTTTCTTCATTCCTCTTGGCAATGCCTAAAAATATGGCAGGAGAAATTCTAGACTCCTTGATTTTATGCACATGATCTAAACCAGATGATCATATAACCCTTCCATGGAAGCAGTAGGTATATTTAGCCCCCAGAGGCCTGAGTTCTCCAGAGCTCCAGGGTAGATGCCCCACAGAAGGGTGTGTGTTCGAGAAGGATGGGGTGCTCTGGGGGCAGCCAGTACTGCCCAGACAGGGCCAGTTAGAAGTGGATTGGCTAGCTAAAAACTCTGATTAAAACACAAAAATACTCAGAGAGCTTTCCCAATGCTCTTTTGTCCCACTGGAGGCTCCAGTTTCCCAAGCAGAGAGATGACTTAGATAAATAAGATTAGAACTGTCAGGAGCCAGAATCTTTTCATGTGTAATGTTCTTTCTGTCTATTTATAATGTCTCCAGCATTTTAAATTCCATGTTAATCTTGTTACTTTATTTTCTAGGTACTTGGTCTGGTATTTTCTATGGTCCTGTACTGCCAGATTGGGAGCAAATGAATCTGTGGATGTGCCGAGCTATCATCCATCAAGCCCCTTTAACATTTTGCTTTGGCTTTGTAACTTTGAATATACAAGTGCTGTACACATTAGGAGCGTCTGTCCTATTAAAATGTTTCATTTAGCTATATCACAGGTATCTTCCAGACATACTGAACATATTTAAGATGTGAGTGACACAAGGAAAATGATATGAATGTGATTTTTACTTAAGATAAAAGTAACCTTGTTTATGCTGGTGTATTTCCGTGTCTGATCATTGCGTTCAGGTGGTACTGTGCTTAAAACATTCACCTGGAGCCACCCAGTGGGTTAATCTTCATTGTTAAGTGACAGATAGTGCCATAGTTAGTTAAAGCAGTGGATCTGGGCTTTTCAGAAGCAACACTCTCTTTTGTGTGGTGTATCAACCATTGGTGATAACATTACGTTGAACCTCAAGTTGAAAAAGTTGAGAGTGGCCCGGCTGAAAGAGTCAGCATCTCTTTTCTATTTGTGCTACTGTTTACTAATGTATCTCTTTTTTCTCCTAGCTATTGAGGCAGGGGTGGGGCAAGAAGATCTGAGTGCTGTCTTTTAGTCTTTGAATCTCTGGTACCTCTTTGGATCTTCCTCTGGGACATGGATATAAGTGCTTTTATCTTTCTAGTTCTTACAGGCATTTTTACATTTTACTTTTTATTTAGGTATAATATACACACAATAAAGTGAACAAATCTTAAGACTCCAGCCGTGCAAGCACTTTCCAGATCAAGAGATAGAACATTTTCAGCACACCAGAATGCCCCTTCATTCTGACGTGCGGGAGCTGGCTCACACCAGCTCTCCAGGGCAGATTGTATATATAACATGTGCTCAGTGACATCACGTTGGTAGCTTGAAATCCACCGTGGTGGGAGGATTGATACCATGGAAATTGGAAAATGCTGTAAAATCAGGATTTTTTTTTTCTTTTTTTTGAGAGTTTGTTGGTAATCATTTACCAGTATATCACTGCTCTCGGCAAATACCTCCCCAAAGGTAACCACTCTTCTGATTTCTATGGCCATAGATTCATTTTGCCTATTCCTGAACTTTCCATAAATGAAATAGTAAAGTAAGTAGGTACTCCTTTTACTCAACATTTTGTTTGTGAGATTCGTCTGTTATTGTATGCAACTCTAGTCTGTTCTCGTTGCTCTGTAATATTCCATCGTATATGAATATATTACAATGTATTTACCCACTCTCCCCTTGATGGGTGTTGGGTTTGCTTCCAGTTTGGTGCTAGTATGAATAAAGTTGCTGTAAACATTCTTTTATATCTTTTGGTGCTTATAGGTACTGATTTCTGGTTAGGTATGCAGGGGTGGAATAGCTTTGTATTTGTATATCTAGATTTAATAGGTTCTGTCCAAGAAATTTTCTGAAGCAGTTGTGCTTATCTATACTCATACTAGACAAGTAGGGTAGACTTAATCTCCTCTTCTGAGGAGGAGGAAGGGAAAGAAAGGCAGTCATTATCAAATGGATCAGAGTGGGGAAGGAGTGGGAAACGGGCGGCAGGGCGTGCATAGTGGGCTGGGTTGGGCAACCTAATTCTGTGCTCCCCTGTTGCTGATAAAGATAACTATCCTTTTCTGAGCACCTGTCATCACCTGAGAACTATAGCAGAAACTGTACTTTTATTGTCATATTTCTTCTTACCACATGCTTATGAACTAGATACTATTATCCTCATTTGGCAGGGGAGAAAATAGAGACGTCTGTGAAGTTAGGTAACATGCTTAGAGTAAAGCCATTAGTGATCGGCAGAACTGGGATCCAAACCTTGACAGTTGCCTTCCAAACCTCCCAAACAATTGCCTCCCAAATGGATCATGCTCTATTTGGCTTTCCCATATGTCTATTAATGTACTTGCCATATTTTATTTTAATCACCTGTTCATGTGTTTGTCTCTGTTAGTACACTGCAACTTTTTGAGGGCATTGATTGTTTCTTATTTTGTCTTTATGTCCCCTGTACCTATCACAGTGCTTACCACACAATAGGTGCTCAGTAAATTATAGCTAAAACTAATACTTAGATTTATTGAGAGCATGCTGTGTGCCTAAAAATAATCAAATCACCTTGCATAGAGTAATTCATTTAATCCGGAACAACCCTCTTAGGTTAGTACTATTGTTTGGCCCACTTTACAGACAAGGAAACCAGAGATGAATGGGCTTAACTAACTTTTCTTAGATCGTGCAGCCAGCAACTGCAAGAGTTGTGATTCAGTCTAAGTGACTCGAAACCTGGGCTCCTTATGTCATGTCATTTTGCCCAGTGTTGGGAGAAATAGATAAGGAAATGAATATGGAAGTGCCTTTTGCATAGTGTCAGGCACATATTAGGATATTTTATGGTAAACATTTTTTTTATGGTATCAGTGATATAAAGAGCTGTGTCAGGGTAAGCAGGAAAGCATAAAACTCTCTTAGCTATTTCAAACAACGGAAATACAATGCAGGGAATTGCTGTATTAGTCAGCCAGGGCCGCCGTAACAAAATACAACAGACTCAGTGGCTTAAACAATGAATATTAGAGAGAGAGAGAGAACTCTCCATTGTCTTCTTTCATTAAAACACTAATGCTAGCAGATCAGGGCTCCACCCTTCTGACCTAATTTAACCTTAATTACTTCCAAATAGAGCCACACTCAAGGTTAGGGCTCAAATATATGAATTGTGGAGGGGGAGGGACGGGGGGAGTGTGTGCAAAATTCAGTCCATACCAATTGCTTACACAGATGAAGGAAGAAATAAGCAGCCCAATGGGAAGGCAAGGTAAACCAGAGATTAGCAACTGTGGGGAGTCACTACCACCTTAAGAACTGGAGGGCCAGAGATGGTGTTACCAGATGCCGGGATCCAGAACCACCTGGCAGAAGATGGAACCATGGCAGGGACCGCAGAGAAGGGCTGGTTAGCAAGCGTAGGAGCCACGGAGGTGACTCAGCAGCTATCGTCACAACAGAGAAAGGGAGAGGTGCCCTGGATTCTTTCCTCTGGCCCACTCTTTTGCCAGCACCTCCCGTTGGCTGACCTCATCTAGAGACCCAAGAACAAGGGAGCCTGGGAAATGTAGTTTCCTCTGATACAAAGCCAAGCTAAGAATGGCAAGGACTGGATTGAGCAGATGGAGAAGACTGTCATAGCAACTGGACATTTAGAGAGTAAACACAAGAGGCTGAACTTTTTGATTAAAGGGTAGTACAATTGTGCAAAGTATGACTGACATCAAAATTTTCATGAGAAATGGTACAGAATTTCCTGATTTCTTTCTGTTTTGATCAAAGTTCAAAGCATTTTAAGGATAGGGAGGACTTCAGAGCAGTTGTTCCTTACTGGGGGCCATCTGTCCCTCAGGGATTAAGTGGCAATGTCTGAAGACAGTTTGGGTTGTCACAACAGGGGGAGAAGGGGAACATTACTGGCATCTAGTGGGCAGGGGCCCGGGTTGCTGCTAAATATCCCATAATGCACAGGAATGTGCCCCATAACAAAGAATTATCAGTCCGAGCTCCCCACAGTGCTGGAATTGATTGAGAAAAACTGCTTTAGAATCACGTCTGAATAACAAAATATCCTCTTTCCAGGGGACATTAGTAAAGTGCGTGTTACCATGGAAAGTGAACTGGAGTGGAGTCAGGAGTCATCCTAGACCAGGCTCCAATAGGTTGCTGACTCTGGGATTTTTGCAAATCACTTAACTTGAAGTTTCCTCCATTGCAATTAAGAAATTTTATCTAGAAGATATTTATCTGCTTGTGATAGTTCATCAGAGTTTTAATTTTGGTCTTTGGTACTGAAGGTGATTATGAGGGAAACTTTTATTCTCTTGTAGTATATTAAAATTAGTTTTAAGAATAAGCTCATACTTTACCTTCATTCCTCCCAGAACAAACCACCATATTCAAAGACATATTAAATTATTTAACAAATATAAAAGAATAAAATAAAAGATAACTGTCATCAAACTGATTATTCAGTGTAGATGGAAATGTTTCTTCCAGTTAAGAGAAATGTAGGAATTATGTTCGTTATGCTTAAGACTGTACTGTTGCACTAATTTAGATATAGGTAATTATATTAGATTTTGGCAAATGCTTCCCAAATCTGTCCATTTCTCTGCTTCCCTGTTGCCACCATCCTATGTGATCTTTCTTACTGCCTCCTGAAGTAGAAACAAATAATGGTCTACTCAACATCCTTTGTTTCTTTGTCAACCTTACTGGTATATCTTGATTTGGTTGGTGTATAATGAACCCAACTAAAATATTTTGTTTCCCATCACCTACTGTAGTGAAACTCCTCTTTAACACACCTAGCAAAGACACAAACTAAGAACACACATAATTAGTGAGTGTTTCTCATTTTCCATGGTAGCAGCCTGATCCCATTTTTAATTATTCTTACAATAATGTAAGAGCATCTTTCAAGAGACTGAATTTACTAGACCAAACTTAGAGCATTAAAGTAGGATTTTATCATTTTGATAAAAGAGATACTGTCTGTCCAGTACCTATAATCTAAATTGACCAAGAGTCACATAATTTGAACTGTGAACAGTTGGAAAAGTGTAACAGGATGACTGTCTTGGGTGATAATGCAAGTCTTTCCCAAACACTTTTCCTTAAGAGCTAGCTCTCTACTAGACAAACACAGCCAGCTGGCAAAGGTGGGATATTGTTCCAGATCATCTCAAGGTCTGTTTCTGGACTCTTCGTTTGGTTCTATCCTTGGACTGATACCATAACTGTTGAATGTTATAAGCCTTGATATAAAATAGAATAAGCTCTCTTACTTTGTTGTTCTTCT
The DNA here is from genome assembly GCF_004348235.1 of Phoca vitulina. Lineage (NCBI taxonomy): Eukaryota > Metazoa > Chordata > Mammalia > Carnivora > Phocidae > Phoca > Phoca vitulina. The sequence continues at coordinate 3,363,828 of NW_022589726.1, forward strand.
TAAATGTTGTGGTTATTCTTTGCCCTTGCATTTCTGTAGAAATTTTAGAATCAGCTTGCCAATTTACACACACACACACACGCACACACACACACAGAGACCTACTAGAATTTTTATTGAGGTTGTTCTGAATTTATAACTTAGTTTAGGGAGAATTGACATATTTATAATATTAAGTCTCCCCATTCAGTATAGCTATCCACTTATTTAGATTTTCTTTAATTTCTCTTAATAATGTTTTAGAATTTTTCTGTTAGAAACTATTCAATTATTTAAATTAATAAGTAATGTTAGCAAAGTTGTCGGATTTAAGGTCGAGACACACAAAATTGTATCTGTATAACAATGATAAAAATTACACATTGGGAAATTTTTAAGAAGGTATAATTTATAAAAGAATCATGAAATGTCAAATATGTAGGAATAAATCTAATAAATAATTGGAAGACTTCTAACAGAAAATTCATAAAACATTATTAAAAGAAATTAATGTATACAGAAATACAATTTTTGTGCATTGATCTTTAATCCAATAACCTTGCTAAACTTATTAATTAATTTTAATAATTTACCTGTAGATTATTTTATTTAAGGATTGTCTATGTATACCACCGTGTCATTGGCTTATAATATACGGCTTTGTTTGTTTGTTTCTTTCTTTCTCTTTCTCTTTTTCTTTCTTTCTTTCTTTCTTTCTTTTTTTTCAATATTTACACATTTTTATTCCTTCTTAAAAATTTTATTACATTGACTAAACCTCCAGTGGAATGTTAAATAGAAGTGGTATCTTGCATGGGTGTGCAATGTAGATACATAGGCTTTTTACACATTCTAGAATTAAGGTATACTTCTGCTAGTTTTGTAATTAACCAAAATTATGCTAAAATTCAGCATAGCCCTACGGACTTATGTAAAATGAAAAATGAAAAATGAAAAATGAAAAAACCATTTTAAGTAACATTCTTGATCAGATGGCTCATAAGAAAAAACAAAGAGGATGGTTTGAAAGAACAAAGAAATTTGGAGGAAGAGCTTGGATGGAGGAAAATAGGAACTAACGACCTTGGAGTAGCAACAGGGGCCAGCTCCCCAGACAACTATTTTTCCCCAAGGAAGATGGTAGTGGGCATTGGACTAGAGAGAAACACATGGTCCTAGACACATTTATATTTTATATTAGCCGCATCCACATTTGTCATTACATGAGCATTCAACCACTTGCTAAGCAGCTTGAGTAGGAACATGATTTCCAAGTAAAAAGAATCGGGGTTTAAACTCCAGCTCCACCATTGTGTAACCACAGGCCAATTGCTTCATCCCTTGAAGCTCAGGTTCTCGCCTGTAAACTGGGGATAATGATTCATACTTATTGGGATCTTTATGAAGACGAAATGAGGTAATACATGTGTGTCATTGGTTATATCAAAAATGTACAATAAATGTTAGTTTTCTGCCCCTTTCTTTTGGTTTAAATTCTTTTTTCTGTTGTGTTCCATACTATTTTCTACATCTTAAGCTGTATTTTTTTATCTTGGTCTTTCTCTCTTTACTGTCTCATCACCACCCCCAAACGTCCACACTATTCAGGCACATAGGACCCTTGAGGAGGAAGTGATAAGGTGGAAAGCAGAATAATCTGCCATGCTTCTAGCTTTTGCATTCAAAAGCTTAACATTTTAAGGCAGATGGGTTATATTCATGAGTTCTGGGCCTCTTTGCCTTCAGATGTGTTTTGTATTTCTTCACAGTGTTTAAAACGTTTTTAATAGCTCCTAGCAGTTAAAAGTTGGGACACTTACTATAAAACTCTGGAAGATCTGCCACAGCTGGATCTGCAATTTCACAAGGAGGAATTTGCTAGAACACTGCAGTGCCTGCCCATTGAGATGAGCTGCTTGAGCTCCAGTTTGGCAGAGCCACCATGGGCCTGCTTCATTCATCTACATACCCTGTCAGCTGTTGTAAGCAGTCAAGTTTGTATGTCCTACCTGGGGACATTTTATGTATTTGGAGTATAGGCAAGTATTTGGGAGAAGCAAGGGGGAGAGATTGGGGCACTGTTGACCCCTCCCCATCTCAGAAGAGGTGTCTCCCAGACCCCAACTGAAGGCAAGAGAGAATGAGAGGAGAAATATATGAGTGTGACTGTGTGTGACTCTGTGTGTACGTGTGTGTGTGAACCTAAGTACGACTTGGCTAAGCATCTGGGGAGGCAACAAGCCCTCAGAGAAGAAATGGCAACATGGTGTATGTAGTAGGCATATAAATGTTCCGAACAGTCTCATGACCAATTTTGGCACCAAAGTAATGGGAAAAATCTTGTCCTCTACCTCAGGTATGGATTTGCCTCTAAAGGGGCCATGAGAACCGAAACAAGGTCTTTCTCATGGTGTTCTGTGTGCAGTTCTGGGGCCTGGTGAGCTATCATCAGATGGCTCCTCCAACATCCCCATGATATGCTGGCACTGAGGCTTCCAGAAACACGCTTAGATTAAGTTTCTACCTCTATACACTCAGCAAATCTCTTTCTATACTCCTCCTCACAGCAGGCACTTAAATAGAATTTGGTTACATTTCTTTCTATTCATTTCTATGAATTGAAAGGACTGACTTCTACTCTTCTTGACCTCTTTGCCCCCAGGTCACCACAACTTTCCTGAAATCTTGTCTTGTAGCTTCCACAATCCTACTGTCGCTGTTTCTCCCTCACTCTATCCTTCTGCTTCCAACTCCCTCATCATTCCTCTAATGGACACAGTCAGACACTCATTGCATGGGCTGCTCTTTCTATGTCTGTTCTATATTCTATTACTTATTATCTTTCTTCTGGACACCTCTTTCATTTGGGACTTTCCCAGGTTTCTAGTCTTATTCTTCTTTTCATTCCACTCCCTTCCTTGCTAATGGTAACTATTTCCACAATTCCTAGCAGACTCCCAGGACTTCAAGATCCATAGCCCTCATCAGGACTGCTCTCCTGAGCCCCTGAGTTGAAATTTTTAGGTGCTAAATAGAGATGGTTTAGACAAAGCTGCTTCTCCTTCTGCCTTTCTGATTTTGGTTATCAGGATTAACAAATACTTAGTCATCCAAGCCAGATAACTCAGAGTCATCTTCAACACCTCCTCTTTACCTACTGTATCTAACTGGTCACTCCATCTTATTGACACCTCTACTGTACCTTCTCTCTTCCTCATCCTTGGTCATGGCCCAGGCTCAGGCCCCCTGCATTTCTCTTTAGGATCATTGCAATAATATTTTGATGTTTTTTTTCTACCTGTATTTTCATTTCAAATCTATTCCCCATGGTGCCACGGGAATATTTCTAAAATGCAGATGTTACCATGTTACATTACTCTCTCCCAAGTTTAGAATTAACTACAAAGCTCTTTGTAAGAACTAATTCCATTTTTCCCTGCACATCTCCAGACACTCTTCCATAAGCACTTCACAAACCTTCAACTTTCTGTTTTCCTCTTATCCTTTTATATCTTTGCCATATTCCTCCTTATGACTAGAATGGCCTTGATATTTATTTGGTTGGATTTTTTCAAAGTCTGGCTCAAATGTGACCTCCTCAATAAAGGTTTTATGGGTCCATGGGGACTGAATTAATTTTTCCATTCATCTGCATTTTCCCATAGTACATTAAACTTAAATATTACTTATTCTAATGTATTGTGGCTAGTTTTTGGTTGCCTCCATTTTATTACAAGCTCCTTGAGTATTCCTGAGCTCTTGAATTGCATTTGTTCCCCAGGCCCTGGCATGGTACCTAGAATATCTTAGAGGCTTAACTGTATGTTGCTGTCATTAATATCACCTGGTCCATTTGAAGAAAGGTATCCATCCTTACTTTATAAAAATCTTTCATTGAATATCAATATTTTTATTAACACTATAATAACAATAGCTAATGTATATAGTGCTTATTATATATTAGGTATTGCTCCAAGGAATTCACATATATTAACTCATTCAATTCTCACAATGACTCTATTATTAAAATTATTATTCTTGTTTTATAAACAGGGAGGTAGGTAAGTTGCCAAAAATTAATGGAGTCAAACTTTAAACCCAGCCTCCCTGGCTCCACAGCTTAGATTCTGAAACCACAACACTATAGTATATCTCTTGGGAAAAAAGCTGATTTGTTTAAGAAACAGAGTTTTAGATTTTTTTTCCAGGGTAGCTGAATTGCTGAGGGTAATACTTGAACATTAGAGTATGTTGACATATTGCCATAAGTCTCCCTTTCCTCACCCTCATACTTTGTGTACACCTCCATCAGAACCTTTATCACGCTATATTTCAAGGCTTTGTTTCCATGTCTATGTCTTTAATCTGGTTGGGAAAAATTTGAGGCAAGAAATGTGTCTTTTGAAACTTAATGTCCTAACCACACATAGCATGGCACCTGACTGATACTTGCTCAACCAATGTTTATTGAATGAAATAATAAGAAATAGTGCTTGCATTTTTAAAGACATTAAAATTGCCACATCCATAAATGAAAGTTGACAAGTCCTATGACTTACAACCAATTAACTTGACTCCCAAGAAATATCTGCAGATTAGAATATCCTGTCCCTTTTAATGAGAGGAGTTTGCTCACTATGACTTTGATATCCTCTATCTATGGGTGGTGATTAAGATCTATAGAATCTGGAATCAGATTTGTCTGGGTGTCTTTACACGACTGCTATGAAATTAAACGAGGCAATACATGCAAAATATTTTGAACATACAGTACAGTTAGTACTCAGTAGATGTTAGCAGCTATAATATCATCATTATTATAAGAATGAATAGACAGCATTGGTATTTAAATATTCACTTATCAAGTTTTGGTTTTGATTATGAAGCTTCTTCGCACTTCAAAGAAAGCTTAAGACCATCAAAGACTTCATCTTCAAAGATCTGACTTTTTGAAATGGATTTTGACACCAGCTCCCCCACAGAATGATAAATCTTCTCAGAATCTCCGTCCAAGATTGCTTTCCAGCAATCATGTTGAGCAGTGAAACCAAAAAGACAGGGAAGGGAGAATGGGCCAGGAACTGAGCCGCATGGAATGAAAGACAGTAAATGAAAAGGGATGTAATCCGGGAATCATCGTGATGTTAAACAGCATGCATCAAGCCAAGTGGAGAGACAGCTCTGTCGGCGTTACCAGCAAGGTGAGACCCTAATAAGTCATGTCTACTTGATGAAATCTGAGCATCAACTGTGGCAAAGCCAAGAGCAATAACTAACCAGGGTGAACACGACATTGCACCTGGATCATGCTATCTCCAAGAGTAATTTGTGACACTATTTCAAGTGATTCCAATAGAACATGTTGTTCTCTGCAGAAATTATGATTTTGGAAAACAGGTTAGGGTTCATGGCAAATTTTGAGATGGAAATAGTCAGGAATGTCATAAACAAGCAAGAAATCATTAATAAGTTCATAACTGGAAGCCATAGTAACTGGCAATTGGACTTCTTTTTTTTAATAACCCCAAAAATGCTTAATATAGAAACAGGCAAGTCAAGAAAACTAAGCCTAATAAGTACTCAGAAATAAAATGAGAATCAAATGTGTATAATCATTAGGATGTGGTGAGTACTTGTTGACTTGGGAAAAGCAGAGTCTCATGGGTCTGGAAGCTGGAGCCATGGCTTGTAAGCCAGGCTGTGGGCCTGGCTCTGTGTGATGCTGGCTAAACTCCCAATACCTTTTTTATCCTTGTTAATTATCCCTCAGTGGCTTAAAATTCTGGACTTTGGAAAGCACTTTCCAAAGATCTAAAGATCTAAAAATCCTTAGATAGAAAGAGCAAATTTCTGATGGAAGAACCAACTTTCTTTCCTGGGAAGCATCCAGCCATAAAACGTCTAAAAATATCTTGGATGGCATATATTTGAGAAATATAAAGCAGAAATTCTATTTTCCCTATGACCCAGATTATTCTCATATGCAATTATCCTATATCTTTACAGTTAAATGGTAGTAATGTGTGTCTGGTGAGAGAACTGAGAAACTTACATTTTTCACTTCAGGGGAGCAGGGAAAAAAAAGGAATAGTGTTGGGATTGTGAGATTTTAAGTCTCCAAAGAAAAATGACTATTCGAATGAGCTTTTCTGAGACGGCCAGATTTAATTGCAATGTTGGATTATCCGTTGTGAAAATAAAATGTTGATAACATAATTAAGATTCCTTAGGTAACTTATCCTAGGACAATGAAAGACCGCGTCATGTACAAGAGGAAACTGGGCAGGGTGCCAATATTTATTGGCTACATCCCAGCTCTGTCAGCCTTGAGGCTAGATACCCCAATTCAGTATCTCAATACCAATACCTGGGTCCCCTTTCTAGAGGTATGTATGTATGTATGTATGTATGTATGTATGTATTTATTTTCGAGATTATGAATTAATTGGCTATTACAACGTGCACCTGCAGCTGAGAACCATACCCTCAGAGGAGTCCAGAGAGAACTGGTTCTTGCTCCCCAGTAGCTCTTTCTCTGGTGCTATTGAATTCCATTAATTTTCTCAGGCATGTTTCCTCGGAGTACCTGCATGATAACAGGATCACCCTGAAACACATCAGGTAATTAAATATTTTCCACCCGTAAGCCTGAGTACAAACATAAATTCAACATTGGGCCTTCCATGGGTTCCATCTTGGCCCTAAATTCAGAGTGGAATTTGAGGCAGCTGATGTAGACCTGCCTTTATAGAGACCGGCTCTAACAATCTTTCACCATTATCTCCCCAGGGTTCTGTAGTGTGCATAATATTCAGCAGTCTTGCATTGAAAGCAGCCAACATTGTTCTTTTTTTCCATTGTCGAATGTGGAATTGTTGTCTTTTCTTTAGACTTGAATCTGTGCTTCAGATGTGCCTGCGGAGTAAGATGCAGTGGCCAGAGTGATAGAGCCTCTGCCATCTGGCTTGGGATGGTCTAGAGGCACCACCTTTCCTGAGATTGGAACTGTACCTCAGCACCCTACCCCAGGTCTCACCACCCCCATGCCTTTGCTGAGGCCTGAGTGGTCCGAAGATCTGTGTGATGCTGCCCACGTATATAGTCCTGCCACTACAAAACAGCAAATGCCCTGTGGACAGAATGGCCAGGAGCAGCAATCACCTGCCAAGATCAGGCTACGGCAGTCACATTCCAATCACACAAAGTAAAAACCCTCTTGGCTTGCTATGATCCAAGTGAGACTTTATGAATCACCAAGGGGTGGGGGGGGTCCCCCCTCCCCACACATTCAAGTCCATGGTCCGCGAATCCAAGCCTTGTGAGAATCCTCTTGACAGGTTACTTTGGTCTATCATTCTACTCCCAATTTTATATTTCAGTGTTCAAAGCACATACACCAAATGTTGCATTTGGGATAATACTCCCTAAACTATAAAATCCTACCCTAGAGTGAGCTACCCAAGAGATATATTGGCTTCCCAAGGGTAAAAAGGAGGAATTAAGCCGGGCAGGCCCAGTTTATGGCAGGCTCCGACTTACCATCAGATAAATCATTCTACCTTCCCTGGGGAGGAGAAGACCACGGGATAGTGAAACCTGGGGAAATTTTTTTTTTTATTAACATATAATGTATTATTTGTTTCAGAGGTACAGATCTGTGATTCATCAGTCTTACACAATTCACAGCGCTCACCATAGCACATACCCTCCCCAGTGTCCATCATCCAGCCACCTCATCCCTCCCACCCCCCTCCACTCCAGCAACCCTCAGTTTGTTTCCTGAGATTAAGAGTCTCTTATGGTTTGTTTCTCTCTCTGGATTCATCTTGTTTCATTTTTCCCTCCCTTCCCCTATGATCCTCTGTCTTGTTTCTCAAATTCCTCATATCAATGGTGAGATCATATGATAATTGTCTTTCTCTGATTGACTTATTTTGCTTAGCATAATATCTTCTAATTCCATCCATGTTGCAAATGACAAGATTTCATTTTTTGATGGCTGCATAATATTCCATTGTGTGTGTGTGTGTGTGTGTGTGTGTGTGTGTGTGTGTGTGTATACCACATCTTCTTTATCCATTCATCTGTTGATGGACATCTAGGCTCTTTCCATAGTATGGCTATTGTGGACATTGCTGTTATAAACATTGGGGTGCACGTGCCCCTTTGGATCACTACATTTGTATCTTTGGGGTAAATACCAAGTAGTGGCAATTGTTGGGTCATAGGGTAGTTCTATTTTCAACTTTTTGAGGAACCTCCATACTGTTTTCCAGAGTGGCTGCACCAGCTTGCATTCCCACCAACAGTGTAGGAGGGTTCCCCTTTCTCTGTATCCTCACCAACATCTGTTGTTTCCTGAATTGTTAATTTTAGCCATTCTGACTGGTGTGAGGTGGTATCTCATTGAGGTTATGCTTTGTATTTCCCTGATGCCTAGTGATGTTGAGCACTTTTTCATGTATCTGTTGGCCATTTGGATGTCTTCTTTGCAGAAATGTCTGTTCATGTCTTCTGCCCATTTCTTGATTGGATTGGGAACAAATTTTTTTAAAAATTTATTTATTTAGAGAGAGAAAGAGAGAGCATGAGTGGGGGGAGGGGCAGAGGGAGAGGAAGAGGGAGAATCTCAAACTGACTCCCCACTGAGCACAAAGCCCAATTCGGGGCTTGATCCCAGGGCCTGAGATCATGACCTGAGCTGAAACCAAGAGTTGGACACCTAACTGACTGAGGCACCCAAGCGCCCCTGGGGAAAATATTTTTAAAAGGACAATAATACTAGCTTATAGACTGGTACATGAAATATGGTTGTAAATAAGATATTTATTGGATAGTAGATTTCAGGTTTCTGCTTCAAATTATACCCAACTAAGATTTTTTATTGAGACTTATTTTTAAAGAATTATTTGGCATTAATTACATACTTGGATTAAAATGGAGCAAGGCAACTAACTATGGAAATCTCTTATCAACATGGGTTTGGCTTTGATTTTCTATCCTTTTTGCTTTGTTTCAAATTTTATAATTTAAAGCATTTAAAACATACAGATAAGAAAAGGACAAAACAGACTCCTATGACTAAAATACGTTACTTGATTCAGATCTGTCCCATACAAAAAAGAAAAGATATAAATCTTACAGACACAGCTTAAGTCTTATTTTCCTCTGCCTCACACAGCCTCTCTCCTCCTTACCTCCTCCGAAAAAAATACGTTCTTCAGAAGTTAATGTTTAAAATTCTCATATATTTTTTATGCTTTAAATAACCATATAACTTGAGTTATACAATTTTATTTACTTTTTATTTTTATTTAGTTCTTTTAAAACTTTATTTTTTTTTGACAGAGAGAGAGAGAGAGAGCAAGAGAGCCCAAGCAGGGGGAGGGGCAGAAGGAGAAGCAGACTCCCTGCTGAGCAGGGAGCCCAACGCAGGCTCAATCCCAGGACCCTGGGATCATGACCTGAGCTGAAGGCAGACGCTTAACCGACTGAGCCACCCAGGTGCCACTTGAGTTTTAAAACTTTAGGTGAATGGTGTCAACCTGCCCACATCTTTTTGTAATTGACTTAAAAAAAAAATTGAACACTGTGATACTGAGACTTGTTCAAAGGGAGCGAATTCATTCTATGAGATGCTGCATTCTTGACCCCAGTTTATTCACCTATCGAGAAACAGCTCATTCATTTCTACTGCTTTGGAATTATCAACAGGCTCTACTCAGCACCCATGTGCATACTCATCTCTCCTGGCACACGTATACTATAGCTTCTCCAGGGACGATGCCCAAGAATGGCGCTGCAGGGACACGTGGAAATGCCCATCTCCAAACTGACAAACCGCTTTCCAAAATAATCATCTTATTGTCACACCAACCAATATTGATTGTGTGTTTTGACTTTTGGTTGGTTTGTTCTCTGGAATTTTATTATTTAATTTCTTTATTATTTTTTTTCTTTATTATTTAATTTTTTGAGGTCTCAAATGCAGTCGTGTCTCTCCAAGACAGTTTGTGTTTGCTTCTATTAGTTGCCTGGAGATAAAACCAATCTGAGTGGTTTGGGGTTTATCAGACCTTCTTGGTCACAGGAATTCAGACCATAAACCATGTGAGTGATGACTTGTTACAAATCCTTAGGGGAGATTTTGGTTTTTACTTTCACTCAATGGAAAGTTTCACACAGGTGTAGACCTACTGTATAACAGGTTTATTTCCTTTTCATTTTGCTACAGAGGGTAAAAGGCCCTTTGGGTAACCAGCTTTATGCAGAGGGTTTTTGTTAGGTATCCCCTATTAGCTTGGCCCAAGGCTTATCCTCTCTCCTTGCCCCATGCAGACATCAAAGTAGAAGCTCAAGGTCTCCAGGACCTACCTAGCCAAATTCCGTAGGATGAAAGCTGGATGTGGTATACATTGTATCACAGAATTCTAGTATTCCATCATTTTTGGTCCCTGTGTGATTTTTTTTTCTTGCCAGCTTAGCAAAACACTCAAAATGATTTTTAATATTTATTATCTTAGAAATGTAATAATTTAATTCAAAGTATCTACTCTGTAATGTGCCCAAAACAGAGATCACATTTAGGTCTTTGATCTACCTGTAATTTATTTTTTGTGTGTAGAAAGAAGAGAGACACATTTTTCCTTCCCAAATGAATAGCCGGTTGTACCAGCACCATTTAATAATTAAACCATCTTTTCTCCATTGACTTGTAATGTACCTCCATCACATGCTAAATTCCAGTATAGATAGAAATATGTAGATATGTTCCTAAGCATTCTTTTCCATTCATTTAATTTTCTTATCTAACTTGGTAGAGTCTCACTCTGATTTAATTTCTGAATATTTGTAATTGTAAGATTAGTAAAATGTGAATCCTCCCTTTTAAAATTCTTTCTTTGAAATTGTTCTGTCTATTTTTAGGTTTTAATTCTCCTGGATGATTTATAGAATGAACTTGACAATTACAACAAAAGAAAATTTTTAGGCTATTGATTGATCTTGCATTTAACTTACAGATTATTTTGGAAAGACTTGCTATCTTTATGATATGAAATGTTTCCATCTTTCTCTCTCTCTCAATCCATTTTATATCTTTCAATAAAATTCACCAACAAGACATAATGATTCAAAATGTGTTGGCACCTAGGGGCACCTGAGTGGCTCAGTCGGTTGGGAGTCTCCCTTCAGCTCAGGTCATGATCCCAGGGTCCTGGGATCAAGCCCCGTGTTGGGCTTCTTGCTCAGTGGGGAGTCTGCTTCTCCTCTCCCTCTGCCTGCCACTCTGCCTACTTGTGCTCTCTCTCTATCTCGCTGTCAAATAAATAAAAAATAAAAATCTTAAAAAAAAAAAAGTGTTGGCACCTAAATAACAGTGAAAAATTCAGTAGAACTTTAAAAAGAAATAGACAAACCCATTCAAAATTGCATATTTTAAAACATTTTTTCAGTAATTAACAGAAGAAGCTACAAAAAATTTATAGAGAACTCAGGTAACATTATTACTTACCTTGTGTTAATTGACATTTATAAAACATCACACCCAACAACTGCAAGATACACATTTTTTTCAGCCCACATGGAACATCGGCCAAAATAGACCATATGATATATAGTAAATATTAATAAAATTTAAAAGACTAAAATCATACTGTAAGTTCTCTCACCATAGTGAAAATCAACTAGAAATCAATAACAACAGCAAAAGTCCTAGAAAATTCCCAAATGTTTGGAAATTAAGCAACATGTTCTAAATGACTCATAATTTTTTTAAAAAAGCAAGATAAAATTAGCAAATGTTTTGAACTAAATGAAAATAAACAATATGACATATCAAAATCGGAGGGGTGCAGCCACAGCAATGTTTTGAGGGATCTTTCATTTTCAAGGAGCTATAAAAAGAGAGCAAATTAAATTCAAAATGTAGAAAGCAAAAAAATACTACAGATAAAAGAAAAAAAACAACAAAATAAAAACCAAATGTTTAATCCTTAAAATCAACAAAGTGAGAAGTTGGTTCTTTGAAAAGATTAATAAAATGGGTAAAGCCCGCCCTACCAGTATTGATCAAGATAAAGTAGAGACAAAGAAAAATTTTCCAACATGAAGAATGAAAAAGAAGATACTATTACTGATCTTCAGACATTAAAAGGACAATAAAGATACCATGGACAACTTTATGCTAATAAAAATTTGACAACTCCGTTTAAAAGGACAAATTCCTTGAGAATCACCACTTATCAAAACTACACAAAAAGAAATAAAACTTATAAATTATTAGAACTAATAAGTAAATTTGCAAGGTTGCTGGATACAACATCAATGAAAAATTGTTTTTCTGTATACTAGCAACAAGCAAATGGAAAATGAAGTGTAGCATCAAAAAACATTAAATACATAGGGTTAAATCTAATGAAAAATGTGTAAAAATACTATGAGGAAAGTTACAGTACAGTTTTGTGAGAAATCAAACAAGTCTTAAATACGTAGTAGGACATACCATGTACATGAATATATCCCTTTGTTTACCGTGAAAAAAAATCAACATTGTAAAATGTCCACTTTTTCCAAATTGATCTATAGATACAAAGCAATCTCAATCAAATTCTCAGCCTTTTTTTAATGGAATTTGGTGACTTGAGTCTAAATTCTGGTGGAAATGTAGTATCTAGAAGAGCCAAGACAACGCTCCTAGAAAAACAAAACCGCATGACTCTTAGATAGTAAGACTTACTATAATAATACAGTAATTAATACAGTGTGGTACTGGCATGAGGACACACAAACTCATGACATAGCATAGAGGCCAAGAACGTACCCATTTATATGAAGTCACCCGATTTGCGGTGACATTCCACAGCAATTCAGTGAGTGAACAGATGCTGTATCAGTGGAGGTCTGTCAGGAGATAGAAACCACACAACTAATTTGAACAAAGAGAATATAATGTAAAGCATTGTTCACGGAGTAACATGTTACGAACTACCAAAAGGGCAACAGAGAATCTAAGTGTAACAACTGCAGAAAGTGAATGCATCTACCATCCCTCGAGTTGAAGGATCAAAGGGAAAAGCTTGAAAAGTTAGAGAAAGTGTTTGTGGGGCTGATTCTCAGCTCTGAGGAGGGCTGATCTCAGCTGCTGCTTATGTTTACAAGTTTTGCAGGGCCAGAGGAGGAACTTGTGGGATGGGTCCCAGGCCTCTGAAAAGGGAGTGTTGTTGCTGCAGGACAGAACATTCTTCTGCCTCAACAGGGGTGAAATATTGGTGGGTGCCACTCATGGAGACCACCAGCCACAGACACCCTTGGGAATAAACCAACAAACTAACAAACAGGAAAACAAAGTTCTCCTTCTCCTCCAGCTTTGAAGCCTCTTTCTAGCAACTTCTACTGGTAGCGTTTAACAGCAAGCCAGCTGGCAAAACAGAAATGTGCTTTGCAAAGTCGCAGGCCCAGCATCACAAAACAGCATACAGCTAGGTGGGTTTGGAGCGAAAGACAGTAACTAGTAAAAAACTGGCACATGGAATGTTTGCAATAAATGGTATTGGAACAACTGTATTTCCATGTGATAAAACATTAACTTTAACCACTATTTCAAAACATATATAAAATTAATTCAAGATGGACCATCGACCTAAATGTGAGAAAAATCAAACTTTTCGAAGACACCAGGCCATTCTGACAGCCTTGAGATAGGCGAAGATTGCTTCAACAGTCATAAAAGCCATTAACTTCAAAAGAAATAATTGATAAAATATGCTTCAATAAATTATGAACTTCTGTTTATAAAAAGCCGTCATTCAAAGAGTGAAAAGGTAAACTACAGGCTGGGAAAAAATATTCAAAATACACATAAATGATGGAACGAAAGCAATGCAATTATAAAAAGGACAGAATGAGAGGTATAAAACAGTCACTGGCCTATAGAAATCTAGAGATTTCAGCAGCCAGATATTGTCAGTTTCTCCAATTCTGGGAATGGAAACAGCCTTTGATTAGACTTCAATTCAAAGGACTTATATCTAATATATATATATATATATATATATATATATATATACATAAAGAAGACCCTCGAATCTTTAAAAAGAAGATAGATAATTTAATTTAAAAATAGACAAAGACTTGAAGAGGCAATCCACAAGAAAGACCATCAAAATATCCTGTAAGTATATGCATCTTTAATTATCAAAGAAACTCAGGGAAAAATCACAGTAAGATACCACAATTTACCCACTAGAATTGCTAAAATTAAAGACTGACATTAATAAGCTTTGGTGAGGATGTGAAGCTCTCTTACATTGATAAGTAGTAAAAACTGGAACAATCATTTAGAAAAACTGACAGTTCTGAGAAAAGCTAAACATAGGTATTCTCTATTACACAAAGGTTTCATTCCTGAGTATCTACCTAACACTACAAATCTTATGTGCACCAAACGACATATGCAAGAATGCTCGTAGTTACTTTCTTGATAATAGTAAAAAACTGAAAAGAGGTCAGGGATTGTATCTTATTTGTCTGAGTGTTTAAAACATCTTGTAGAGTAAGTAACAAATCACTGGTATTCAATAAATTCAGTAAGTATTTTGGAATATGAGAATAGAAGAGAGACATTAGGAAGACCATCCTATTGGAAAACAAAGACAAATAAAGTCCTCTGTCCCTAGAGCTTATTGTGTTTTTTATTCCTTCCCTTTGCTACCATACATCAAAGCATTATTCAGCTACTTTGGGATTGCAGCCCTTGTGTCTTTCTCCCCTATGGTTTGTTTTCTTGACTTACATTAATCGTGTCTTCTCCAGCCCTGCCTCCTCTCTATGTCCTCTCCCTGTGTTCCCTTGTAAAAATAAATAAATAAAACAAAACAAAAGAAATCCTGAAACACTGAAGTATTTTTTTTTAAAAGATTTTATTTATTTATTTGACAGAGAGAGACACAGCGAGAGAGGGAACACAAGCAGGGGGAGTGGGAGAGGGAGAAGCAGGCTTCCCGCGGGGCAGGGAGCCCGATGTGGGGCTCGATCCCAGGACCCTGGGATCATGACCTGAGCCAAAGGCAGATGCTTAACGAATGAGCCACCCAGGCGCCCCGACACTGAAGTATTTTTTTCCTCTTTTAAGTATATAAAATGTATATTTCCTAAAATACAAAGTTATATCGTTAGCCAAGTATGTGAACAATGATACCTAGAAACCACAATTTTAAATGAAAGTCTTTTTTGGGATATAATATTCTTGCTGGATTGCATAGATAGAATTTATTTGTTACCACGATGAGCAATTATTTTTCAAGCATAGTCATTTTATAACTGCTTAGAATTACTTCTAAAACTAAGTTACAGGTCAAGTAAAAGTTTCCACAAACTGCTCTACCATGGTTCATTTACTACTATCCTCCAGGAACTTGACCTTCTGAAAGGGGATAAAAGGCTCAGGAAATAAGAATAATTCCATTTATTCCCTTAGAAATCAATGGGTAGCGTCAGATGAAAAGAAAAGCCAGTGTTTTTAAGAATGGAAATATTATGCTCTGACTCACAAAGGAAATCCAAGACTACGGGCATCATCTTGGACATATTTGTGAAATTATAAAGAAATACACTTCTTTTGTTCTCTCTTACCTTCTCTTTCAGGACCTTTCCCTAGCGCCTTCCTGTCCACTACTCCTCTGACCCTCTTCTTACCCTCTAGCCACACACTTGGAGCCTAAGTCTGGGGTTTCAACTTTATGTGTCTTTTTTGCTTTTAAATGACTGCTACTTTAAAAATATATATATTTTAAGGTGTTAGAAAATAAAGCTGAAAGTCCTACAAAATGGAATGAAGACTTGGTGAAACCCAAACAGATGAATGTCTATTATTTTTAGCACCATGCTAGAATAAAGGGACGTGTTTTGGGGGCAAGAGGACATGGCCACATTGCTTCGTTGATATGTGAAATTATATCAAATTTAAATTTCAGTGTTCATGAATAAAGTTTTATTGGAACACAACCACATCCATTTATGAATTGTCTACGGCTGCTCTTTTGCAAAATGGCAGATTTGAATAGGTGCAATAGAGACCATTTAACACACAAAAGCTAAAATAATTACTCCTTGATCTTTTATAGTAAAAAATTGCCAATTCCTGGTGTAGAGCATAAAATGAAGAAATAAACTAGACCATAGGCTACCAAATTTACAACCCTCTTTCTAGACCAAAGACAACTTTTCAATCCAGGCAAAAAAATTTTGTGTAAGGCTTAGGTTTAGTACATCTTAATGTCTGAAAACTAATCTAACATTAATATTTTCATGGCTTTTCTTTTTTGGAAGTATAGAACTTCCGGTAATATATTCTCCTTTCAGATCTGATTTATGTGAAAACTTACGGTCATTTTATTGAAAAGTAATTTTCTTTTATTTTAATGAGTTTCATTAAGGATTTACAGTGACAGATGAGGGCTATAAAGATGAATAAAAAATTGGCCCTGCCCTAGAGGAGCTGACAGTTAAGTAGAGAAAGTAGAGAAAGCACATAAATACTGGCTTACAATTTTTTCCCCCAATTTTACTGAGAAATAATGACATCCATCACTGTTTAAGTTTAAGGTGTACAGCATGATGACTTAATTTACATATATTGTGGAATGATTGCCACAGTAGGTTTAGTTAACATTCATCATCTCATATAGATATAATAAAAAGAAAGGGAAAAAAATTACTCCTTGTGATATAAAATCTTAGGATCTATTATTCTCTTAAAAACTTTTCTCTATATCATATAGCAGCGTTAACTATAGTCGTCATGTTGTACATGGCGTCCCTAGTATTTGTTATTTTATAACTGAAGGTTTGTACATTTTGACTACCTTCCAAATTCCTCTCCCCCCATCTCATGTCCCTGGTAACCACAAATCTAATCTTTTTTGCTATGAATTTTTTTTTAAGATTCCATATATGAGATCGAATAGTACTTGTCTTTCTCTGCCTATTTTGCTTAGCATAATGCCTTCAAGGTCCACCATATCATCACAAATGATAGAATTTCCCTATTTTTCATGGCCAAATAATATCTATCTATCTATCATTTATATCTCACAAATTTTTATCCATTCATCCTTCAATGGACCCTTAAATTGTTTCCATGTCTTGGCTCCTGTAAATAATGTTACTATAAACATGGGACTGCAGGTGTTTTTTTGAGTTAATGTTTTCACTTTATGGTATAATCCTACAAGTGGGATTGCTGGATCATATGGTAGTTCTATTTCTTTTCTTTCTTTTTTTTCTTTAGAGTGGGGGAGGGGCGGAGGGAGAGAGAATCTTAAGCAGGCTCCATGCCCAGTGCAGAGCCCAACGTGGGGCTCAATCTCACAACCCCGAGATCATGACCTGCGCCAAAATCAAGAGTCGGACATTTAACCAACTGAGCCACCCAGGCGCCCTTTTATTTCTTATTTTTTGAGGAAACTCCATACTGTTTTCCATAGTGGCTGCACCTGTTGGCTTATAATTTAATAGTATAAGTGTTCTAATACAGGTAAAAAGTTATGCAGAATTTTCCCTCTTCCAATCCCTCTTTCATCTGGCTTTTAGAATGAGCTAACTAAAGATGCAGATATGATCATACTTTCTTGTTTTAATTCTTCAATTCCTATCCTCCTGGTTTCAAGATGAACTCCAAACCCTGAATAATGGTTTCCTCCTTTCCAAATATTTTTCCTGAATGTCATGCTTTGTAATTCCCCAGAAACTCCACAGTCCCTTGATTGTAAGCCTTTTTCCTTCTTTCCTGTTATTTTCTCTGCCTAGAACAGATCTTTCACCTGCTGGCTGAGAGAGAATTCTCTTTGACCAATTAGAGCAGTCCACGTCCCAGTCTCAGTGATGAGTTCAGAGGTGGGTACAATAGCCAAGCCACTCCCACGTGAGACGAATCTCGGGTTCCTGATGGAGCTGGTAGGTTAAAGGTGCACTTGTTCTGTGGGCGTTGCTAAGCTTTGTAGAACGTAAGTCAAAACTACCTCTGACTTCTTAATTATACACACTGGTTTTTCTTCAGCCAGTTTGAGTTGGATTTCTTTCACTTGAAGCCAAAAGAATTCTCATATAGTTGGCTTCACAAAAAGGTAACATGTAAAGCAGATAGGGAAGAACAAGTATGACTTTTCATGCTAGAACAAGAGGAAAGGCAGTTTTTACATAGGTTGGCGCATATATGTATTTCCTTTGTAGAGTGAAAAAAACTTAGCTATTTTCATGAGGCTTCTGAATCCCTGCTTAGAAAAGAGAATTATTATATGCTTGGATTTTACAATTCCTATGGATGTTTATCTCTGCAGGAAAAAAAAAGTAAAAGTTTGATTCATGAGTCTGATGATTTTGTAGGAATCTATATTAACAGGAGTATGTCTATTACTTTTGCCTCTTGTGATATCTCTGGCTGATTGGCTTCCAGATACAGTGCTAGGAAACCAAAAAGTTCACACACACACACAGGCAAAAAAATACAGTGGAAAATGCCCAGGTCTAAAAATCTAACAAACAAAATTTTCACAAGAATATTTAATACTCAACAGTAAGTATATTCCTATATTATATCCCAATTCCATATTATAAATTCATTAAGAAGGAGTAAATAGAAATAGAGAAAACTAATGCCTGATTGAACCCTTAAATTAAAAAAAATCTTTTGTTTGTTGTACTTTTAAGATGATCAGTCTTCTGAAAGGCCTTGGCCCAAGGGACACTGTCACATTTGCAGCGGCAGAATTTGTTAGCAAAGCACTTTTTGGCAAGTAAATGTGTTCTTGTGTAATCTTTAAGATATAATTACAGAATGTTAAAGCTAAAGACATGTCAGCCAGGGGGACTAATGCACACAGGGGTTAATTGATGTTCCAGTTGTGTTACTTTTCTCACAATCACTTAGGCTTTGAGCATTCAATAGCACTTTCCTGTCAACTCCAATACTCTCCATGGCTCCCTACTACTTGAAGATGAAGTCCAAACTCAGCCTGAAAGATTTTCTATAATCAAGCTCCAATACACCTTTGGAGAGTGTCCCCCCACCACCTCCATACACAGTGAGTCAGAGCCAGCTGAGCTAGTCTTCTGGAAATCCCTTCCTCTGTTTCTTTGCTACTGAAATTCTCCCTGCCTAGTACACCCTTTTTGCTCTTATACTCCACTAAAAAATCTACATAAGCGTCAAAATTATCTTTTTAGGGTTATATAAGTGGTTATGTGTCCTTACTAGAACATTTGGAAAATAGAGAAAAGTAACAAAGAGGAAGCAAAAGTTACCACAATCCCATTATCCAGAGTGAACTAGTCCAAACATTTTCATGCCTTTGCCTCCAGTCCTTGCTTTTATATCTATCTTGCAGTCATTTTTCTCATGCTATATATATAATTTCTTACCCTGGGGTTTTTTTCTTCTAAAAATTATATTATCAGCAATTGCTAGCATCATTTAAGGTAATTTGAAAACTTTATTTCATTGGTTATATCACTGGGCACATCTATTGTAGAAAATGTAGGCCATTCCTAATTTAGGGGCATCCTAATTAAAGAATTCATGAACACTGTGGAAGAATATAATCGAGGGACATGAGCTCTGCGGTCAGATGGATCTGGGCTTGAGTTTGGGGTCTGTCTTTTATAAGTTATGTGATTCTGAGTTTATTGATTCATTCATTATTGAGCAGATACTTATGGAAAGGCGATTACGAGCTGGATATCTGGAGATGGTGAGAGAGCATAAATAAGTCAATTCCTCCTTGAATCTATAGAGGAGTATGACAATAAACAGATAAATGCACAATACTGGTTGGTGATGGGCCATGAAACAGAGGCAACAGAGAGCAAGGTGGGCACCCTCAGCTCGATGAGCTCTAGGTGCGCAGAAATACTCGGATCTTATTCATTTTATATCCCTGTGCCTAGAATAGGAGTCCAGTGAATAATTGTTGAATAATTAATTTACATTAGCAACTAGGACTACTGTTTTAAATATAAGTAAGTTACTAACGAAAGTTATTATTATCTGTCAGTAGATGGCAATGTATGAATTTTCTAGAATAAGTAGGCTTAAATTTAATATAACTTTGCAGTGGAGTTTGCCTCACTGGAAGTGATTTTTCACTTTAAGAGAAAATTAATAGCCTTTCCCAGAAAATTCGTGCCATCAAACCTTGCATTATAAAAACAATGACTCAATGGGAAGTGGGGTTTAGCAGTTACTGTGTTTCTGATTCACAATAAAATTATTTTGTGCATATATGTCAATGACATCAACTTACAAAAATCTCCTTGCCTGTTTTACAAATGCTGGCTAAAATATATGAATTGATGGATCTAAACCATGAAAACCAAACCTAAATGTGCTGCTGGTTGGTCCCCATCTACGCAGGAGCCTTTTAGAGTCTTTCATTCACTCCTAGCCTTGATTTTACTATTTAGCTTGAAGCACACTTCAGGATAGCCTCAACTAAAGGAAAAAGAGGGCAATGGTAAATAAAAGATGTTAATAGAGCAGGTTGTGTTTTCCAGGTTTTGTTGTCTCTACTTTTTTCCTGTTCTCTAAGTCATGCTCTGACTCTCAGTTGTGATCTGGTTAAGAACACAACATGAATTGGGTTCCTTAATTCATCAGTCTTGGCTTATCCTGTTTGTATGACTCACAAATCCACATCACAGGGAAGATGCTTGCATTATAATTTATGAGAAAGACACAGGACCTTATTTCAATAACCATCTAAACAAGAGAGAGAGCCCATAGCCTTAGTTAGAGACCATAGCTTTCTCCCTGGTTGTGGATGTTAGCACCTGTTTGACAGCCCATAGTAAAATTGCTATTTCTACATGGTGCATATGTGTCTCACCTGGGAAGAGTCATTCCTTGTATTCTTTTTTATCCTCCTATTACTAAGTGAATGCCTAAGCTGGGAAGCAGTCAGTCATGCATAATCAAGCTGAGAAATGTGTGCTGTGCTCTGAAAGTGAGTTCTGTCTAGTAGCAGAAGAAGTCATATGCAGTCTCCTCCGAACATTGGGAGGTCACTAAGTGGGCCGGGGCCAGAGTAATTCATCCAAACATGGCCCAGAGGAATGATGAGTTTTTTAAACACCAGGCATACCAATGCATTGGTTTGAGACAAAGGCAATAAGAAAGCAAGTGTCCAACAGTTTCCATTGTTCTACTCCCTAAACTTGTGGTTTGTTCTGTCCTTGGACTTGATTTAATTTTAACGATGTTCTCCAAGGGGCAGCCAAATGTTATTTTAAAAATATAAATCAGATCATGTCACTTCTCTGCTTTACCTCCACCCCCTACCCCCACCCCCCGTTGCCCATGGCTCTCCATTGCTTAGAATGAAATCCAAAATCCTTCAAGGTTATGCATGACCTAGCTCCTGCATGCTGGCCTCCATCAGCTGTGACCCTTGGTGATTATCTTCCAGCTACTCTGGACATTTTCCTTCTGAATCTCCAGTGCTTAGAATAGTCCCAGGACATAGCTGGTACTCAGTATATATTTGTTGAATGATTGATCAAATGAATGAATGAATGAATGAATGGCCCAGAGTAGCTGTTATCAAATTTGGCTGCACATTTGAATCATCTAGAGAGCTACTAAAAATAAAGATGTCTGAAATACACTCTTAGAGTTTCTGGTTTCATGTCTGCTATGAAGTAGAGTATTGGTATGTTTAAAAAAAATAAAAAAATAAAGAGCACCTCACTTGGTTCTAATGTGCAGGTAGAGTTGAGAAACCATGACCTGGAGGAAAGGGCCATCATTAATAAACTACGAAAAGGCCTTGCTCAGACCCCTGAGCCTCTCCGTTGTAGCTGTCACTGGCATACAATCCTATGTATTCTCAAAAAGTAAATCTTTTCCTATTTCTTGCTACAAGGTCCTGTTAGATTTCAAATTACTGGCACGTATTGGCTGTTATGACGCAATAAAGCTTGGTTCAATTTTCTTTGCTCTCTGCTAGAATCACTAAGTTAGGTTTCTGGAAATTTCTGACATGGAAAAGGAAGGACCATCTGAAGCTGTTTCACATATTACAGCTTTGCTGATTAAAAATATCTGGGTCTCAGCCAGAGGTGTCATCGTGTTGGCTACACGACTATTGCAAACAAACCCCAGCAGCCAGGCAGATATGAAGTTCAAAGCTTATTTAGACTGGGAACACTTATTAAAGAAAATGTCATTTGTGCTCAGAATAATGGCTTGTAACTCTTCCAGCATTATTTTTCACCTAATCGGATTCGTCTTCTACAGAGCAAATTCCAAGGAGGAAATCTGGAAATTTTAGCCTGGTAGATACAAAGAGACCAGATGGCCGACAGGTACCGAGCTGGTTTTTGTAGTGGGGCACACTGAATGAAAAAGACAAGTCTTTTTAAGATGACAATAAATTTCCCAAATGGTCTGTGTGAAATGTTTAAAGGTTGAAGATAAAGGTTTCGGGTTACGTTGTCCTTAATATGAAAGGGGGATAAATGGAGCCAGGTGGGCTGTGATTTCAGACTTAAGCAGACCTGAATTCTGAAACTGTGAACATTATAGAAGGAACTGGGTGGAGTTTGGAAGCAGTAAATTACTTTAGAGTCTACCCTGGAAGCACAGACACTCTCTACTTAAAATGATCCTTTTGAAGGTAAGACAGTGAGGTCTCAATTAGAAAGGACCAACCCTCAAAAGATTCTATTAACTATTGGAACTGCAAATAAATAGTTTCTTTTCTAGATAGCAGAGCATTGAAATAACATGAATTTTTCTTTCCTTGTTCCCCTCTCGCACTCAAATACTAGATCCACTACAGGTCTACCTCCCGTTAGCCTCCACTCCCAAACTGAAGGGGTTCTTGAAAGTGAACTTTTTTCCCTTAATTTATTTGAGCACAAAACTTGTCCTAAAATGATGTGGGGCTCTTACTAATCTTTATGCATATGTTTCACTGACATGATCTTATGTTTGGGTGTTTCCTCAGACTTCCCCAGGGATGCTACATGGTACTCAGCATAGGAGACCGATTACCTTTTCAAAATTTGAAAAATTTGAATTGCAAAATACATCTGGCTTAGGCTATGAATATACCTACTCAAACTTGTCAATTTGCAAGAATTAAAACACTCATTAGGGTTGGTGGGTCAGTGATGCCATACCAAGTACTTTTGTTTATGTCTTGCCAAAATGTGGCGATAGCTCTGTCTATTCTCAGGGAAACACACCTCTGAGATAGTGGGAAGAGAGAGAGCTTTCACTGGTTCTTAATTCAAAAAACAGAAGTCAACATCAAGTAACATACTGAAGGTTCTTTTTAGCACTCTAGAGCTGCTAAAAGTGGGATTTAACATGAAGTTTTCACTTTTTAAAAATTATTATTATTCTTTTGGCAGCACTTAAGCCAAGTCCTGAGAGATGATTTTGATCAAGTTTATGTAAATATCACATAGATAAAATAATTGGTCAATTGAACTGGGTCTGGGCTGAGTTTGGATAACCATTCTGACTGATGATACCTAACAGATTTACTTGAACTACATTTGTAAGTTCCTTTTCTATGAAGTATTCAAAGTTGGACAAAATGACTTGACTGCTTTGATCTTGAGTATTGTGATGCCAGACTCCTGTTCATCTTGGATCAGGAGGCATCATCCCCAGTGTGACTGAGGCAGAGCACTAATCCTGTGGTTCTGCATTGCTCAATGTGGAGACATTTTACAGAGCATAGTTTCCCAGGTAACTGAAACCTAGCCTCACTATCTTTCCATTTTAGGGACTTTTGATGAAAATAGTTCTAAAATATATCATGGATTTCCCAAGCAAAATGGATATAATAGATCTTTTGTTGATATCTCAAGGTAACATTAGGAACATTTTCTTTAAAATTTCATTTTTATGAACTAATGACCTCAAGAAATTTTGATATACATAGAGCTGTTTGCACTTATAGCCTGAGCTCCCCCTGGGTCCCATAAGTTAGGGGATCTTCAATAAGGACATCCTAGTCATTTGTGTCGAACTCTGCTGAATCAACAGCCCCCACTTGTCAAGTGACAGGATCTCAGTTCTTTCCCTCAATGGGAGGGTTGTCTTACTTTTCATCACAAGCTGAGCTTCTGTCATTCTTCTGTTCCAGTTGCTCTCGCTTTCCCTCGGGCTGATTGCTGGGGATCTACTCATTGCCTGCACCTGGTTCCACAGGTCTGTTGATTGATTCACCCATTAAAATCATCAGTATTTATTAAGCACCAACTATTTTCCAGGCATTTTTCTATGATCTTGGGCTACATCAGTAAACAAAATAGACAAAACCCCTTCTCTCCTGGAATATTCCACTGGAGGGGTCTCAAGCTCTTACCTTTCTCTCTTTGGCTAGCATCCATCTCTTGGTGTTCTTTATAGCAGAGTTGCTAGGACTCCCGAATTTATAACCTTTCAGTGATGGGATGGAAGGACTTAAGTCCAGCCCTTGTGCTCTACCCCAGGACAACTGCTTCTTTTCTATACATCTGGTCCTCTTTCTGAACCTCCTTTTAAGATGATGGCAAATTCTTATTCAAGGGCCCCATGTAATTTGAATACTGTGGCTGTCCCTCTCTCATTCTATCTAACATGGCTGGTTGCATATTCCAATCTTGAATTAGGCAGAGCCCTTGTTCTTCCCATGACATATTTTTGCACAATGAAAATCTTAGGATTCTGCTAGATACTGGTGGTGATGTCACCTAAATTTGTACAAGGCATGCCTGAGCCTCAACCTGGCATCAATGTTATGCATTCAACAATAAATGTCTCTTCTATCTGTCTATGTCTAGTGGTCCCTTTCTCCTTTTCTAATTGATTACAGGTTGGCAAATCATATTAATGTTGCTAGACTGCTATGTAAAGTAAGGGTAAATAGTCTTAGGGAAGGCTTAAGGATTTTCTTTTAAGAAAAGTATATGAGGTTAGAGTGCTTTAGATCGTTCAGGTATTTGTGGGGTTTTTTGTTTGTTTGTTTTTAACCTCCATTTTATTATTTTATTGTTTTTTCTTCATTTTAATTGAAGTATGGTTGATATACAATATTATATTAATTTCAGGTGTACGACACAGTGTTTTTTGTTTTTTTTTTCTCCGATCTTCCTTCTGGTTCTGATCCTGGTCTTGACAGGTAGCATTTTTGACAAGTAAAGTGATATTGAGTAAAGATTTCTCCTGGTGCATTTCAAAACAATTTCCTGGTATCAGGATTTGAATGAGAGCACAGGATGAGAATTCCAAAGTTTTGGGGTTTTTTGTCTAGGTCCTCTAGTGAGTATGATTCTGGGACAAATCCTGGAGCCCCTCTGTCTTTCCTCCTCTCTTTATATTTAAATTTGGCATGACAACTTTCTTTAGAACTTTCAGGTGTGACCCTTTCTACTTTCTTATTTTAACTTCAAGGGCATCAGATGGTTAATATTCTTCCAAAGTATTGAGGGGAATGCTTTCCTATAAAGAGACCGAGTAGCAAATCTGAGATCTCAGGGGAGTCCTACTGATTTCACATTTTCTGTCTTTTGCATTACTCTCAACAGGGACAAAAATATGTATTCTTACATACATTGTTGAAGTATTAGAAAAATAAAATAATAAACTCTAAAAAACTTGAAAGAAAAATACCGTTATATCCAAGATGGTGACATATTTTTTCATTCTCTGTAAAGTATGCTTTGAAGGCAATGGGGATGTTTCGGCATGTTGGTTCTCCATCCTGTGTGGCATGAGGAGAAACTGGTTTAGATGGTGTAGGAAAAGTAAGTGAACAGAAATGGAGTTCCACTTTAGCCTCACAGACAGAACCATATTTATAAACTTCGCAGGGTTTGTTTTCATATTTGTGTAGCCCTTGACTTTTATTTTCCAGATTCTATGCGAAGAAGCAAAAGGATGGAAGGGGCGAAGTACTGGGGAGGTGGGGGCAGGGGCAAATGCTGTGAGGACGAACTGCTCAAGAAAAAATTTTTAAGCTCAATTATGTAGGCTCACGAGGTTTATATCATTTCGACATGCTTAGAATAAGTATCTAAATTGAAACAGAGCTAGAAATTGTTTGATGTTCATCCATCACTAAATTTAACCTGTTTTTTTGCATTATGCATGTTGTTATGTTGCTTTACCAGTACTTTGTGTCCCTGGGGACAGTTTTTCGTCTTTAGAATTTCTTCTCCTGTGGTTAGGAAAACAAATGTTACTCTGTTGTATGAAGAGTGTGGTGGAATTTAAGGCCCCGTGAATGTGACAGACCAGGGCATGAGAGCCTTTGAAAGAGCATCTTACTCTTCTCATCTGCACTACAAAAACATCTCATTCCATTCATTCAAATGAGACTCCCTCAAAACTCAGTTTCTCAAAATGTGACACATTAGATTGCATTCAATATGATGGCATTAAACACAGAAATGCGTACCGGTAGAAAAAACCAGAATAACTGTGAACTAGCTCCTATTATTTTGGCTAAGTTTACTAACAAGTAAACTGTCTACACCACATCTTTAGCAGAAACTGCATTGCTCTAGCCATCCTCAAAACACTTCTTGTTCAAGAGACATTTGAGCATGGGTTTGAAGACAGGATCCAGTGGGATATATTTATTATAAACTCCCCAAATCAGACCTCAGGCAGATGTTACATCCTGTCCTCTGGAAGTTTTCTTTTCTCTTTTTTTTTGGCTCTCTGTGGTTTGCCCTAGAACCTTGACCTTCAGGCAATGCTGTGAGATCTCTTCCATCTGACCTGTTCTCCCTGTGCAGGTGGAATGATGGAGGGTGGGGAGGCATTGTTTTAAATAATTCAATGGTGTTTCATGTGGTTAATTATTGTTGTCCCTGACTGTTTCTTCTAATATATTTTCATTAACATTTTATTGTAGCCTGAGGCTAGTTAAAAACCCAGGAGACACTTTTATAAACCCACACCCCTTCTCTCCCAGTTTTCCATCTGTACTCACTAACTGGTTCACTGGGGGTCACTTGCAGAACTGCAAATGTTAAAGATTTTAAGGACAGCTGGCTTTATTTTTAATGGAATAGGAACTAAACTTTGATCAATGAAACAACCATAAAAGAAAAAAAAAAAACATAGGTGGTTCTTTTGTTAACTAGCTGTTTCAGTGAGGAAATATAAGCAAAATCATGTTGAAATTCTCTTTCTTTTCTAACATAGGAAAAGTGCAAGAAGGGGGACTTTGACCCATGGAAATTAGAAAATCTTTTCTATCTCCAACACTGGTCAGGTTCATCTGACACATGCAAATGGATAGTCTTAGTAATAAAGCAACATAGGGAACTTGAAAGAAACTGAGCAAGTGAACTGAAGGCTGGCTCAGATAGAAAAGGTACTGGAAGAGCTTTGTATTTAAGGCCCAGAAACTTTCTGATCTAATGGCCTGGTCTCACGTGGTCCCTCTTTCCAAACTCCCGACTCCTTCTCTCCCTCTGCCCCATCCCCTCTTCTCTTAGAGCCCGGTTTCAGCATTAGAACTCTATGTGATGCCTCCGCTATGGATGTGATTGTCCTGACCAGCGAGCACCTGATCTGGTTTCTTTTCTTAAAACTCCTCTCCTGAAATTCACTTGTCAAAGAAACTTTAGTTAGTAGTTTGGATCTTTTTTCCTTTCTCTGTTAATCATAATGTTCAGAATTTTTAATACCAGTAGCTTCACACAGACTTTAATTCCTGCATACATGTTTTACTTGAGAATTTAGCTTTGATCTTCTTTAGGACTATCACTCGACAATTCGTCTGGCTGGAGTGGCTCAGGAAGAAGAGTGGTAAGCTAGCTGCCATGGATGGACAGTCTCCATCGGAAGCCACTCTCTTTCACCTGCTGGCTAGGTCATGGGGCGTGGGGCTGCAGGAGCTGCCCACACAGTCCTAGAAGTTTTTCAGGACCCTGCCACGATATTTGGCCCTCCTTGCCCCTGGGAAGAAATGGACTCTCTCTGAAATGGTTTCATTAGATGGATGACCTGTATTCTTGGTCTTGCTATGTTCAAGCATGCATTTTAGAAGTTGTGAGAACTGATCCTGATTATCACTTTACATCCATTCCTTCCTATGGAGTTCATGATCTCCTCCTTAACCACTTAAGGTT
The DNA here is from genome assembly GCF_004348235.1 of Phoca vitulina. Classification (NCBI taxonomy): domain Eukaryota; kingdom Metazoa; phylum Chordata; class Mammalia; order Carnivora; family Phocidae; genus Phoca; species Phoca vitulina. The sequence continues at coordinate 3,391,941 of NW_022589726.1, forward strand.
AATGGAAGACTTCGCTGTGATTCACCAATGAACTATGTATTTACTGAGCGCTAATAAATATTTTATTTTTAATACAGAGAATTACAACAGGTGCAGTAGGGCAGGGAAGAAGTGACTCTGAAGTAAAAGTGTACTTTGGCCCTTCCTGCTTCACAAAGTTTACCATCTAATTGGGAAGACGGCTTACTAGAATTTGCTAAAAACTGAACAGGTTGGGGAAGGGAGGGCAGCTCATTTGGCTGGCACGACCCAGAAGTTCTTCATGAAGGAGTTTGGAACTGAAACTAGGCTTTGAAGAATGTGGAGGGTTCCACCAAGAGGAGAGACGTTTGTAAAAGTGTGTTTGTTAGGCACGGCTTCTGAGTGAACACCCCTTTTCCTGTATGTTTCTACTTTATATCCATCCAACCATCCATTGCATTATTGTAGGTTGACTTTGATCCTAGGTTTAGGATAAAAAAAATACATTTTCTTTCACTCTTTTTGATAAACACCAATGAAGAGAATTGATGAAAATAATAAATAATGGAATTGTAGTCCCCAGTTGTATAACAACTGAAGTGAGTGTTTTGCAATCTGTGCTGTCTTAACTTTTTTTATTTAAAAAAGAAGCAGCATGTTTTTATTACAGAAATTTTGGAAAGCACAGAAAATTTACAAAGAGGAAAATAAGAATGCTTATAATCTCTTCAGAGAGATGAATGGAAACATTTTGGTAGATGGCTGGAAGGGTGGCCATGCACAGTTGGGCTGGTTATGCATTTCAGGGCTGCAGGGAACGGCCTTTCATGGGGGACACGGATGTCAACAGAGCCCCCGGAGCATGTGAGGCAGTGGCCCTGATGCCCGTCACTGGGACGCATCCCGCAAACTCATGGAGCCTGACCCTTGTCACTGATTAATGTCAAAATAATTTGTGTATAATAAATAATTATCTCAAATATATTTTTTATTTTTTTTAATTTTATTTATTTATTTGAGAGAGAGAGTGAGAGAGTGAGAGAGAGCAGGAGAAGGGGGAAGGTCACAGGGAGAAGCAGGCTCCCCGCTGAGCAGGGAGCCTAAAGCCTGGCTCCACCTGGGATTCCAGGAACATGACCTGAGCCTAAGGCAGACGCTTAACCTACTGAGCCACCCAGGCATCCCTCAAATATATTTTTAACTAGCTAACAGTATTTTATTTTTTTAACATATCACCATTGTGAACAAATTTCCTACTACTTGACGTTTGGGTTTTTTCAATTTTTCAACTTAAATTAATGTCCTAATGATTATTCTTGCAAGATATAGATGTGAATTTTATTGTAATTTGTTGTTTCCTGGATTAAATTCCTAGAATGAGACTTGATGGGAAAAACAGTCTGAACACTGAAAAAAAGTTCTTATTGCACAGTAACATACAAAAATGGCGCAAATCATAAATGTACGGCTTGTCGAAGCAGTTCCTAGAATGAGAGACAGTGTATTGCCAGAAACCCCCAACTTCACCCAAACCCCCAACTTCCCTTTGTACTTCTCTTTAGTCATGACCCTCCGAGGGGAACCACTACCTCGACTTCTAGTACCTTAGACTATTCTGCCAATTTTCGTACTTCGAATAAATGAGCTCATAGAGTGTTCATCATTTATGAGGCTCACTCACATCATGGCATGTAGTTGAGGACTGTTTGTTCCATTGCTCATAGAATTCCATTGCAGAACGACGCCAAAATTTATCCATTCTATTTATTGAAAAACATTTGGATGGTTTCTGGATTCCGACCTCTGCAAATAGCACTGTTAGGAACATTTTAGGGCCTTTCGGTCAGCATAAGTAGGAATTTCTGTTAGGCATAGGTAGGAAGTGGTTGGGTTGTAGGAAGTGCAGGATTCAGCTTTAGAAAACTGCCGAGCCTTTCATTAAAGTGGTTTTATTTATTTACATTCCCACCAGCAATGCGAGAGTTCTGGTTGCTCCACATCATTGGGATACCTGTATTATCAGTCTGAGCCGTACTTAGTTGTAGTTTTAATTCACATTGTTTTCTGATGGCTAATGTAAGCCCCTTTTCATACGTTTACAGTTACCGGGCATTCGGAAGTCCTCTTTTTTGAACCTATCTATTTAAGTCCTTTGCCCATTTTTTAACGAGTTGTCTGTCTTTCTCCTCTTGGTTTGTAGGAGGGAACTAGACATTTTGTTTAAAGATCCTCTTTAAAACTTTAGGGATAGGCACAAATATTTACTCGGTTGAGCACTAGATAGAAGAAGTGATAATCCCTGGAATTCACACACACGTAAAGAATATCTGCTGTGTGAAGAGAACCAAAAGGATTTATTTTGGACGTGAGAGCATATTTTAATTCTAATACAAAATTTTAAAAATCATGCTTTCTATAAAATTCCCAGTGTCTCGGAGTGCATGAACCAGAGTGCAAAAAATAACAATGTTTATCCTGACATTTTATTTAGAAGCATTTTTAAAAAATCAAATTGTGTGAATGCTCCAGGCTGGCAATAGGAACATAAAATGACAAGGAAACAATTTTAAATTCTCTAAAGAAGAAATGAAGAAAAAATTATTCTAAAAATGTTCGAGTTTCAAAATGTATCTCTATTTAGATGGTGATGATATATCCAGGGATATGTAGCAGATGTTCTGGCCTGGGTCCAAGCCCTGCTTGGAGGTTTGGAATCAAGGAAGACTGTTACATTATGTGTGAAACACCACTTCAGTTCAGAGTCGGCTAGTAAATGGGTTAACACCAACTTCATAGTCTTTTCGGGCTGATTAGCAGGAAAAGCATTCCCAGGTGCAAATATCCACACACTTAAATCACTGTTAAGAAAAAAAGAAGGCATCATATGATCCATCTCTTGGTCTCTTCTAGATGCTGTAGGCTGAATGATTTTATATTTCTAAAATTAGGTGGGTTTCAAGGGCCATAGTATTCTTCTTTCTCGAAGAAGATAATAAATCTATGCCATTTTTACTGACCCTACATTAAATTCTGTGGGTAAAAAAAAAAAAAGTTGAAGGTGAAAGTTAAGTGGAGTGAAATCTCCCTAGTCCACTTGGGCATTCTTCCAAAAATCTTTACAAATTGTACAACTTTCATCAATTTGGGACTGAACAAACTACCATTGAAGGTTCTGTCCATTACTTTCTTAGCCATGAAAGGAACATTGTCCTGAAATATTAAGCACGACATATGTGTGAGATGGTAAGACTCCACGTCTTTTAGATATTTGGAAAAGTATATTCTGTAGAGATAAGACCAAAGAGGGCTTCGTGAGTATGTGTTCAGTTTTTATGCATCTGGCTTTACTCCCATCCCTTTTTCTTTCTTGTATAGCAGAGAAATTTTTACTGGTTTGTAGAAAGGTCAAAAAAAAAAAAAGAAAGAAAGATATTTTAACTTGATAATAAAAGGCAAATAAGAGGACATATAAACAAGCAATGAAGGAACAAAGGTTTTCCTTTCCATCAAGAATTTCCTGAAGAAGTCACAGATTTCACCCAGGTAATCAATACCTTATTGAGTTCATTTCTCTGAAATCTTGCCTAAGTTCACACAGGAAATTTTTAGATACACACCAAAGCACAAAACTTGGGCCACTATCCATCCTATAGGATAAAAAATTGGGGGTGACTCTCAAAGAAATTTTGGTGAACTTGAACAGTACAGCTGCTCTTTATGGATTTTATCAACCCATGTGATTTCATCAGACATTGCCTTCTTTCTTCTGTGGACTTTTGACCTATGATGATCATCAATTTAAGATCAAGGCTCATGACCCAGCATCATTGCTCTGGGACTTATTATAGAAAGCAAATAAATCAAGAAATGAGGAGCAAGGTCCAAATTAACAAACAGCACCATATAGAAGAGATCAGTGGGGCTTTTATATGAGTTAACTAAGGCTAAGATTACTTTTAAGTGATATGAGTAAATCAGATGTCCTTTATTTTAGGCTCTGTATCAGAACTGAAGTACCATCACCTTTAAGTTTTATAAACAAAGAAGCAAAATATTATAGTACTACATCTTCTTTTTCTGTGAGTGCTCAGTAAACATATTTTTTTTTAAAGATTTTATTTATTTTTTGACAGAGAGAGACACAGCGAGAGAGGGAACACAAGCAGGGGGAGTGGGAGAGGGAGAAGCAGGCTTCCCGCTGAGCAGGGAGCCCGATGCGGGGCTCGATCCCAAGACCCTGGGATCATGACCTGAGCCGAAAGCAGATGCTTAATGACTGAGCCACCCAGGCGCCCCAACATATTTTCAAGATATATTTTTTCATTACATTTTATGGGACAATACTTTAGGTCATAAGACTGGTGTTCGTAAGTGGCTTGTGGAAACAATATCATGACTTCTCATCATGCCTCATGCTTTTCTTGGGCATGAATTTCAATGTCTGCACATGATGGCTATGTGAACAAGAAAGATCAAAAGACCATTATTGACTCTACTTGAAAGAGAACTCTTCAAAACTCTTCAAAAAAATAAAAGTAAAAAAAAAAAAGAAATGAAAAATGATGAGGGAATAGTTTACTTGGAACTTACTGTTTTAATCATGTCTCCTGTCTACTGTGCTCACAGCATGGAGATCTATTCAATTTTTAATCAGGTTTTAAGCACTTTATAAATGTAAACTTTAAGGTAACCACAGAATTAGAGAAGCTAGATTTGACCATAAATATGAGAAAATACTAACTTCAGATCTTCTCTTTGTGCTCAGAAGTTTTCAGGCAATGTTGTCTCTGAAGCATAGAGGTGCCACACTAGAGTTATCCTGTGTGAACATGAATACCTGATTCATGTCATTCTCCTACTCAAAAATATTTGCTTGATTTCTCTTTCTCTTCATGAGTAAGCCCAAACTCCTTAGCCTGACTGACATTCAAGAGCCTCCCTAATCTGTACCTCGATTCATATTTCCTGTTATTATATTTTTTTCTTCAAGTATGGTCCTTGGATCACCTATACCAAAATAAAACCAAATGCTTATTAAAATTAACACTCATATGCACTTAGTGCATATACACATACACATATACATATTAGACGCTGAGATCCCATATTCGACATGAGCCCTCTGTACCAACAAACATGATTTGATGTCTCCAACATGCTTTCTTGGGTTTTATCTTTGGGTGCTGGCTCATGACACTCTTGGCACATCTTTTCTGTTTTTCATCAGTCAAGACTCAACTCTGTTCTAACCTCCTCCATGAAATCATCCCTGGGTGGTTTCTTTTGAGCCTTATTTTTTTTTTTATTCATAAAAGTAAATAATATAATAAAATAAAACTAAAGGGGTTATTGTGTGAGATAATGCTATTACTACAACTAAAACCCAAGTCCTATAAGCTCAGAGATGGTACTACTGATGTGATATGAGGTTAGGATCCAGGCTTGGGTGATTTCGAAGAAATATGTGCTTTTGCATGCGGAAATACAAATGTGTTGAATGATTGAGTTGGTGAATGATACCGTTTCCATCCATTTAACTCCAGCCAGAGAGGCTCCAGACATTTGGACTTGAAGACAATCAGCGAATGCCTTATTTTTTGCCAGATAGGACAAATGGGGACTTTTTTTTTAAAGATTTTATTATTTATTTGACAGAGAGAGCACAAGCAGGGTGGAGAGGCAGAGGGAGAGGGAGAAGCAGGCTCCCTGCTCAGCAGGACCCTGGGATCATGACTTGAGTCAAAGGCTGACACTTAACCAACTGAGCCACCCAGGCGCCCCCACATGGAGACTTTTTAAATAATTTTTTTCCCAGAAGGTTAGTATATTAATAAATGCTATAGAAAATATTGGTCTTCCAGATTTTCAGGGGCACATCTCCCTTTTGCATTTTTAACTCAGGACCTATTTCTCCTACCTCTCCACCTGAGTATATTTCGTTGTTTGTGAGTTTATGTAGATTTGTATAGACCTGGGCAAGTATCTGGTCTAGGGGAGAGATCGGTGGAATTCAGATTCTCCTCAAATGCTTCCAGATCTGTCTAGACTACCGAAAGTACAGGGGAATAGGGGGAAAGGTTTGAGATAAAGCTTGCTCTAGAGAGGGTCTACAATAAATCAGGGTCCAATACCAGCAAGCAACGACCAACAATTAACAAGCACATACGGATCCGTTCAGGAAGGGTGAGGACACTGAGACTTAGTTAGCAATGGGCTTGTTTAGGCTGTGGGAAACTCCCTTGTCCCAAGTTTCTTTATTTTTTTTTTTAAGATTTTATTTATTTATTTGAAAGAGATAGAGAGAGAACAGAAGCAGGGGGGCAGCAGAGTGAGAGGGAGAAGCAGGTTTCCCGCAGAGCAGGGAGCCCGATGCGGGGCTCGATTCCAGGACCCTGGGATCATGACCTGAGCCAAAGGCAGCCGCTTAACCGACTGAGCCACCTAGGTTCCCCTCCCTTGTCCCAAGTTTCTAACTCGTTTTATTTACTCCCACAACAGCTTTTTGTTAATGAATGTACGGTTCCGCACTGTTATCTCTGCATCATCTGCTGGCTTACTCCGGTCTCAGACAAAAAGACATTTCGGAAAGTCTTTTTAAATTTCTTTCAACTGGTTCTTTTCAGTGTGCTTCCTTAATAGCTTCGCTTTACTGTTGCTTTAATTTGAAAATGCAAATACAAAACCATTTGGATGACGAAATTTACAAGTGAAATCCTTGGCGTGAAACCTTTCATTCACAGGGAATAAGAAAGACAGGAATCAAACATTTACTTAGCAGCAAATACAGTTTCAAAAATGGGGAAAGGCTACTTGAAGAAGCCACAAACAGAAAGCACCTGAGCTCAACCCCTTGGAGTCTGAGACTAGTGACCCTGGATGGTAAATGAATGTTAGAAAATACTCTCGCCAGGGAAAGCTTTGCAATGTCTCTTGCAGGGGGAACAGAGCATTTCTGACAAAAGGCCGCTGCACACCCAGAGGCATGATCAGTTTTCAAATTCTAAGGGTTTGCCTAAGGAGAGAAAGGAGCTGCTAGTCAAGGGAATGGGGCAAGATTGAATTAAATATGGGTGGGAGGTCATGTCAACAGATGATCATATTACGCATCATCAGTTCTTTTGACACAAACATCTTGGGCTCCGAGAACCAGGAAATGTGTGAATTCACTTAATGAGATATAGTGGATGTTGGATGTCCCTATTATAAAACAGAACCTTCAAGCTGATCTGAACCATTCCACTTCTCCTTCCTTTTCCACCTTAAAATTCTCAACGAGTGTGTTGTATTTTTTTTTAATTTCTAGAATTCCTACTGAGTTTTTCTTCAAATCATCTCCTCTCCTTCAGTTTCAGAATCTGATAGATTTGGATTTGATCTTCTTTATGGATTGAATGCTTGTGTCCTCCCCGCCCCAAATTCACATGTTAAAGTTCTAACCCCCAGTGTGGCTGTGTTTGGAGAGGAGACCTTTCAAGGAAGAAATTAAGGTTAAATGAGGTCATAAGAATGGGGCCCTGATCCAATAGGATTCCTGTCCTTATAAGAGGACATACCAGAAATCCTGTGTGAGAAAAGGCCATGTGAGGACACAGCAAGAAGGCAGCCATCTGCAAGCCAGGAAGAGAGCTCTCACCAGAACGCCAATAGGCTAGAACCTTCATCTTGGACTTCTAGCCTCCAAACTGTGAGAAAATAAATTTCTGTCATTGAAGCCACTTGGTCTGTGGCAATTTGGTTATGGCAACCCGAGCTAACTAATACAATCTTGTTTTTTCTTATCATTGTGAGAAAGCTCTTTGAGCCACAGTTTTGTCAACTGAAAATAGTTTAATGACTTCCAACTCCAAGGGAAGTTTAAGGATTAAATGGGAAAAAAATGCATGTAAAAGTTGTTTGTATGTAACATCAACATAACAAATTTTACCTCACCCTTCCCTTCCCTATGGTTGGACGTCTCCAGAAATGAGGACCCATTACACTCTCAGGGGCTGGTTGGAACACCTCTGATTTTTTTCTAATCCCGCCTCCTGATTATGTCATTTGTATTCTTAGTATCTCTTGGCACTATGGGAAGGAGTGTTTGGTGATCAAAAACCAAACCCTCTCTTATCCACCCTACTTCTCAGCCAAATGAAAAAGTACAGGAGTCAGATGGGCATCAAAACATCAGCTACACTGCTGAAGCTGTATCTGCAAAAGCCGCTTGAGATGAGAGCACCCATGTTCAGTTGGGTCCACCTAACTGGGTCCCGCATGCAGTAGGAACCCTTTCACCATACGGGGGGGTCAGAGGCCGCCCCAGAAACAGACCAGAGAGCCCCCCTCTGTGGAGAGATCCAGAGGGAAGACACAAGGGCAGAGATGAGCATGCTCAGTTCTCTCTCCTAGACTTGCGGGTCGGATAAACCATTTCTTCTCTCTTGGTGAGGAGGGAGGGGGGTGTGATGAGGAGGGGGGCGGGTGGGCGGAGGGCTGACAGGGTACTTCAGTACCTTTCACGTCTGGGACGAGAGGTTGCCACGTGGTAACATCAGGAGAAGGGAAAAAGGTTTTCCCTCATCGTAACTTCAGTTATCAAAAATAAAATGTGACTGAAACGTTGAGGGCGATGGGAAGGCCCCGCATGTGCTGACACGTCTTAACATGAGTCATCACGAGAAACCTGAGACTGTCAGGGGGTACACAGAGGCACTCCGCCATGCAGGGTCGGTGTCAGACCTCAGAGAACACAGGCAGCAGGGAGGGAGAGCATAGAGCGGGGAGGAATTAAAAGCAGATTGAGGAGACAGACAGATAAGAAGATCTGTGCACAAGCCAGGTACTCAGGAAAGTCTGGAGGAAACGACCACCACCCCACGGAAGTGAGGGAAAAGACAACAGTGGGGTGGCGATTATTTTTAAAAAGTAAACCAGAAGATGAAAGGGAACCCTTTAAGATGAAAAGCAAAAATGTAAGGAAAGACAATCTTCTGGCTGGAGCAGCTGTTTTTACATATGTGGAAGAGATAATGTAGACATTTCAAGGAAAAATTAAATTAAGGGAAATTTAGCACACGCTAGAAAGAAGCACATCAACAACTAAAAGAAGTTAGGCTAAAAGGAGGTGAAAATTTCCGTAAAAATTTGAAATGTTTCCCTTTCATCTTACTCATTATATGCTTCTTCACGGTCAAGGTCATTTGATACACCTCAGCTGTTTAGTGTTGGCAATAGTCAAGTTATGAATTTGTCACCTGATGGTGGGTGTCGGAATGGATGTGCAGAGGTGTTCGTGGTTGCCACGGTTCCTATCATTTCCACTGAATCTTAAGTTGTCGTTAGTTGTAAGATGCATCATTCTTCTGTGTACCACAAAGAAAGGAAAGAGAAATGCTGCCAATTTAAAGTCAGACGTACTAGCAGATCGTACGATGTTTCAAGACCTCAGAAATGGTGAAATGCAAAAAAAGAAAGAAAAAGAAATTGCATTTCAGAATTTATAGAATACAGTTTTTTATTTTGATCTTATTTATTTATTGCATCTCATTTCTGTCTCTTTCTTATAGAATTTAACTCCTTGAATGAAGGCAGGTACTTTGCGTGCTGTGTAATGACTGTTCCTACTTGGGACAGTGTATGCACATAACAGGGAATATTGTTTGATGACTGGTAATATGACCATCGTGCATAACCGAATACCCTGATGATCCCCTTGGGAGGTGTCACATTGCAGAATAACAACATCCCTCAGGAATTTAAGCAATTACCAAGTTAAAATAGGAGCAGGTCATGGTTTCTCTTGACGGGCACCAGATGAAAGAATTGGCACATATTTAGAGGCCATGCATGTGAAGATGATGAATCTTCACCAGGAGTGGGTAGAAGCAGGTATGGAGGCCGATGGAGAAGCAACTGAACCGGGGTTCCCGTTACAAGGGTGTGTGCTCCCTGAGCGCAAGATCATTTTTTCCTTTTCTTTGTCTTTCTATGCGCAGGTAGTGAAAGTAGAGTATGTCCTAAGTGCACAGAACAACCATTCCACAGATCACTCTCATCTTACTCTGAATGCATCCTGGTAGGATGTTCTCTTACAAGATGAAGAAAGAATTGACTTATATTTCTGCTATTATTAATTCTTTATATTTATAATACCATCTGTTATTTCTAATAATAATCCTTCGTATTTCCCGGCCCCACTAGAATTATGCTCACATGGCTCCATTTATCCCCTGTGCCATGCTCCTGGATTAGGTAATATGTCACAGAATGGTCTCCAGATTCAAAACGCCCAGCTTCGGGAACCGGTCCACCACCTCTAGGCTGTGAAACATTGGAAACATTACTTGTCTTCTCTGGGGCTTCAGGTTTTTTTGTCATCTTTAAAGTGGGAATAAAACACTAATGTCTCGGGTTGTTATAAAGATTAAGTTAGTGCATATAAACCTTTCACCAAGAGCACATGGCGCATGTGGACTCTGCAATAACCCGGAAGCTTCCAGCTGCCATTGTGGCTCGTCCGTGTCTATGACCTTATTTGATTCTCACCCAAGCCTCCACACGAGGAAGAACAGGTTATTCCCATTTCATAGGAACAAAACAGGTTGTAAAAAGTCAGCAGCAATCCCCAAGTTCACGGGTTCTGCCTGGTAAATGTCAGAAGCAGGACCGGAGCCCATATATTGTGGTAGAGCATCCCTGAGACCTTCTGGCATTGAAGAACCACACAGTCTCTTTGGATCTTCCAGTCTTCACCAGGAAAATCGTATCTCTAAGGTTCCTTGCCGCTGTTTTGTTACTGTGTTCACCTGTGAGGTCCTGGGACCCCAAAGAGCCATGTGTTACTTCTGACAGCTGAGAAGTCACTGTGGGGCAGGCTGAGAGGTGCTCTCAGACCTAAGCCCATGGGGACCAGATGAGTTTAGTCCTCAGACCTAAGGCTGGGTCCGCCAGTCATCCGTTCTTTGTGAATTATTTCTGAAGTGTAGGCTCATGGTATTGTTATCGTCACAATATATTATTTATTGAGTGCCATCTCTTGATGCGGGGCTGTGTGGAACACACACCAGACAGGCCTTTCCCCCGAGGAAATGGAAATGCAATTCAGATGGTCATGATTCATGAGATAACAATAAAGCTACTCAGGGTGTGCAAACACGGTTTGCAATGAGATCAGCCTTGGAAGGCGCAGCTAACGGAAGTGTTTGATAGGAGAGGAAGGGGGAGAAGCTGCTTGGCACTAAAGCAGCAAAACACGTTTCCAGGTATAAAAAGCATCATGAAGGTCAGCAGCGAAAGGAATAAAAAGGGGGGAAGTAGAGAGAAAATCAGGATCACGTCAGTCATCAGAAAGGAATAGCGTGGGGAGGAGCAGAGCGAGATTAATGACCCAGTCCAGAGTTGGGTATCTGTGGTTGTCTCCTGATGCCATGGGCTGTTTGTCCTGGGACAGGCTGAAAGGACATGTCCTGCCTTGTTAAGGGAAGTGGCTCCATACGGCTGCCTAGACCAGGCAAGAGTGGAACGTTATATCACATCTGTACTGGTTTTTAATCTCCGTTTGGTTTTGTTTGTTCAAGTTAATGAAAATGATGTGCTATTGTTATATAGTGATGCCAGAAAAAGTTTCACCAGAGACTTCAAAAATGTGTTTGGTACTGTGCCCATTTCATGTGGTTTCACTTTCCCCCGTCTTCTCTCCTCCCTCCCTTCTTCCCTGCCTTCCCCTGAAGCCCTTCTCTGATACTGATGGATTAATATCATGTGACTGGAAGGATTCTTGGAGAGAATTCAGCTAAGCTGGCAAGCCAGCCCCTAAAAGATAAAGCGATGGAAAACTCTAAAGGCGAATGGAGTTAGTATCATTTATAGAAGACATATTTGTAGAATCATCCCATAGAAACACATAATTAATAGCTTCTCAAATTCATAGCTGGAGCTGATGAATTAGGATGAATACACCTCCATCTGGGAATAATTAATAATAATTTATAAACTCCTTAAGGAAGGGAACTATGTCTTCACCTTCCTCAGCCTGTCCTCTGGGTGCCATAGAATCTGTTTTGTCCATCCAGTCTTTCAAAATTTATTAAGTACTAGGTATTGTGCAAAGGCATTGGGAGACACCAAAGAAAAATAAGGCATCCTTGCCCTCATGAAACCTAAAACTTTGGGGAAGAAGGTAAAGCAAGATAGAATGTGATATTTGCCCTCAGTAAGCTAAAATCAAAGAGACATGGGGCTGTTAGGGGGAGTATATGACTCAGGGTTCGCAGTACCAAGTGACAGACATTCTACTCAAACTGGCTTAAAACACAAGCAGGGATTTATTGGCTCAGTCAACTGCAAAGTAAAAGGTATTACTAGATCTAGGCTGATCAAGTGCTCAAATGACCCACCAGGAATCTGTCTTTCTCCACTGTTTTGGCACTATCATTTCTGAGTTGGGATAATCGTAAGAGAGGTTCTGTCCATGTTGTAGCAAAGATAACCATTGGCAGCTCCATATTTATGCTAAACCACCTGAATAACAGAAGCAGAAAAAGAATACCTCTTCCCAGAAATTCCAACAAAACTCCTGGGGCTTCATCTTGTTTGAGCAACTTTGGTAATTGCCTATCCGTGTACTAATCGTTGTTGCCAGACAGATGGAATAGAAGGATTGGTGAGGTTTATATCACGTACTGCTTTCCTGGAGGCCAAAAGGAGGAGTCAGATCCATCCAAATCCCAGAACTCCTGATGAGAGAGGGACATTTTTCCAGATGAAAATCACAGTTATCAGAATAAGAGGGAATGAATGCTGGGTACATAAAAGCAATGGCGCTCTCAAGTGTTGGTGGCGATCTATGAAGGACTACTTGTGACCCCCCAGAGTTGGGTAGGCTTGAAGGGTGGAGATGAGGACTGGAGGTGGAGCGGACATCTCCTCTACAATACTTCCACTTCTATATGAAAAAGTTGAGTCACATTGGCATGACTGGGCGGTGCTTTTCCTAGCTATGCCATGTAATACCACCCTAGAAGGAGACAATAGATTTTATAACAGCTGTCAGTTCCCCATACAAGGAGAAATTTAGTCATGTGTCAGAGGGATGCATGGAGGAGGTGATGATTCAGGGATGTCTGAAGGAAGAGCAGGAATTAAACCAGGAAGGGTGGTAAGATGTACATGTGTTTCAGCTTCAGGCTGGAGAGGCAGTGATCCAGAGAGAAGTCTGTAGGTAAATACGGGCTGGTGAGGAAGAATTTACACCAAAGCATTAACACCGTCACACCAGAGGTTAGGACAGGAAGGAGAAAGGAGGGAGATTATCATTTTTTTCTCTATGTAAGAATACCCTTTAACTTGACACAATGAACTTGCATTACCTTTGTAATATTTTAGCCCCATAAAATAAAGGAAGACATTTGCAGAAAGTAGCATCTAATAGAATTTTAGATCCATAAGAGAACTTGGTCATTTGTAGAAGCTGAGAGAAGCAAAGTAACTTTCTTAAATCTCATCCAAAACAAACAAATACTGGGATTAGAACCCAAGTTATTGCGGGGGGGATGGGTTAGCCTGGTGATGGGTATTAAAGAGGGCACATATTGAAAAAAAAAGGAACCCAAGTTACTGGTTAAAAAGGAATGTATGAGGTTTTATAATTGACCCCAAGCATTGCTCATATTTTCTCCAGGTTTTCTTCGTGTGAATAATTGCTATTTACTGAGCACATATTGAATACCTGGCACTGTACTAGGCCTCAAAAATATAGCAATAAAAATGGCATTTGTGGGCTCCTGGTTTCAGCCTAGCTCTAATTCATTCAATAGTGTATGTCAACTATTGAAGGCAATGTAACCAGTATGTAAACTATCTATGTCTTCAGGAGAAAAAGTTCAATCTGACACCATGCAGTTCTGGTTTCCTGGGTTCCAGTGTCTGGGCAACAGCTTTGCTACTCTTGTTTCAATCTCTCTGATGCAATGTGATATGTAAAAAGCATTTCTATTGAGATGGTTGCAACATCCCATGTAGCAACAATTACCTCCCCTTCAATTATCCACCTTTCAGTCACGTTAGGTGACTAATCCTCTATTGACCTTACATTAGAAAAAGGGGAACAAGAAGTTTGGGATTTCCAAGTTAAGTCCTTATGGAGATGTTCTCCCCAAGAGACAAATGTCTGCAGTCATCTCTCATTGGGATGGTTCAACTATTTATTATAAAGAAACAAGTACTGTGGGAGAGATATCAACTTAAACTTTATCATGGTCCATGACTTTGTAAGATACTTACCAAATTTCCCCAGAGTTTTATTTGAAATTCCAAGGAAATAGAAGGCTTCTTCAGGGAAAGGACAGAGAAAGTGAAATGGGATAACAGGGGACTTTATTCAAACACCCTCACTCGAAATAGGCTTATATTTGAGTTGGGTGGAAAAGGTTAGTTTTTTCTGGATCCATTCCTAATTTGATGCTAGGAAAAGATAGATTTTAAAGCAGGTTTTGAGGGGCCAATTTGACTTTAAAATGCTTTAGTTTTCCAGTTGAACATTTCTCCTCCAACATGAGCTAAGGCAGGGTAGTAAATTATACATTACTTGATAGGTCTTTGAACTTTCTAGCTGTAATTTACTGTGATGAAGCAGAAAAGTACAAATCTGTACTTCATTGGTCAGAAGGCTTTTGTATGGTTATTGGTCCAATTTCATAATTTACTTTTATGGTACAAAAGACACACCATGATAATCTGTCTCTCTGATTATTTCTTGGCATCAGCGGAGACTTTTGTTTTCTCAAAAACAATCCTATCAGTCATTTTTAAAAATTTGGCCCTAAATGCAGTTCTGGACCTAAATGCAATTCTGCACATCTGGCTTCCCTTCTCCCAATGAGTTACATCTTCATAGGATTTTATTTTATTTTATTTTTAATATTTGAGAGTAACCTTCAGGTGTGGTTGGCAGTAAGCACGTATGTCTTCATATGTTGGAGAAACAAGAAAAGGTAGGGGGGCAATGAAGTGGTAGTGAGATAGGTCTGTCTGGAACCAATCAATAAATCAATCAATCAATTCCACAAACATTTGTTGATGCTTGCTCATAACAAACCCTGCACCAGGTGCTCGTATTTTTAAAGCGAATAAGATAGGTTTCTCTGCTGAATTGAACTGAAACTCGGGCAAAACCATTATTAGTCTCACAAATACTGATTTGCCAATAATTGTGATCCACACTATGATGAAAAGTCTCAAGGTGTTAGGAGATCACATAACAGAGAAGCCTAATCTTTCTGAGCAGATAGCTCTCAGAGTTAGGATTCCAGATTTAAGATTCCCCATGAAATCCATTCCCATCCATCTAGTCGTCAATTTGCCTTCTTCCCGTGCATATCTGACAGCTCAAACTCACCCAGCACTAAACAGAGCTCTCTACTTTTCTCCTAAAAGCTGCTCTTCCCCCAGTGTTGGCCATGTTAGCACTGCCATTTTCTTTTCTTTTCTTTTTTAAGATTTATTTATTTATTTTATTGAGAGAGGTGGGGGGGAGTAGCAGAGGGAGAGAGAGAGCCTTCAGCAGACTCCCTGCTGAGCGCGGAGCCCCAGGTGGGGCTTGATCTTAGGACCCTGTCACGACCTGAGTCAACCATGAGTCCCACGTTTAATCGACTGAGTCACCCAGGCGTCCCAGCATTCCCATTTTCTTGCTTGCTCAGACCCCCAAACCCTGGAAAATTGGCTCTTCTTTTGGTCTCGATCCACATTCATCCCCGTAGGCAATCCTGTTGGGTGTGCATTTAAAATAGCCCTGAGTGGAGCGGATTCTCCATAGGTCTTCCACAGCTGCCTCAGTCTGCATCACCACCCTCTCTCACTCGGGCCATCGCACGAGCTCTCCGACTTCTCTCTCCACCTCCACCCTGCACTGCTTCAGTCTCCTCTGCTGGCAGGAGCCCAAGGGTAGCTTTCCAGCCTCCGTCAGATCCTGGGACTCCCCTGTTCAGAACCCTATGTAAAGGCTTCCTATGGCGTTTGAATTCCAGCTGCCTCCCACCGTCCTCCCTTATCTGGCCCCTGCCGCTCTCCCCTTCCCTCACCTGGCCCCAGCTGCCATCGTGTTCCTCTCAAGGTGTAGTGCACACCGCAAGCTCTTCCTTGCAAGCTCTTCCCCTGGGTCCATGCCCGGCTTGCTTCTCCCCTTCACTTAGGTATTTGTTCAAAAGTATCCTTCTCAGAGAGGCCAGGCCTGAGCACCGTAACTAAAACATTCCGCCTCTGCCACTGTCCCTGCCTGTCTTTACAGCCCTTCTCTGTACTTGACGTGGTATCCTAGATCCATATCCCTTAGTTTTATTGAGGGAGTGGTCCTGATCTCCTTCGCCTATCTTTCTATCTGCGGGATGATTGATTGAAAGCAAGTATTGCTGGTACATGGTAAATGAAGAGAGCACTGGTATGAAATGACGTGGGGAAACAGAGCTTTTTAGAATATGCAGAGCCTAGTCGGCCATCTTAAGAAGTTTGGACTTTTTCCTGGAAGACGTTAAGAAGCCATTAAGATTTTAAGTAGACAGTTATACAAGCTGACTTACATTTTAAAAACTTTCCAATGAAATTGTGAGCTTGAATGTTTTCTTGACCTCAGGAATAGGTCCAATGGACCTGCTACTTATGAAGGCCTTTTTGTTGTTTTGTAAGGTGTATGCTAGCCCTGTCCCTTAATTTTGTCTGACAAGATGAGACTCTTGACTTCTTTCTTTTTTTAAAGTTTTATTTATTTGACAGAGACATCCAAAGAGGGAACACAAGTGGAGGGGAGTGGGAGAGGGAGAAGCAGGCCTCCCACTGAGCAGGGAGCCCGATGCGGGGCTCGATCCCAGGACCCTGGGATCATGACCTGAGCAGAAGGCCGACGCTTAACAGCTGCGCCACCCAGGCGTTGTTACACTAGGCAGCACGGTGCACGTGGAAAAGGCAAGGCACCGACCACTGGATGGCGCTCCGGGGCGTGCACGCGCACTGGGGTTGCGCACCCCGGGGCCCCACGGGGCAGCGAGGGCTGGGACTTGGGTTCACATTGATAGCGTCCTTCAATGCGTCAGCAGCCGTGGCCGCAGCTCCCAGGAGAGAGCAGGGCTGTGCCTGGGGGCAGCAGGGGGACCCAGATGGAAGGCCGGCTTGCCTGCCATTCTCGTGCCCAGTGTCCTTCCTGTGGCGTCTGCATAGATACTAATTTTCAGGCCTGAAGGCTGAGATAGGCCCTGCTGGTGCTCATAGAAACGAACTCTTCCCTAATACTCCAGAAATCATACACACAGGTTGCCCAATAGAGCGCATCAGGGAGTTGCCCGCACACTTCAGATTTTAGATTCTCTGGTTTTGAAAACTTCTGCAATGTTGCAAAGCAAATAACGTGGCCGCAGACTTAGAAATAGAAATTAAATTTAAAGATTATCATAGTTGTTGGGAAACAACACTTCTCAGATAAAACTTCAGAGGAACCACTTATTAAGAAGAAGACATAAAAAAAATCTTTACCAAGATGCAGCGATAGAACGCATAAAGAGACATTCGGAACTATATACAAGTCATGAAAGCACTTTTGGTTTTTTGTACAAGCCCCCCCCCCCCCGTTACAAGAAATGTCACATGAACCATTAAAATGCCATTGTATACATTCAGTTAAATTCAGACTTAGGCGAAACTGATTTGTGAGAAGAATTCTATCTTTTTGGAAAATCACCAGAATCATTAGCTCTAGATGTACTAAAATTCATATTTGAAATAATATATCCGAAATGTATCCCCAAGTTGTCACAGTCCATGAATTATTCTTAACAGCTCCAGTAGCCGTGGCATCAGCAAAAGATTTTTCTCAAAATTAAAAATTATCAAATTATTTGTGATATTCCATTTGCCAAGAGTAACTGACATCATTTTCAATTATATCAATGAAAATGAAGTTACTAAAAGTGAAATTTTAATGACCCAATGAATTTTCAGCAGTGTCCGAGCCAGAAAACTTTTAAGATCAATCAGGATACAAAATATTATTTTTTATTTTATTATATAAAATTATGACACCAAAATGATTTTTCTTGCAATTTTTAAGTTTATGCTGGTACTCATATATCACTATTATCCTTATTATGTTCATAAGCATTAGTATTTTTTTGAGGAAAAACTTTATATTTTTCTTCTTTTAATCGTACTTTGTTCCTCCTTTTTTAACAAGGGGTCTCTCATTTTCCTTTTGCACTAGGCCTGGCAAATCATGTAACCAGGCCTGGATACAAGGCATGAAATGATGAAAAAGAGTTGTCCAAGTGACTGTTCCCCAAGAGGTGTTCAGGATGTTTCCCAGGAAAGAGCGGTGGACAAATACATGATTTGTTTTACGTTTGGGTTCTGTAGCAAAAGATACACTTTCTACCAAACAAGCCTTAAAATCCTTCCTCCTCTTCTTTGTTTTTTTCTTTTTTTTTTAAGCTTTAAAATACTTCTTACTCTCATTGTGGGCTAAGAACCTATCAAACAATGTAGGCAGCAGGAGAACGTAGAAGATACAAAGAGAGGTTTACACATGCAACGTTGTCAGTAGGATTGTCAACAGCTGATTTCCTTTAGGAATTAGAAACGTCAAAGTCAGTTCCTGACAGTGGAGGGTCTCCCATCCTTCAAAAGAAGTTCCCATTTAGGGAAGAGGTGTCCTTAGGACTGGTTACTTCCAAAATGTTAAAAAGATTGCTTTTACCTTAAGCCTGAGAACAGGTCAAGGGGGATTTTTTGGTGTGTTTTTGTAAAAGAGGGGTGTGTGTGTGTGTGTGTGTGTGTGTGTGTATGTGTGTGTGTGTGGTGTCCTCTCTCTGGCCATGGCGGTGACAGTGGGGATGGTGGTGGCGGTGAGGTGACAGCATAGTTGGAAGGCATGACTTGCTTGGGAAGAGGACACTATAGCATGAAGAAACTGATAGACTATATGATAAAAATTGGGCTTTATTCAAGGGAATTGGATGGTCCTATAATTCTGGAAGCTAAATGCACTACTTTTTTTCAATAATCTTTCTGCTGATAATGTGACATGGAATAAATAGTTTCCCACAGCATATTTCAATAAGAGTTTACTAAAGAGAACTGTTGATTGATGATGTCCTTTTTGTGAATTGGGAGGTGTGATGAAAATTATCGCTTCCTTACTTTGTGAGGAATTTTCACAGGTCATTTCCCATAGGAAAAATTCCCCCGTGTTTTTGTTCTAAGAAAGCTCCATGACTACCCGGGATGCTTTATGGCTTATTTCACTCCCTGTGATGAATTGAGCAAGTGCTTTGAGCAGGCAATCAGAGCAAGAGCACAATGTATGATGATAGATTGTATGATAGATCATACAACCCCAGTGACTACTGATAAACTTTGTTTTGAATGTAACCAAACACTGAATTTAAAAATCCAGGTGTAAGGAATAGGACCTATGTAACAAAGAGGATTTAAGCAAATTTAGGGACATGTTCTAAGAACCTAAAAACACTCAACTTTGCAAAAATTACTAGAGTCCTTCATTTTTCATATACTGCGATAAAGTATAACTGAAAACTATAATGTGATCCCTTCAGAGTGTAATTAAACATTCCATTCTAAACTTCTTTATAATTTTTGCCTAGGAATCATTCACTTTTTTTTTTTTTTACCAGCTCTAGCAATCGGCTTTCTTTTCAAGACCATGTTCCACAAAACCTTATTACTTCTCAAGAAAGGCTAAATAAATCATAATGAGTAGTACAGGAGAGACAGATATAAATGCTTGTAAAACTCAGGTAGTTGACATAAATGAAAAAAAAAGAACCATTTTCAAAAACATTGCAGATTCAGATGACTATTCTTTTGCTATAAGAAATATGATTCAAGTGTGATCATAAAAGGCACCTCACGTTGGTCTCATCTGGGAAATAATAGGGAGTGCTAAGGAGTCCAGTGAATGGAAGACTACATGTTCAGCTAATTCTTGCCACACAGGAATTTTTAAAAGAGGAAGTATAAATAATTTTTCTTTTACTTTTTTCCTAAAAAAAATACATAACTTCTCTCAGTTTTTAAACCTTGGCTAGATTTTTCAATGCCGTGTAGACCAAACAAAATATGTCAGCAAGCTGATTAACTCTAGAAGCAGCCAATTTGTAAACTCCTGAGTACAGCATAATCAAGCCCCGTTGAAATGCTATGCTAGACAGTTTGGTTGACCAGTGTTCTCCAAAGAGGGAGAGGGAAGGAGGAATGGGGAGAGAGAGAGAGACAGAGAGAGGACAGAGGAAGCTCAAAATGTTTTATTAATAGGTGTGAGCAATCATAGAAGTTTCAAGAACTTGGCTATGTTCGACTCACCAGTTACAGCACACCAGCCTTACAACTCATGAGATTCATATTAGTCTCTCAGCACAATTAAAAAATGGCAGATCTTCAGGGTAGCTTAAGACCAGCTGAAACTGCATCTATAAAATGCCATGTATCTATTGTATCTTGATTCTATTACTAATCAATTATATTACAAAAAGCAAGGACAAAATTGAACGTTGTTTCTTAGTTTAAAGGACTGGGAGATTCAACTCCTATCAGTGTCAAACTAGAAAATTTCCTCAATGGAGCAATATTTGTTTTAATTTTTACATGAATTATTGGGATTATAGAATAGAGAACAAAAGAATTGTTTTAGTGACCTTTGGAAATGTGGAGAAAAACTCATGCACAATGAGCCTTGACAAAAGCAGTTTTCCTTATTAACTGCCTAGAGCCCTAGAGAATTATTTATCCAGTGCCTACTTTATTATGCACTTACTTTATGGAGCTAAGGGGAGGCTCACAGTGGGCAGAAGTACCCCATGGCTTTTCCATATTTCATTCCTTTTTCTTCCCATCGAAGGAGTAAATCTCACTGTGATCTCTCTAATGAATGGACAGTTTTCAGTCTGGTAATTAGGCAAGCACCCATCCATTCTGATGACTTTATGATGGCTTGTTTCATTCCAATTTATTAATACATTAAATAGTTAAAATGTATTGAGCCCGTACTATGTTCCTAGATACTTATATATATCATGTTGAACTTGCATTAAAAACATAAAAGATTTATGCTATAATTTCCATTTTTTACGGGAGGGAAGTGAGACTCAGATTAAAAAGTTTATGAAAGCCATGGAGCTCATTAGTGTCTGAGCCATGATTTGAACCCAGGCTTGCCTGATACCAAAATCTGGGTTCTTTTCATTACACTGCATCATCTCTCAATTTACTCAATGTTTTTATTAGGCTCAGTTGTCTGGAAAGGCAGTAAGACACAATCACAGTCTGCTTTTTTGTTTGCTTGTTTTTAAGTTCATTCAACTCTTAGAACACGGACTTGCTTTCTTGCTCTTTGTTTTTACTAATAAAGAATTGGAGGTCCAGAAATATTTTACAAATGGGCAACATCACTAGAGAAAAGTATATCGTGAAGCTTCTCAAGGAAAGAAAGCATCCTGAAGGAGTTCCCATTCATTTAGATGTATGAATTCTGGAAAAGTCCCACGTTTTAACTACCGTCTATTTGCTGATCACACTTGATTTTCTCTCCAGCTCTTGACATCTCCAATGAGCTGTAGAGTCCTAAAATCATTTGTCTGTCTCACATATTCATTAGGATGTATAATAAGGCATTTCAAACATTACAAATCCAAAGCAGAGTTTTCCTTCCCAAGTGAGATCCTCTATTATTCTTCCACTTCCTAGGAAATGGCACAACCATCTGCCAAACATCGAGATGTCATCCTTGAGTCCTCTTTTCCCTCACCTCCCAACTCTAATACATTAGAAGTCTTGTGATTTTACTTCCAAAATATATCCTGGATCTGTCCATGTCTCTCCATCTTCACCATATCAGGAGAGTCCCCCCACCATTATCTCTTGGCAAGACTGTCACCTTAGCTTGCTAACTGGTTTCCCTACTTTCACTCTTGCAACTTTGTTACCTGTTCTTCATAAGCAGCTGGAGTGATTTTCTTGCAATGTAAATCATATCATATGATATCCTTATTTAGAAACTCACAATGCCTACTTCTTTGGTGTCTCTTTCTACTCTCCCCCAGGCTTCTTATTTTCTAGCTCTATCTGGCTATATTTCAGTTATCTGAAAAAGCCACATATGTTCTTGCTTACTGTACTTACATTAACTTAGCTGTTATCTCGCTATACACTTAGATTAAAGGCTTACCCATCACTCTCTTCTTACTCTGATTCCTTTAGGGATAACTATAAAGTTATAATGATGATTTTTAAACAGATCTATCATTCATCCCATTTCACAAAAAAATATTTATTGTCAGATACAGAGATGTGTCACACAGACCCCCTTCAAGAAAGGACTCATACCCATCTGCAAGGAGTGTGGTTAGCTGACTATCTTCTGACATCATCTTGCCTCAACTTTCTAGCTGAGGTCATGCTATTCTTGGGGCACTCTAGCCAACAGTGAGCAAGATGATGGTAGTTGAGGTCATGATTTTCTGGGGACAACCCCTAACTAATGACTAAATAAAACAGTGGGACAGAGACTAGTCATTTATGTCCAATGTGAAGCTACTCTAAAGGGAAATCTTTGCTCTAAATAGACATGCTAGGTTTTCACGTGGCCAATAGTCTTGTCAGTAATAGGGCACGAAATATACTTCCAGATCTATTCAAGTAATTGTTCTGAAAATCAGCATGCTGATTCACCAGGTATTTGGTTCTTGAGGAAAATGTATACTTCATAAATGATAGAAATGTCTCTGACATTATACATAAATGGAAAGAGGGACAATATGTTGAAAATTGTTTCTCAGGCACTGTATTAGTTATCTGTTGCTGTACAATACATTATCCCAACATGTACTGGCTAAAACAATAATAAACATTATGTCATACACGTTATGTGATTCAGAACTTTGGGAGTAGCTTAGCTGGGTGGTCTGGTTCAGGATGTCTCTTGATGCTCCAGTCAAGATGTTGGCCAGGGTTACAGTCATGTGAAACCTTGACTGAGGCTGCCAGACCCACTTCCGGGTTGGTTCACTCACATGGCTGGCATATTGGTGCTGGCTGTTGGCAGGAGGTTTACTGTCCCCACTATATGGACCTTTCTCTAAGGCTGTCTGAGTGTCTTCAATATATGGCAGCCAACTTCCCCCAGAGATCACAGCAAATGATCCAAGAAATCAAGATGGAAGCCATGATGTCTTTTATGACCCCACCTTGAAAGTCTCATACCATCATTTCCACGATATCTTATTGGTTACTCCAGTCAGCCCTATTTATTGTGGGAGGGGGCTGTATAAGTGCAAACACTGGGAGTCATCTTGAAAGCTGACTTCCACAATGACTCATTAATTCATTGATTCATACATTGATCAAATCTCCCTGAGCGTCTAATGTAAAAGTGTCTGGGCTAAGCTCTGGCAATAGCTGCAAAAGAACCAAACAGCTCCAGTTTTACTTTCTTGCAGCTTATATTTTGGTTGGGGTGGGAAAGAACAGAGAATAAATACATGTGCAGTGTGTCAAGAAGTTACACATCTATAAACAAAAAGCTGCTTAAGAGAGAGCAAGTGATAGGAGGGTAGGCCCTATTTTATATGGCTTGTTAGAGAAGGTTTCTGTGATAATTTACCATTTGTGCAGGAACCTAGCTAAAGTTGGGGGTGGAAAAATGAAGCCCAGGTGGCTGGGGTGGGGGCAGAATGTTTCAGGCAGAGGAAACATTCAGTGCAAATGTTGGTAGGAAAATGAATGGAAGAGCAAAACAGCCTCATAAAGATTTCCTCAACTGTAAGTCAGGGTTACTATTAGACTTGAAGTCACCTGTCACCTTTGATTCTCTTCTGTTTTACTCTTTTTAAATCTAAGTTCAACATTTAAAGCCTATCGAATACAGAAGAATTTTCTTACCATAAAACTCACAGCTTATAAATACTATTTTTCATTCTACTCATATTGGCTTAATTGGTCCTTAGGGCAGTCTTCCCAGTGGCTGTTCCAAATCTCTCCACAGTCCTTAAGCTCAAGGTGCCCACTGAGCCTCGATTCCCCTTGGTAGATGATCACTGACTCTCCTCAAAAGATCAGTGCCATCTACCAGACACCATTTCTTTGCCTCAGAATCATGGCTGATACTTTGCTCATAAGTTCATTTTATGTCTTTAAAGGACATCCAGCATCCTTTCCAAATGTACTTCCATCCTTTTCCACCTGTACTTCAGATGTCATCCTTCTGCATGTCTTCCACGAGTTGGCCTTAGACTGTCATTTCCCTCCTACTTCTTTCAAATTTTATTTATTTTTTTGTCACTACTCACTGCTTCTTTCCCTCTATTGAAAACATTCTACTGACTTCACTATCCTTAGCAAATAACTCTTCCTTCTCCCGTGTTACCCCTAGGCCACCATTTTTAGAGAGGCCAACAGAATCGCCTGATGTGTTAGGTAAAAAGGCAGATTCCTAGTTTTTTTCTCAGATCCACCTCACCAGGTTTTCCAGGGGGTGGGGCCAGGAGATCGTATTTGGGAAAACTCCTCCATGTCTCTCTGATGAGCACCTGTGCTGGAGACCTGCAGGTAGATACTCTGATTTTTCTTCTGACCAGACATTAATTCATTTTTGTATGGCATTCTCCTCAGTCTCTTTCCTGCACTAAAACTAATTTAGCAAAGTACTCAGTGGTATCTCAATATTTAAAGCCAATGGACTTTTTCTCGCTCTGTATCATGTTTGTATTTACTGCATCATCTGATCTTATCAACTGCCATTGCCTTCTCGAAATTTTCTCTGTCAGGTTCTGTCATATGGAAATCACAAGGTTAAGACATTAGAAAATTTTTCTTTAAGTAGTGATTAGTATTATCATTTTAGATCTATAAAACTCCGGAATAAAAAATTAAAAATAAATCGTTGCCAGAATCGAAGCTAATTATTCTTGAATCCCATTGTTCTAAATGTCCTGAAGAACATTTAGGGCACTGCAATTATCTTCGTCTTTATTTCGTTATTCTTCATTCTTAATTGCTTTCTAGAATCCATGTTTAAAAAAAAAAAAAAACCTTAACAAAAGTAACATTCCCTTTAGCTTCTACATTGGGAGAATATTGGGCCTAACATCAAGGATACCTCTTTCTACATGGCAGGTCTTATAATAATTAATTGATTTTTTTGTATGAGTTCATAACTGGAAAGTTTAGAACTCTAAAGCATAGTCATTAATTAGAAGCTTTTCTATTTGAAGTCTTGTCATCTTCTGCTTTCTCGAGATGACATTTATTAATTGGGGCAGAGATGACTCTCTATCTACCAAAAACACAGGCTCCCTTTCCATTGCATGGTGTCACCCCAGGAGAGGGCTGCCTTGTCATTGGCAACATCTCCTAGCCTCCAGGGATGGCCTTGGGACATCCTCACCAATGGAATGGAGCATGGAGAGAGTCCTAAAGAGCTCTCAAAGACCCTGAGAGATGACCACCCCACATGATTGAAGAGGCCTGGTTTCCTAACCATCATCCACAATAAGGAACACTCTCATGGGACTGGGACATGAGCAAGAAATAAACTTTTGTTGTGTTAGAATGTTGAAATAGGAATATTTGTTTATTTCAGCAGTAAGCAATCTCATTCAGTCATAATGAATTATTGTCTATATAATCTCTTAGCCATTTGCTGGTGATCTTGTTTTCTTCAATTTTCCAAATGTCTGAACAGAACTATTGATGATTTCCTCTTCCCCACCCACCCCCCATCTTAGGAGGCACACACACACACACAAAAAAAATTGGTAAGACAATGAGAGCCCAAGATCTGTGTCCTACTTCCCAATTGTCCAAGGAGCCCCTGGCCAATTTCCCTAATTCCTCTCTCTCTTTCTCCCTCTGAAGTAAAGCCATGTGATGCAATAAAAGTTATAACTGACTGGGGCCAGCAAAATATACGGGACTTTAGAATTGACTCAGTTCTATCACACGTTGCGCTGTGTGACCTTACACAGGTGTACCTGACCTCTCTGGGTCTCAGTTTCTACTATGTGAGGTGAGAAGTTCAAATTGCAAACCTCCAAATTCCTTGACAAATTTAAAAAATGCTTTTAAAAGAAGACTAGACAAATGTAATATATTTTAATCCACTCTTTAGGAGTAACTCAGCTAACCCTTTCTAATAGCATATTTTAAGAAAGGCAGTGCATTTGAAATTGTGAGGAAGAAAATAATAAACATTACTTGGCTCTGGGAAAGTGTATGTGACAAATGGAAAACTGAAACAATTGATACAACAACTATTTGGCCTCTTAGTTGATAAATAAAAAGGACAGGGGAGAGGCTGTGGCAAGAAATAGAACTTACACCCTGAGAAACTGGGTTGGTTTTGACCCTGAACTTGGAACATTCAAATGACTGCAGGTGGAATAAAGGAGGATGGGCTGGGCTGGGACAACTAGCTGTTGGGACATTACTTGCCTCGCACATCCCTTGGAGTGTCACCTAGCCTGGGGTTGTCCATGGGCCTTAGATTCTTTGCAAAGTAGTTCAGATTTTGCACCAGATAAAATCCTTGGAGTGGCTTAAAACCACACAGGCTTCTGTGAATTCTCTGGATGAACCAAGAATTATGGCATTATCCTGCACTGCAGATGAAAGTATGAGTCAAGTACTGTGATTTGGCTCCAAGTGGACCAGTGTTGCCCTCAGACCCAGGCAGAAGGGGCCAAAGGGAAAAACTCCCACTTTAGAGGACACTTCCCCCCACTTACAAGTGTCCTATGTTGGTCCTCCTCTGTCTGTGTCCCCCACTTCAAAGCAGTCAAAGAAATGTGCCACCCAGAGTTAGTCCTCAGCCTTTCTAGAATGGGCTCTGTATAGGGCAGACCCCAGAATCCCCTGCGCACATGGTTCTGAGCCAGAGCGCAAGCCTTTGAGGGCCTCTTGCCTGGCCTGTCCTCCCACAGACGGCCTGTACTGCCAGTATGTGCTCCCCTGGGCTGAGATTTGGTCAATGGGCGGCTGTTTTCAGGGCTGTGTATGGAGTTTGCACCTACTGGCTGAGGTATCCACAGACATGCTGGTGTGGCCTCTCATGGTATACAAGGAACGGGGTAAGCCACTCCAGGCTGGAGACCAGGTTCTAGCGTGGAACTTTGAGGAGTCTGAGAATTCAAAATTTAAACCTTCCTTTCCAGATCATTTTGAAGGTTTACTTGTCAGGGTAGCAAAAAAGAGCAAGTTTTATCTAACAGACTGTTAGCTTAGTGTCTAACTCTTTTATTATTATTATTATTTTTTTAAATTTTATTATGTTATGTTAATCACCATACATTACATCATTAGTTTTTGATGTAGTGTTCCATGATTCATTGTTTGCGTATAACACCCAGTGCTCCATGCAGAACATGCCCTCTTTAATACCCATCACCAGGCTAACCCATCTCCCCACCCCCCTCCCCTCTAGAACCCTCAGTTTGTTTTTCAGAGTCCATAGTCTCTCATGGTTCATCTCCCCCTCCGATTTCACCCCCTTCATTTTTCCCTTCCTGATATCTTCTTCTTTTTTTTTTTTTTTAACATATAATGTATTATTTGTACAGGTCTGTGATTCAACAGTCAACTACTATATTGTTGAACATGAGATCTGGATCTTCATTTGGATTCTTGCTCTGGGATCTACAAATTTAAAAGGAACTGAGTGACCAAATTTGCATGAAAGCACAAGAGAAAGTTGGATGGTATCTTTGCCCCAAAACATTTACCTTGATCTCCTTACCTGCACTAAAGCCCCTGCCCTTCCCTCCAGCAAACTCAGACCAACACAAGATATGTATAACTCATTTATACTGAAAACACCTTTTTGGTGTTTTATGCTTCCTAGAGTCAAATGTTCTGCTAATGGTGTTCAACAAATAACAGTTTTCACATGGGTGATGGCTGATGCCCACTGAGTCAATTTCACTGTGGTTACTTAGACACACTGTCTCTCAAAATAGTAATTCTGTCTAGTGTTCCAGAGATTCACAAACTTCCCATTCATGGGAAATGTTCACATCCTAGCTTCAATCCTCAAATTCCTGCCTATCAATTCCATCTTAAACTAGTCAACTCCAATGCAACCGTTCAAGCAAATATTCCTGTGGGGATCCATTTGAGAGATTCTTTTTACACAGCCGTTTGAACACCAAGATAGGTTTTAATGGAGATAAAAGTCATCTGGCTTATCTCACAAGTATAAACCTGTTGCTTTAGTTTTCTTTGAGTGTGGGTCTGTTGTATAGGTGCTTTCGTTATAGCCTAGTTAAATATTGTTACCCTATAAATCAGTGCTATGAAACACATCTAATCACTTTGGAAAGATTTGGGGTGGGCTAAAACTGACTGAAAGTTAAGATCCAAAAGGGTTTGTTATTTTTCCCTTTGACAATCAATTCTAAGGTCTTTTCTCTTTTATTTATAGAATTGAATGAATGAAAACAGCAAATGGTGTTTGATCCTTTATGGCTCATCCAAGCAACTGGAACTTTCCCCAAAGCTCTAGTAAAGTGTTCTGTAGGAGTGGAAAACTCAGCTATGATACGGGCCAGACTGAAGGGATATAAGTTAACAGGAGCATATTTGAGCCCCTATTTTACCTCTAGTCATTTATATTCACTTAAAAAAAAAAAAACCCAAGTGGCAAGCTATACCAGTCAGAACAATTTGCACCCAATGCTTTGGGGGTGATCTACATGATATAATTTATGATTTCTAGAACACCGAGAAAGTTCCTTTGGCCTTAACTAGCTCACTTGTGTGAATGGAACGGTGCTTGAAATTCCAGAGTCATTATTTTAGATTAACCAATCTCTCTTATCATACACTTCAAAAAAAGAGTAAAAGAATGCGTCTGTAAAAACAATATTTATATCAAGAATTTTTCCTCAACAAGTGTTTTAGGGCCCTGATGTGGAAGAAGATAGGGTATAGTTGCTACAAAGAAGGGCGAAAGGAGCCTGGGAAATATAAATAATGTTCTTCTAAAGAAAACTCCCATATTTATTCAGCTATGACCTACCAGGCTTTCTTTAAGAGAGTATCTCATTTGTTTTTCAAACAACACTGGGATTTGGGGATGAGTATTCTTGACCACACGAGGAAACAACCTAGAAGTAAGTGGCTTGCCAAAGATCACATAGTAATAAGATGCAACCAGGACTCAAATCTAAACTGTTTTGTTCTGAGTATTATGCTCCTTCTACTGAACTTACTCTTTCCTAAGTCATGTTGTGATATTTGTGATTTTCTCCATTGTGGATGATTATAGCTTCAGTTAACCAGGCACCTTATAAGTATGATAAGCTCTTGGACTCGGGAGCCATGTGGTTTGGGGATAAGTCTCAATTTCAGCAATTTACTGATTATATAATTTGGGACAAATTCCTTAAGCTCCTTGGATTGTATCTACAAAGAGGGCTAAGAATCCTACCTCACAGGGTTATGGTGAACATGATTTGAGGGACTACATGTAATGTGCTTAGAACAATACCTAACACACAAGAACATCTCAATAATTCTTATTTATAGCTTAGTAAACTAGAAAGAAAAGTGAGGTGACTTGCCTTAGATTAAGAAAAAGAAACTAGTAAGAAAACTTGTTTACTTTACACCAAGGTTGTTCCTCACTCTGCCATATGGTTAAGATGGCACCTGCCAATCTTTACAAATATCTAATACCCAGGATGGGTCCACCTGTTGCATAGAGCTGAAGTAAGTCTTCATGCACACAAAATAATTTCCAGGTCTCGAAAGCCACTGCCCGTCCAAAAGTGAGTCTGTGGCCGATGGTCACGGCTATAAGTGTCTACCTTGGAAGTCTGTTTCCAAGAGATAGCAGTTTTGGGGACAAAGCCTTAACCAGAGCATTGACTGAGTCATCAAGTACATAAAGGGAACAGATGAGTAAGTGTGGGCAGACACTGGCATTAGGAGATGGTTAGCCAAAGGAAGCAGGCCTCAGTCAAAGGGGACCACCCTTCACCTACTTCATAATGTTTGTCTTAGGTCCAGTGCTGAGTCTGTGGAAACAGCAACCCAGAATTACAGCTGTAAAAGATACCTTTACAACGTGCTTCCTTGTGCAGTGAGGATGTTTCCGTTTTCCACTTTCTAATTTCCATTTTCCAGATGATGAAATTGAAATTTGGAAAGATTAAATTCACAACACAGGGCCACAATGAGTAAGTTGCTAAGACAGTGCTTGAACCTGGAGTCTACTGATGGCCCGCCTTGGGCTCTTTTCATGCCAGGAGCCTGCCTCTTAAAAGGCAATTGCTGAGTGCTGTGTACTGGAACAGGAAAGGAAATGGAAATGTGGGATTGGGTATTTGCATGAGTAGTGGATTCTACCCTATCTGTTGATTTTGCTACTTTATAAATCCGTTACCAAAATGGCCTCTGGAACACCCCAGTATGGACTTTGTTTGTGAGTAAATACTATACCTCAAAAATATGCTCCTTAGTAATTATTTCACACAGATTAATATGATAAATTGGTTATAAAAGTTAACTATATCTCAGGAGCCTGAAATTTGACCAAAGCTTCCCAAGATATTTTACTGCATGTTCGTAAAATTTTTTAAGTCCTGCGATTGTGGCTTCTGACTAATTCTTTCTGCAAAGGACAATGAATTAATTAGAGACACTGAGAAGTCTGTTGCTCACAAATCTTTGTAATTTTCTGTGCTATTCTAAGAAATTGCAATCCCAGAAAAATCCAAAGTTCAAATGAGTCAAGTACAAGCCGCATATGCAAGTACAGCGCAAGTCCAAGTGAGGGCAAGTGTAGAGCGAGGAAGAATGTCAGTCTGCATGGAAACAATCAGATTCCTTTCTTCCCTTGAGAGTGGATGCATAATTAAAAATAGGACATAATTACTGTTCTTTTGTATTTGAAAGAAAATTCAGCAAGCAACAGGCAGCTGGAAGAATTAAACCACAGGTGAAGGCAACTTGCAACGTGGGAGGTCACGGCCACATGCGTTCTAGCGCATTGTGATTTAGGCACCAGATGAAGAGCATATTGGAACACATAATATGTAGCAGTGCATTCCTGTAATAAGCAGCGGAAGATATTTTCATCCTTCAGATTATCATTATGTCACTGAAAGGCAAAGATGATTTTAGCAAAAACATTAACGGAATTGTAAACCCCAAACTGAAATGAAGCTTATGAACTTGCTGACCCCTCCCCCAATGCAAAACAACTTTTATTTAAGCATATGTGTATTTTCGTTCATAACTTACCGTCTGCCTACTTCCAGAAAGGATTTGAAGCAACCTAACTCCACTCTAAAGAGAAAGAGCAAACTACAATGCAAGGCCAACTGAAGTTTGGTGTGTGTGTGTGTACAAACTAATAAATGTATCCAGAAGAACTCTAAATCTTTATTTTTTATTTATTTAGTTATTTTTTAGAGGGGGAGCAGAGGGAGAGGGAGAGAATTTTTTTTAAAGATTTATTTATTTGTTTGAGAGAGAGAGAGCAAGCATGAGCAGAGGGAGGGGCAGAAGAAGAGGTAGAGACAATCTCAAGCAGTCTCCTTGTTGAGTGCAGAGCCCAACAAGGGGCTTGATCTCAAGACCCTGAGATCATGACCTGAGCCAAAGTCAAGAATCAGGAGTCGACACTTAACCAACTGAGCCACCCGGGCACCCCCTAAATCTTTATTTTTTTAATGAAAGAATAAAAGAGCTGAATAACAATATCAAAATATTTTCTGAATTTAATTCTACAAAACTAATTTTTTTTTCAATCTATCATAGACCAGGGGTCAAATCACCATTTTTTGTCCTTAGAAGGGACATTCATGTTTTATTTGTAGCTTTTATTTTTATTTATTTATTTATTTTTAAAAGATTTTATTTATTTATCTGACAGAGAGAGACGCAGCGAGAGCAGGAACACAAGCAGGGGGAGTGGGAGAGGGAGAAGCAGGCTTCCCGCCGAGCAGGGAGCCCGATGTGGGGCTTGATCCCAGGACCCTGGGACCATGACCTGAGCCAAAGGCAGACGCTTAACGACTGAGCCACCCGGGTGCCCCTTATTTGTAGCTTTTAGTTCAGTTATGCTCTGCGACACTGTTAGTGCTCACAAAATTGTGTTTTCCTCCTTTCTCTGACACATTGCTGGACTACTTCTCAGAGTTCCTGTACCTAGGTGGAACAGTGTGCACAGAGTGTGAACAGAAGTGATGTTTGCCACCTCTGAGTGGAGGTATTTGAGAGCAGGTGTGCCTTCCCTAAGCGTCGTCTTGCCCATCCACCAGCTGAATGCTGAAGGCAGTTCCTAGAGGCTCTCCAGCAGTGCTTCTCAAAATGGGCTCCTTGGACCACTAACAGGCACATCACCTGGGAACTTGTTCGAAGTTCATTCTGGGGACACACCTGAGACCTACTAAACCAGAAACTCCGGAGGTGGGGCCGAGCAATGCGTAGATTAACAAGCCCTCCATAATTCAGGGGATTCTGATGCCCACTAGACTTGGGGACCACTGTGCTAGACTATAACAGGACCAAAGTTTGAAAGAATCTTGGGTCCCTGAAAGACTGCATGGAGCAGAGACTCCTCTCCTGTCCCCCTTCCCACCTCATTGGACTGTATCATAAGACAAATTCCGTATTGCATTAAGCCCCTGGATTTTCAGGTTGCTTTCTCCAGCAGTCAGCTTATCCTGATTAATACTGCTTCTTGTTGCTTCTTCCGTTACTGCTCTTGATGAATGTAATAATGTTCTGCTTTTGTCCTAGCCACCAGAAGTTCTGTCTGGAAGGGTGAAGAAGGAATAAACCAACAAACTGATAAACATTGTTTTCCCTCAGGTTTTGTTATTTTTCCCTCCTTGAATTTTCTAGACTCTTCCTTCTGCCTCAATAGATTGTTACTTACTGCTCGCTCAGTAGGTAGCACTTTGTATGATATGGGAACCATAAGTCCTGTATGGTGACTCTTATAGGACTTCTTGCCCTTCAAGGACCTGAAGTTTCTTAATATGAGACAAGCTTATCAAACACCCAAATTTTGGCATGAAATCACATAGGACACTCTTTATTCCATATAGTTGAAAGTCTTAAATTTTACCCCACTTTTTTCTGGTGAGTTTTCTTTCTTTTGGAGAAATGCTTTTCTCCCATGCTAAACATCAGTACTGAATATGTGATGTAGTTCTAAAATTTTTCTAAGTGGGCATATTAGGCATTTTTAAATTGGTCTTAACATTGCAAGGTTGTGACCCTGAAGCTGTAAGTTGCCACATTGCCTGTCACATGGAAAAATTCTGTCTGTTGTAGGACAGAAAGAGGCAAACACTCCAAGAGAAAGTGTCCGTTCTGAAAACATCCTAGCCCCTGGATCCCGTCATACATGAAGTTGGATCCACATCTCTGTGGTTTGGATACTTAGGCCAATAAATTTTCTTATTTTGCTTCAGATAGTTTGAGTTGAGTTTTTATTACTGGCTTTCAAAAGCTGCCAGTTGCTATGAATATGGAAATCAATTAGGTCATTCCTGAAAATAAAGGATTACAATAAGCCTTGGGCTGAAGAAGGGAGAAAAGAGAACTAGAAATGTAGGGTGAAGGGAAAAATTGGTTTTTTAAGCATGTCAGGCAGAGATAGTATAGAAAAATATCAATGAATGAAGAAAGTCATCTCAGGAAAGATAGGACAACACTCTCCAGACCTAATCATTTATTTAATAGCTTCATCATCTTTGCCTTTTTCTTATACATCTATGGTATTTTTAAAAAAATATTTTATTTATTCATTTGACAGAGAGAGCACAAGCAGGGGGAGCAGCAGAGGGAGAAGGAGAAGCAGAGCTGGGAGCCTGATGTGGGGCTCAATCCCAAGACCCTAGGATCATGACCTGAGTCGAAGGCCGATGCTTAACTTATTGGGCCACCCAGGCGCCCCACATCTAGGGTATTAAAAAAAAAAAAACACAACTTTAAAAAATGTAGCCTCTTTCTAAGTAATAATGCCCACAAAATCATGGATCGATTTGAAAGTTTTATATATACAACTGTTAGAATTCTCCAAAGCTCATTTGTGGTTCTCCTGAAGTCATTGTGTGTGCTGCAAATGGTGTGAATGTCACACTTTGGAGAATGCTTAGGTAGAGGATCAAGTCTGCTGCAGGCTGGAGGAGAAGCATTGGTGGGTAGAGGAGAGAGAAAGAGCAACTTCTGCATTCCATGTCTTGAATTTAGCCAGCTTGAGAGTGGCTCTAGTGCCTTCAGTGCTCAGCCTCAGTGCGGGCTACAGTGAGTGCAACAGACAGGAACCCCCAGGACTTATCCAGACTTAATATGGCTGCCATGCACCATGTCAATTATTTAAACATCGAAATGCTTCTGTGATAGCTGGAAAACAGCTACTGCTCTGAGCCCACACAGTGTTCCAACACCCTGCTTACCTTGGCCTCACCTTAGGACTCAGCAAGGAGAGGGGGGCACGCCAGTACAGCAGGGAGCCTCTGGGGCCTTGCAGAGGCCCCGTGGCTAGCTTCTGTTCTGATTGGTTGGTGGCTTTGCCATCTGGTTGTGAAATAATTAAAAAGACCTGAAGATACGCCTCTGTTGCTGTATGGATCATAATGGGTTGCATTTATTGGTTTCTTTGTCTGTTTCTCTTTCCTGATCGTCACTCATTTTTTCCAGTGTCTAATATGAACGGTGTCTTCAAGCTGGAAAGAGGTGGGGAGATGGCCAGGAGCTAGAGCCTACATTACTGGCCATTTGACTGCCCATTAACTGTGCTATAGAAAGACATTCATACCTGGGCCAGAGGCGATTGAGGGCTGTGCTGAGAGCCTGGATTCTGGAGTTGGTCTGCTTGAGTTTAAATCCTGGTGCTGTTCCTTACAAACCAAGAGCTCTTGGGTAAGTTATTTAACCTCTTAAACTAAATGAGTTTTCTCATTTGTTAACTAAGAATAGTAACAGGACCTACCACATGGTGATGATATGATGATAGAATGACTTAATAGGTATAAAGCATGTGAATGGTGCCTGGCATATATTGTAAGTAATTTATATGTATTAGCTATAATTACTACTGCTCCTTTATGCAGATGTGAGAACAGCGCCAGATAAAAGTCACTCCGTTACTCCAAAGCAGTGTTATGTAAACAATTCTACAGCTTCCCAGTGTAGATGGGCATTCCAAATAAGAGGTTCTGTGCTCAATTTTGGCTTGGAACTAACCAAGATAAAATACAGTTTGCTGCTAGATACATTGATAAGCTAGCATATTCCATAAAACTCGAAGATTTTTTTTAATCAGTTGAAAAAACTGATTTTTACCATCAAATTTCTGTAATTGTTGAGAATACTTTTATGGAAACGCCACACTGAGGATTTTGACCTGAATCCTAATGTAAAAATCCCTGACCCTCTTAACTGGACTGGATCAAAGGAACTACAATATGCTTTTTAAAAAAGTACTCAGTAGGAGAAGCATGTGGGGGGATGGGTGAAATAGATAAAGGAAATTGAGAGTACACTTACCATGATGAGCACTGAGAAATGTATAGAATTATTGAATCATGATATTATACACCTGAAACTAATATAACACTGTATGTCAATTGTACTTGAATAAAGAAAGATCCATCTGATACAGTTTAAAATAAATAAATAAATAATAAGAAGTAAAAAAGTACTCAGTCCTAGAGGAGAGGCCTAGATGGAAACAGGCAAGTAGCCTCTTTCCCCTAAACTCATCTTACATTCTGATGGGAGAAGAGGAAAGGAAATACCCATTCTAATTTAAGAATCCAAAATGCAAGAACCTTTCTCCTTCATGCTCAGAATGGCTCACCAAAGCCTCCTTCTCCTGCTCCCTGACTCCACCCTGGTCCTGCTGGTCCTTCCCATGCCAGAGGTTTCCTCCTACATTGTAGTCCATCCCAGTCCCATCTTCCCTACCTACCAATGGATTTTTGTTTCAATAAGCATTTCAAAGAAAGGCTCAGTTTAAAAACAGCTACATCACATAGATACAAGAAAGCTGACCTTCTTGGCTCATCACACCAAATGCTTCACCTAACTCACTCTGGGAAGCAATGATGTGCTTGACCTTGACCCAACAAATTAGTACCCCTCCTCATGTCTGGAGTCAGGAGGAGAGGTAAAAAGCTCATGTGTGCCCTGAAATCTAGAGCAGGGCCCGACACAGTCAACATTCAATATATGCTTGTTGAATTAATGAAAGGATTAAAGATGAATATTTAGGTAAGATATGAGAAGCAAAAGCCACACTTTCTAGTAGTGCTCCTAACAGAGCTGACATTTCACAAATCCTGTCAACATTAAAATCATGAATTTAAAGTTACTTAATCAAATACAATAATTTTTTACTTTAGCTTATAGAGGAATTGTAACCATTTTGCTTTCTCCCTTTTGTCAATCTCCATATGAGGGTTTGACTCTCTCAATTTGTATATGTGCCTGTTTGTCCTAATTTGGTTATGAGATTTGATTGTGTTGACTTATTAGCGTCACCCCTCTGCCTTCAGTAAATTCATGTCCCATTTCTCTCATTTGCTTATCCCTAAAGTTAATGTTATTGATGATCATTTTTTCTTTTAGCCAAAAATTTTTTTTCAGGGTCTGGGGGGTCCAGATAATACCCACAGTGATCTCTGAAGGCAGAGTGCTCAGGTGCACAGAACAAAGAGCATGTCTCCACTTACCTTCACATTCGAATGACAGTTTGACTGATAAAGGATTCCTGAATAAACCCTTCCCTGTCAGTGCTGTGAAGTAATCACCCCATCATCTTCTGGCATTGTGTGTCACAGTAGAGAAGTCTGAGAATTTCCTGACTTGAACTTCTTTTAATATAATCTTACTTTTTATACTTGGAAGCTCGAAAACTTTTTTTGTTTTTCTTAAAACTAAAAGATGTTACCAGATTTTGGTTACTTTACTGTTACTGACTTTGATTAAGAAATAGTAAACCTTTTCAATATCCAATTTCAGTCTTGTTTTGTGTTTTTAATTCTGAAAAGTTTTTTCAATGATATCCTTGAATATCTGTCCTGATGTTTTATCCTACCTTTTCCTTCAGAAATGGATATTAATTTTTAGTTAGAGTGCTATACTACTTTCCACATCTGTCATCTTCTTTTACATTATTGTTTCTTGTTATGTGTCTTGCGTATGTTCATGGAATCTATCATTTTACTGATATGACTCCCCATAGGAATGCTTATACTTTTTACTGCCACTGCTATCAACCTGAATAGTTCTAGAATTTAGTCTAGTCTATACTTACCATTGCTCTTCTCATCTTGTTGAGAATATCTAAATAGTTCTTACTCAAGCATTTACTTTGAGAGTTCACTTTCTACACTCTTTTATGGTGGGGTATTTTTGTAGTATGTTTGCATTACTCATAATTTCATGTATCTAGGATGTTGGCCTTGGGCAGAGGTTCTGGGAAGAAGATGGAGGTGGGTCAAGATTGACCTTGGTTTAAAGACTCGGGGAAAAAAGCAAAATCTGAAAGGCAGCATTGTATGATGGAGCCTGAGTCAAGATCCAAGGACAAAATCCAAACAAAGCAGCAGTGTGAAGAAGGAAGTCAGAGACCTGGTATAAAGCACTGGGATAGAAAACAAGGTAAATGGATTTGGAATGGAGGAAAGAGGGTTGAGTCTTGAATCTCTGAGACCCTATAGGGAGCTACTAAAGGTACTGGGCAATTTAGACAAAAGTGGAGTTGAACACCTGTTGTTGAAGCTTATGCTGGAGAGGACTGGGATAGGACCGTGTGGTTTCTGGCACAAGTTCATTCCTGCGATAATATTTGTAGCTCAGTTTGGCTGCCAGTGATGCCAAGATCCTATTGACCACAAAGAGGAATGTTCTCATTTCCATTTGTTTTGGCAATTGCTGAGATTGCTTCTCTCTTGGCTGATTCTACAGGTATTTTAATGAAAAGAAGGAAAGAGTTCTCAGGAGCTTTGATTCATTTCGCCATTTTCGGTCAATTCCCAAATTTTATCTAAAGATGTATATCTTTGTAAGACACAGAAGAAATATGAATATAAAATAAAAGTTCCAATGGCTGTGTATAATATCCTACTAATATACGTCCCCCACACCCACTTCCAGAACAGACTAGAATTAATTTTAGATATCTAGCATTCACGGATGTAGGCTGCTTGCATAAGGTGGCAAACAGAAGGGTTAGTTGCCCAAGCTTATGGGATATGGCAATATGCCCAGGAGGAACTAGAATAAAATTATTAGGTCACTTTAGACTTTCCAAGGCCTTAACATGATCATCTTTTTGAGAGATGACTGGACAGTTTTGATATTAAGTTTCCAGCATTGATGCCATTTGAAAACTGGCCACTTAAATGAAGCGTATCTTGTCAGGGAACTTTAGAAAAGCTAATGTGTTCGGGTAAAAGTATTGAGATAAGAGTCAAATAAGCTTTCACCAGAATGTGCTTTACTGGGCCAAAAAAATTGCTGTGTAGCCCTGCCCTGAATCAGCAGAGACAACCTCAGGAATTGTGAAACATAACAAACAGAACCCTGAACCACAGCACCTCCTGGATGTCAGAAACAAACCTTCCAGAGCCAGTGCATGTTTTCATTCCAGAGTGCTCCACTAAAGTTCTATTTTACAGTGGATTTTAAAAACACATGAGCAGAGGGGCACCTAGGTGACACAGTCAGTTAAGTATCTGACTCTTGGTTTCGGCTCAGGTCGTGATCTCAGAGTCGTGAGATCAAGCCCCACGTCCGGCTCCCCGCTCAGCGCAGAGTCGGCTTGAGATTCTCTCTCCCTCT
Organism: Phoca vitulina; assembly: GCF_004348235.1. NCBI lineage: Eukaryota > Metazoa > Chordata > Mammalia > Carnivora > Phocidae > Phoca > Phoca vitulina. Next base: position 3,430,737 of record NW_022589726.1, read on the forward strand.
CCCTCTGCCCCTCCCATCCATGCTCTCTCTCTCTCTCTCTCAAATAAATAAATAAATAAATAAACCTTTTTAAAAACTACATGAGCATTGTTGGTGCACAGCATGTGATGGGCAGCTACTGAATACACACAAAAACAAGTCAAACCAGTGAGATATTAGATTAAGACTTTTATCATTAATATACAATAACTGGTCTTTCCAAGCATGGAGGAATGCTTCCTTCATTTCATTTGTAAATTTTACCTTTAAAACTTGTTCTCACTTGGAGACTATTTTTCCTAGCACTCATTTATTCATCCATCCAATATCTTTGGAGTATTTACTATATGCCAGTCCTCATGTGGGTGGGTGGGAAGACAACGAAAAATAAGAATAAGGCAGACTCTGTTCTTGACACTGGCTTGTGAAATCTAGCTCTCTACAGCCCCCCGACTCTCAGCCCCTAAACCCAGGGAGTTCACTGAGCCCTGCCTGGGATCCCCCTCCTGCACGGCAGCCCGGAAACTTTCCTAAGGCAGTAAGCTGGGTGGGCTCACTTGTTTGTCTCCTTTCTCTTAGGATCACTGCCCTTTAATGCTGATGTCCAGTATCTCAAAAACTAATGTGCCATTTATTTTGTTCTTTCCATCTGGGTTGTTTTAGCCAGGAATGTAAGTCCGATCTCATTAGTTCATCTTGGGTGGAAGCTGAGGTCTAGTGTTGATTTTTGAGAGTTCTTTATATACTCTGGACACAAGACCTTTGTCAAATATGTGCTTTGCAAATATTTTCTCCCATTCCATAGTTTGTCTCTTTATTCTCTTAGCAGTTTCTTTTGCAGAGAAAAAGTTTAAAATTGTGATGTTCAGTTTGGTGTCATATCAAAGAACTCTTTTCCTAACCCCAGGTCACAAAAGTTTTCTCCTAGGCATTTGCTACTTTTAGTGCTCTTGTTCCTTTCATTCTGTTTCAATTGTGTGCATGACAAAACTTTTTTTGTTGTTGAATTGTGTGATGATATCTTTCTCGAAGCAGACATCCGTTCTGGGCTATAGTCCTCAGGGATTTTGACACACCTGTAATTATTCTGAGTCTCCACTGGATGTCAATACTGCTCAAGGAAAAGCAGTTCAGACAGCATTTTGGGTGCATAAAAACAATCCACGCTTTGAAGAAGCCTTAGAGTGGAATAGTAAAAAAAAAAAAAAAAAAAGAGGCTAGAAGAAGTGAAATCCACAAAGAGGAATACCCCCCCTTCAGTCCTGTAACGGATATCAGGCAGAGGGGTGGAATCTGTAGCACTACTGAACCTCAAACTTGAAAAACTAAATTCTGTTTTCCGCTCTGGCTCTTTGGTTGCTGACATATGCAAAACCGAAACCACATATTCGCTTGAATTACTTGCCTAATTCTCACAAGGTACTTTATTGAAATGGAATTAGAGGTTTAATCTTTACTTGATATCTCTTGTTCACTTCCCAAACATGCACAGATTTCACAGTTATCAGGTAGAAAGAGGTAACTTTGGTAAGAAAATGTCCTGGGCCATTTGGGTTCATATCCAAGGATATAGAACACTCAGGAACAGAAAAAAGGACCTGAAGAGTCAAGTGACCTTTGATCATACTTCGAAACAGGTTTTGCTTCCTAGTCTGTTCAAGGTCTGAAGCAAGATAAGAAAAAATTGGATTTAGTTTGCTTTTCCTTCCTAATGATCTGCCACAAAAATACAATTTGAGGCTTAAACGCTTTAAGAATTGAATTCTAGATACTGCTTTTAGTATCCTCTTTCTGAAGCAGGTAATTATATATTGTATCACTGTGTTCTATTTTTTATAAAATCTTTTCTTTATATAAGATGACCAATTTTGAAAATTAGGAAGAGTAGGACATATACTATTTTGACTATATGTCCTGCAGGTGAGATACAAGATTACAGGACTGATTAGATTCTTTCAGCAAGTGCAAATTTTATGAACTATCTTAAATGTGTTATATGAATGTATTCGATGAAGTGGTTGGTTGACAGAATGTCAACTTATCATCTGGCTAGCATTGTGCTAATATGATTAGCAATAATAAAAATACTGAAAGAAACAACCATATCTAAAGCAGATGGAATTTTTGAGTGAACAATTTAAAAATTTTCTCACATTTAGGGAAAGATACCCAAAATATGGCTTAAGATACGGGGATAGTCTGATTCAAGCAGAATTCTCTCTTAAAGTAAGGTTCTGTTTTAATAAATATTCTATATTCAGATGTGAGTGATAGAGCAGAACTAGGGTTTTTATCTTTTTCTAGGGACTGTGAGTTTTTTGTCATGATCTATTTCCTGTGGGAGCTTAACTTCCCTGTGTAGCTAAATATACAACAAACGTAATATTTGAATTGTGGTTAATGGGTTGTCCTACAAATGTATGCCACTAACATCTTGTGATTCTTGCAATCGGCTGTATATAGCTCGTAGAATTTAACTGTATTCAGTTTCAATTTTCCTATGGTGATAAGATTCTGTTCTAGCATGCATAATTTTTGGCCTATTTCTCCACAACGTACAACATGTCCGATTGTTATAATCACATTCATGCTTTAGCAACTGGCTTAAAGCTTCGCACTCTTATTTATTCACCAGGTCAATAATGTTTGTAAGAAAGGTAAAAAAATCAGCAGTGCTTTTATTTATTAAATTTGCTTATGCTAAATGGAAGATGTAGATTGTCTGCTTATAATTCATGGGGTAGATTTTCCCATAGACTGTTGGCGTAAGATACAGAAAATTATGAAGGTGTAAATCATACTCTGACATGGCTAAAAGCTTTGTTCCAGCTATGGTATTGGCACAAAACTAAAAATATTGGATTTATTTTCCATAGTGCAGACCCCTGGTTTTCATATCCTTTATCTTAATGCCAAATTATATCACTCGTGTAATTTTTTTCTGTTTTGACATGATCTTGTGTTATGGTCCCATCTTTCAAATTTCCTATTCAAATTATTTTCTGGCTTGTCTTTATCAAACCAGAGGAATTCTAAATCTGGAAGACTGCTGAAAATCTTTTGGATGACCACTTTAATATTTGAAAGTGAAATACAGCCGTTTTACAAGAGTGGAATATTGGAAGCAATGCATTGGAATAAAAACCAAATAATTCAAACAGATTCTTAAATAGCAATCATTAGTCCCAGTGTGTCAAATTAAGTTCGTGCCTCATGAGCGAGTAATTTTTCCATCTTCAATTAATTAAACCAAGTTTTAACTTGGGTGGTATAATAAAAATTTTGCTGTAGTTTTCATTTGTTTGGACAATGAATAACTTTTGGATTATTTGGATTAATGTTTTGGTGTTTCATAATACCAATTTTTCCTGGAGAGAGAGTGAGTGGTGAGGAGAGAATCGATCACTCAATAAAAATAATTGAACAAATTAAAAAAGCCAGATAATTTAAGAACAGACTTTTTCTCAAATATTACTTGCTACTCAAGATTAATTTCATATAACCTCATTTAATAGTGGTGTTTTCCTAGATGACTCAAAGATTCCAATTCAAGAAGATTCCACCATCAAAATCCTTTGAGTAGAAAAAATTACAGACAAATATTTCTTTTTTTAGTTTCAATAGCCTTTGTAAACTATGAAGTCTAGAATTTAGGAATTTGTGGTGTTAGGCCCTAAAGAGTCACTTAATAGAATAGCTGAGTCACTATTCCTAGTTTATTCCTAGCATGATGCGAGGCCACAGTAGGTGTTCAGTAAGTCAGTCATGCTAACCAAGTGAATGAATGAATTCTTGAATCCAGTGCATTAATACATAGCGCACCAGGGGCTCTCCTAGGGTGGCAGAGTTAGTTTGGAAGCAAATCGTGGAAATGAAGCAGTAATAAAAGTACCAAGGGTAGAGAATCTGCTGCATCTTTATCCTCAAACTAGTAATTTATGTTGAAGGAAAGAATACATGCCCGCAATCTTTTACATCCATTTCCCAAATCCATAAATCCCAAAACCAAAAGTCTTTTCCCTAATTCATTTGAAGGTAAATCCAGACCTAATCTGACAGATGCTATTTATGTTGTTTATTTATCCCACTTAGTGTAAATATTCACATATTTTGCTGCAGAAATGCTGGTGTTTTTGATTACAGAGTCTTGCTTCTTACCCTGGTGGGAGGTTATATGATATACAATCTATGAACTTTAATACCTTTCTAAAATATATACAATCTTGAGTTCTAAAACATTTTAATGCCAAGGTTTGGGACAAGGGCTTGTGACCCTGTATACAGCCTGTAAATTATTGGGATGCTTCCTGTTTATTTTCCTGTTTGTCAATCATCTTCTCCTTTCTGATGCACCAACTTGAAACAACTTCCGTGCACAGGAGCCTCTCTGGTAGAGGGTGAATCCTACCCTTTCTGTTCCTTGCTTTACAATGTGAATCGCTGCTTCATTACCAGCCATCAGCCCTCCCTGTGGCTTGGTTCTATGGGACGTGCTGTGTGTGTTTTGTTAGCGTGGGCAAGCCTAGTGCCGCCTGTGGCCTAGAGGAGCATCAACACGTAAGCCGGCTCACTGTGACGTCAGAGACATGATGTCACGTCCATGAGCACACCCACTGAGGGATCGGTGTGTGGATTGTGCAGTTTTCTCCATGGAGCTGTAGCAGAGTAGAACCTATCATTTGGCCTTTACTAGTTTCAGGTATTATCATCTGGCGATCCAGAAAGAGAATCCAGCTGCATATTTATTCTTGACCAAAGAATGGTTCTCCTGTGCCATTGAAGAATGATTACCTGGGTAAGTTGGACTTTTCCACAAAAGCCAGGTCTGATAGCTCAACCCCGTGAGGAACAAATCTCAAGCTAGAATGCCTTCACATCTGACTTTAAGAAACTGACCTAATTGGCCCAGGTTAAGGCTAAATCGGGACAGAGTAGGAGTAAAACTAAAATTAGTTAATTCTGTTCCTCATTAATAGTTCTGGCTATGGAATTGGTGGGGAGGATTAGAGGTGTTTAATGCTCTAA
>NW_022589726.1:4109916-4207274 GCF_004348235.1 Phoca vitulina
TTCTTTCTTTCTTTCTTTCTTTCTTTCTTTCTTTCTTTCTTTCTTTCCTTTCTCTTTCTTTCAACTCTTACTATAGTCGCAGAGGAAGGAGAAAGCCTCTATTTTGAATGAACCGACAGCAGACATACTTATTATACTTCTTTAAGTTGAAGAACTTGCATAGATCTATGTAGTTCCTTGTGGACACAAAAATTACAAAGAGGAAAAAGAGAGGGAGGGAGGATCCAAACTGGGTTCCTCAGACTATTTTCATGAGATACTGGTAAGTACTCTGTGAAAAAAAGGATCCCACTGTAAATTAAGCATCGGGAATGTTGAGTTAAACCAAGTAAAAGAAGTTTCATTATAGCAACATTTGCTGGAATTTTTAATATGCTAATACGTGTGTCTCAAAGTGCCTTAGTTGATTTTAAGACTTCATGCTTCACAAAACCATGAACTATCTAACTACATTTAAGAAAATACTTGAACGGCTTGAATTTTGGATTTCTGTAGAAAGAGATTGAGGATTCTCCACCATCAACTTTGTTATAAGGAACTGGCATGGGATGTGAACTGGTATCACTGTTGTTTTGAAGAGGACCAAATAAGAACTATTTCTCTTACCACTTAAGTCTAAGGTTTACCAATATATATTAAACAAGGACTGGCTGACATTTAATATCACAACAATACTATAGTTATAGCTGAATATTTTTATAGATCCATTACAAAAATGTTCCACATTTCAAGTTAAAATAACTTTAAAAAAAAAACCCACAGCATTAACTGGGTGTCACAACCAGCCCTATCACCACTACCACCACTACCACTCCTATCCACTCTTAGTCAAAAAACAAAAAAAGAGAGAGAGAGATAAAAAGGAGAACTGTTGGAGAAAGCAGTGTTTATGGACAAGCTGTTCCCAATATGTAGTTGGCATGAAGAGTGCTTGAAGAGAGTCACTTCTAAAGATTGGATTTCTAAAACAGGGGGAGACACATATCTTTTCTCTGTTGGACATTTGCTTAGCCACAGGACTTGCTCATCTCCTACAGTGCAGGAGGAGAAAAAGGATTTGAACAATGATAGACTGAGAGGCCACCAGGACAGCAGGGAAGTAGCCCTATGCCCATCATTTAGTGTGGCAAGAATAATAAAGTTTCCTATGTGTGGTGCGAATCCCAGGAAAGGCTTGAGCCATTCTGTCAGTATGAGGGCTGACTACAGCAAGAGGGAACCATTGCAACAAGAAGAATGAAAGTGGTCCAGTAAGCTGGAACACAACTTTTGGACACTGTCACATAGAAATTATCAATACCCAGTTAATGAAGATTGCATTCTTACCCAGTCAAGTAAGGAAACATGTGCCCTTTTCTCTTTCAAGTAAGGAAGACCTTGCCCTTTTCTTTGTCCCTTCTCTTTGCGATAAACAAGGGCACTATATCTAGAAGAGGGAGGAAAAACAGGTGTCTGAGATCCAGATACTCCCCCACTCCCTCCAAAGTCACTAGAGCTTTACCTGTATTGTGGTTGGTGGGTAAGTGGAAGAAAAGGAGATGAGTTTCGAATTGAGCTAGAGGCTGAAGCTTTCAAGTTAACAAGACTGATTCTTTAATCTTAGGTTGTTATGTTTTAATTAAGTGGCTGAAAATCATAGAATATATATGTATGGTATCATTAAAGGAGCCACCCTCTGAAAAAAACGAAGTTCTACCTGGTATTGTTGGGGATAGTTATTGAAAATAATAAGGACATTTCTTATTTATTCTCTCAAGAGTTTGAAACATTTTAAGTATTTGAAGACAAATACTTAAAAACATTTATGCTTGGGGCACCTGGGTGGCTCAGTCAGTTGGGTGTCTGCCTTCAGCTCAGGTCATGATCCTGGGATGGAGCCCTGCCTCCTCGGGCTCCCTGCTCAGTAGGGAGTCTGCTTCTCCCTCCCCCCCCCCCACCGCCGCTCCTGTTCTCTCTCTCAAATAAAAAAATAAAATCTTTAAAAAAAATTTATGCTTACTTATAAAAAATGTGATTTCTCTAATTCTTCATCACTCTCTTTTATGAACATCCTTACAAGTATTTTAGAGGTGTATCCATAACTGACAGTTTTGGTGAAGATTCTGGGGTCCAGACAATAAAGTAAGCAACACTCTTTACAGAATGTAGTTTTTAAAGTCCTGCTCCTTTTTACATTTGCCATCCATTACAAAGACAGGCAGCTATGTCATTCAATCCTGCTATTGTCACCCAGCCCAGATTTTAAACGAAAAAGTAGGATTAAAGGGCAAAGGGATCTAAACTACCTCTTTACTTTTTACATTGGCCTTGTTTAAGTTTTTAAGTTAAATGAAATTTCACAGAATTTTAGATCAATGTGTTTACTTCAAATTCAATAAAATTAATAGTTTCACCCAGAAAAGAGCGAAGTTTAGTAAATCTAAAACTTGTATTTAATATGATGTAAGATTTAGGGGTGCCTGGGTGACTCAGTTAGGCATCTGCCTTCAGCTCAGGTCATGATCCTGGGGTCTTGGGATCAAGCCCCGCATCAGGCTTCCTGCTCAGCAGGGAGTCTGCTTCTGCCCCTCCCCCTGCTCCTGCTCTCTCTCTCTCTCTCTCTCTCTCTCAAATAAATAAATAAAATCTTTAATATGATTTAAGATTTAATCTTCCAGATCAGTAGTGAATTTCATTGATATTTGATGGAATAATATCTAGCATATACCTGTTCAAAACTTTTAACTATCTCACTCAATATGGTATGGAGCATGAAGAATTATTCTTTGTTTATTAGTGAGAGAATAATACAATACAAATGATTGCTTAGCAACTTCAGATCTGGGGACAAACAATTGGATCATTCTCATATGAAGAACAACATGAGGGCATGCAAATTCCCAGTGCATTCATGCTGACAAATATTTACTATGTCCCAGGCACTGATCCAAATGCAGGGAAATAGAGCAGTAAGGAAGGCAGATAAGTTCCCTGTTTTCCTGGAGGAGATAGACAATAAACAAATATTTATCATAATATTATGCAATGATAAGAATCATGGAGGAAATGAAGGAAGATAAGGGCTAGAGAGTGACAACGGGATAGGGTACTCTTTTCCATAAGGTGGTCAGTGAAGACTTACCTAAGGAGGTAATATTTGAGCAAGTGATCTGCAGGAAATGAGGTTGCACAAGTTCATTTGATAGACACGTGATTTTGGCGTCAGCTATGTTAGCTATGAATTTAATATTGCTTAAAGACTCCCTATATAGACAGGTAGGGAGACAGGTAGACAGGTAAGTAGATAGATGACAGATAGATAGATATAGACATATGTATAGATTCAAAATCAACAGCCCCCTCCAAGAAACACAGTTACCTTGTCTTTACAAAAAGTACCATATTGCTATGTATAGTTATATCTTCATAGAAACTGATTTTTTGTTGCTTCTGGTCTCATTCCTTTCATTCCATTTTAATTCAACAGATCTTTATTGAGTGATTGCTGTGTTTCAGGCTTTATTATAGGCTCTTGCCACATGCCAGTAAGTAAAACAGATGAAGATCCCTGACTATGTGGAGATTACATTCTAGCAGGAAAAGATAGATGATAAATAATAAACATAATGAATTATATACTGGGTTAGGAAATGATTTATGCTATACAAGAAAAAGTAGGCCAGAGAAAGGGAGATACAAATATGAGGAGGAGGATAGGTTTCATTAGTAAATAGGCTAATCAGGGTGAGTCTCAATGAAATTAGACCAGAGCAAACACCTGAAGAGGTGAGGGAGATAGCCAAGTGCCTATGTAAGGGAACAGCTCTCATTGACACATACCTACAAAACACACATATACTTGTGCTTTTGCAGTCAAGGAAGTTACTATTTTTTTTTCAAAACTCATTATTTCTTTTCTACTCCACGCCCCACATGGAGCCTGATGTGGGGCTTGATCTCAAGACCCTGAGATCATGACCTGAGCCAAAATCAAGAGTCAGATGCTTAACCAACTGAGCCACCCAGGAGCTCCTCAAGATTCATTATTATTTTAGCTTATAAAAAATAGAGTGGATATGATATACCTTCACTATATATAACTACTTGAAGGTGTAAATCTGTTATGTTTTATCTACTTAAATGATAGCCATGATAGATAGATACAGTTTTTATCATCTGAGATTATGAAGTACTACCATTTTATTTTTTTCTGAAGCATTACCATTTTAAAAGGCACTAAAAAATGGCATGATTAGAAATGTATATATTTTTATATACTGGCATGTGTAGGTCACACAGAAAATATACTATATCTTTTCTTTCTTGTTCATAGGTGCTGGTGTTAAAAGTTATGTTAGAAATCCAAAATAAGATAAACTGGAAAACATGATAGATGACTGACTTCGTGCTATAAATTGAATGCAGGCTTAACAAGCATTTGTTAGTATGAGTAGTTAGAAAAAATAGAATTTTATGAGTTCATTCAATAAAATTAAAATAATTTAGATTCTTTCATCTTATTTTTGCTTCATTCCATCTGTTTTCCAAGTATCACTAACTTTATTATAAATTTGTTTAAAGTCAACCCTCATCAATTTATATGCAATGTCTGTTATTCTGCAAAGTAAAATCTTCTAATCTTTATGTTCCTAAGACATGACTAAATTTTTAAAAAAGTAACTAGACAATGACAATGAGTCATAAAGATAAAAGTAACAATATTTCTCTTCCATTTTCAAATTGCTTCCTGTTTTAATTTTTTAAGGACAAAATTATATTTCAATCCATTGGTTTGTACTTTTGAATCAGTACAGGCAACTTTTTCTAACTTTAATTTTTTTTTTAAGTAGGCTCCACACCCAATGTGGGGTTTGAACTCACAATCCTGAGATTAAGAATCGCATGCTCTACTGACTGAGCCAGCCAAGTGCCCCAACTTTTTGTAACTTTAGATACCATATCTTTCACTGAAAGGTCACAAATGTTTCATAAACTTAAACATTTTATATACTTCTTTTACTAACATGAAAATAGCATGTTTGATTTTCTAAAAAAATTTTAACTAATTTTTTTCATAAAACTCTTCCTTTCAATCCCAGTCTACAGTGTTCCCCTTCCTATTCTGAATTTATTTTCTTAGCACTTATTTAACACTTAGTAGATGCTGTCTCCTGTCTGTTTTAGCTCCCAAAAACAGACTATGCATTTTCCAAGGACAAAGATCCAGTTCTTATTTGTCAACATAATGATTTTTCATAAAGTAACTGTTTCACTAGCACTTTTTGTTTGATTGATACATGTATAACTTGTATATCTCAATATTATACTATTGAGATATTGTAATTTTGATAATATGTATTTGGTTTCTATCCCCATTCCTGGCAGAGTTCCTAAAACCCTTAGGCATTTTCTAAGTGATAAGAAAGATAAAGTTGTCTTGTTAATCATAAGGATCCCCTGTAAACCACACCTAAGACTATGTTTATGAGGTGACTTTTGGAAAGCCCCTAAGGATGGGGGCTGGCTGCCAGGGGAACCTTGAACAGAACTTTCAGCACCACCACCCCCCACCCCCCCCAACTCCCCCCAACCTCCAGGGAGAGGGGAGGGGCTGGAGCTTGGCTCAATTACCAATGACCAATGATTTAATCAATCCTGTCTACTGTAATGAAGCCTCCACAAAAACTCAAAAGGATGGGGTTCAGAGGGCTTTCATGTTGGTAAACATATGGAAGCTGGGAGGATGGCGCTTGCCCCTCCCCCCATACCTTGTTTTTTGCGTCTCTTCCATCTGGCTGTTCCTGAGCTGTATATCCTTTTATAATAAACTGGTGATCTATTAAACTGTTTTCCTGAGTTCTGTGAGCCACTCTAGCAAATTAATTGAACCCAAGTAAGGGATTGTGGGAACCTCAATTTATAGTGAGTTGTTCAAAGCATAGGTAACAACCTGAACTTGGGATTGGCATATGAAGTGGGGGCATGTTTGTGGGACTGAGCCTTTAAACTATGGAATCTGATGCTGTCTCCGGGTCGATACTGTCAGAATTAAATTGAATTGTAGGACACCTGTTGCTGTCCACAGAGAATTGGAGAATTGCTTAGTGTGGGGGAAAAAACCCACACATTTGGTGACTAGAAGTGTCAGAAGTGAAGTGTGAATGTTGTGTGTGTATGTATATATATATATATACGTACATACTATAATGTACAAAGTTTGAAAAGTGTTTATATAGTATGCCTCCCTTAGCTAGGAAAGGAGAAAAGTCAAGCTTTCCACCATTTTTCCTTCCTCTGTGGCATCTGGGATTCTATTACCTGAAAAAAAATGTGTAGCCAAACTGGTAATCATCAGCTTTTAGATATAAAAAGTTGGTCATGAAGAGTATTAAGTTTAGCCCCAGAATGTTGTTGTTGTTTTTTTTTTTTACATTGACTCCAAAATGTTTCTGCTTTTTTTTTCTTTTTTAAGTAATTTCTAAGCCCAGCATGGGGCTCAAATTCATGATCCTGAGATCAAGAATCTCATGCTCTTTGGACTAAGCCAGCCAGGCACCTGGTTTTTGCTTTTATATCAACAGTCTAAAGATTCAAAAGATAAGCAGATGAAAGGGCGGCATTCTAATTTTTCCCCCCTAATCTGCATAAATGTTAAACATAGCAGTAGAAACATTCTGGCTATTAAAATAGGAGCATTGTATTTTAAAAGCAACCATGAGAACTCTGCTGTCTGATAGACTTAATCTTTGAGTAACTAGGGTAACACATCCCCTGTTTTTACCCAACTACACATGCCCTCAGCTACTGATGCTAAACTAGATCATATGTCAGAATCAGTTGTGTCTAAGATGTCCTTAGGAAAACAAGTTAATCTTTGACTCCTACCCATTAATCACTCTAGGTCCTTGTCATTGATAAGTACTTTCTTTCCTGCAGGAGCACTCCAATTCTATGGGAGATTGGGGATGGGAGAAGATAAACCCCAATCTTGGAGAAATCAGGTACTACACAAGTTCTCAAGGCCTAGGGACCCAACAACTTTAACTATAAATATTATAGAAAGTTGAAGAAGGACTATTAGCCAATTAACCTGATGCAGAATAATGTGATCTATAGACACTGTGCTCCTTCAGTTTTTCCTGACCAAGGGCAACATTGACCCATTAACTTTGGGCAGAGCTGGAGGTTCATGTGAAATTTTAAGTTTAGAACCGTAGGTAGTGGAGACAGATTGAGCAGTTCATACTGACTTCCAGCTTCCCAGAATTTTTTGCTGCCATATTTCTCCTCACTATGCCTTTCTTCTACCTACACACATTCTCCATGGAAATTTACTTGTTCTATATATGATCTTCTCAAAGCCAAACAATCCTTACTTTAAAAAGGGTATCAGGTAGTTAGTTAGTTAGTCTGATTATACAACCAAGCACAGAGGCCTACACTCCTGCACCGGTTGCATGCCCATGAAACTGGCCCTCTGTAGAAGTGCAGGATGTGTAATGAAAATTCTAGAAGTCTACTGCAACAAACGCAACTTCTAATCTTTTCTGCAAGAATTCTTAAGAATTCTTATGCTTATTAAGGTTTTATTTGGGAAGTTATTTGATGATATAACTGTAAGAGTTGTCATTAGCATATTTTCCCATAGTCCCAATTAAAACGTATAGATATGTTAAAAATTCAGAAATCAGTATTAGTTAAATTATAATTTTTGTTATTTTCCTAATCAACAGATATAAATTCAAACTTTCTAAGAAGAAGTTTTTTTTCAGATTGAATAAGAGGATGAAATTTTAATAAGTGGCCCTAGGTCTTATTTTCTATAAGTTAATGGTATCAGCTATGAATTATCATAGTTTCAGTAGAATATTCTTTGACCTCATTAATAAAAAGTTATGCTTTAGCAAAGGAACCCTAGTGTTATGCCAAATAACTGCTTCGTTGGCCTGATTATTAATAATCACTAGACAGGGCGCCTGGGTGGCTCAGTTGGTTAAGCAACTGCCTTCGGCTCAGGTCATGATCCTGGAGTCCCGGGATCGAGTCCCACATCAGGCTCCCTGCTCAGCAGGGAGTCTGCTTCTCCCTCTGACCCTCCTCCCTCTCATGCTCTCTGTCTCTCATTCTCTCTCTCGCAAATAAATAAAATCTTAAAAAAAAAAAAAAAATCACTAGACAAATAACTAGGGGGAAGAAAACCACACACATTTCACATTTGTCAGACAAGCTTATGACTGTGGAACCTAAAAAGTACAGCAGGTAAATCTCAATGTGCTTAATCAAGCTTTTGTAGTTTACATATTCTTATAATGTGGAAACTGAAATTTGACCAAGAACCTTTCAACTTAATCTATCACAACAGATTTAATAGCCCTTCTCTCCTTAAAAACTTTACAACAGTTAAGAAAGCCAAACTAACTTGATTTTTTTTAGACTTCTGGTTTGGATTTTTAGGTTGGCCACCTGATTAGTGGATGAAATTGATAAACAGATAAATTCTCATTGTGACAGTTCTTAGTAAAAAAAAAATAATAATAATGGCTATGTAAATACAGACCTTAAGTTTCAACCCTCCTAAGTTGCTCTCTTTAATTTTACAACTTATTCTTGGCCTTGAGAAACTGGATCATTGAATGAAAGGTCTTTTCATGTTACCCCTCTCTAGCAATCTACTATGTGCCAGGTGGACATACCTCAGTTAGCAAAACTCAGGAAGCAAAGCTGCTTTATGGAATCAACTCTAGAGAGAGTGAGGCAGGCAATAGACACTAATACATAAGCAAAATTTTGTTATGTTAGATGTGGTTAAGTACTAGGAAGAAAGAGAAAGCAGAGAAATAAAGGGAGTTCAGGGTAGGGGTGTGTGTGTAGGGGGAGGGTTGCAATAATAAATAGGATAAAAGGAAGTCCTCCCTGAAAAGCTGACTAAATGAAAACCTGGAGAAAGAAAGAATATGAGTCATTAATGATCTGGGGGAAGAGCATTCCAGGCAATAGAAAACTGTAAATGCCAAGTCCTAGGGTATTCAAGGTCCAGCAAGAAGACCTGTAAGACTGGAAAGGAATGAGCAATTGGTAGTGCAGTAGGAGACAAGCTAAGGGAGGTCAGGAGGTGAGAGAGTCTTGTGGAGAAAGGTGCAGGTTTCAATGACATAGTCTTTGTAAGTTATCTTGGTAATTTTGACTTTTACTCTAACTGAGATAACAAGCCATTGTAAGATTTGGAGCAGAGCGGGGACATGATTTATTTTGTTAAGGTCTGACTGAGCAGGGCAAGAAGCAGAAGCAGGGAGGCCAGTCAGGATGCTATAGCAATAGTCCAGGTTAACAGAGATAATGACTTGGACCAGAGCAATAATAGAGAAGGTGATGAGAAATAGATTCTGAATATAGAATAAAGAGCTCCCAAATCTATTTAGTTTATCATTGATTGAAACATTAATTTGTATAATCATTTGTGTTATATATTTTCATGGTAAAGGATGATGATCATTTCCCATTTAAATATTTTCTACCACATAATATTAGTGGCTGCATAGTGTAGTTTGGATATAGCATAATTTAGCCATTGTATAGCTAGAACAATTTATTTAATTGGTCTTCTGTTGTTGATCATTTAAATATTTTCCAGTTTTTCTCTATTGTAAATACCATTAAAATGAACATCCTCATTGTTATATCTTTGCAAATATAATTACTGCATAATTTAGGGATCTCTGCCTGTTGATTTTAAGAATTACTCCACTAAATTTGAACTAGAAAGGAGAAACTAGGAGAGCCAAACTATTTATAAACCAACAACTTAGGTTGATTTTTTTTTTTTTAAGAAATCTCTACACCCAGCATTTTGTTCAAACTCATGACCTCAAGATCAAAAGTCACATGTTCTACTGACTGAGCCAGCCAGGCACCCCTTACGTTGGTATTTTTTCAGCTACAACCATGGAAAGAAGATTGTCTACATCAGATGTGCATTGATAGAGCTTAAAATATTAAAAAAATATTTGAATATGAAATATTTATAAATTCCTACTCAAGGTTGAATGAACATTCTGTATTTCAGAATTTGTTTTCTATTTCTGATAGACTTAGTTGTTACTAGGAACAGATGACCAATTACAAGAATTGTCACCATTTTAACATTCTACATGAACTGTAGCCAGGCTGGATTTTTGGCACCTGAGCATTCACATCCATCTGTTTATAGGGCATTATGCCCACTCATGATATTTACGCCAGTTTCAAAAACTCCTGTGTAAATCAAGATAGACAATGTATATTCTTTGAGCTATAAATATTCTATTATTTAATCTCTTTGAATTATGTTTTTAGAAAGACCTTTAATCACTTACTGATTTAAGATAACTTTCAATTAGGCATATATAGAAAGAAAAATATAAGAAAATTTTAACTTTATTAAGTAATAAATAGAATACCAACTTTTTTCAACATGAGAAAGTTGAGATTAGAAAAAGGGTGATAGGGCGCCTGGGTGGCTCAGTTGGTTGAGCGACTGCCTTCGGCTCAGGTCATGATCCTGGAGTCCCGGGATCGAGCCCCACATCGGGCTCCCTGCTCAGCGGGGAGTCTCCTTCTCCCTCTGACCCTCCCCCCTCTCATGCTCTCTCTATCTCATTCTCTCTCTCAAATAAATAAATAAAATCTTTAAAAAAAAAAAAGAAAGAAAAAAAGAAAAAGGGTGATGACAAGTCCTTTTAAAAAGTTTTGAATATACTATTTGAGGGAAACTAACATTTATTTGGTACCTGCTATGTGCAAGGTGCTTTTAAACATCATTTGTTTCTATAATTTTCATAATAATCTTATGAAGTAGGTATCATTATCCCTACTTTGCACGTAAGAAACTAAAAGAAATGACTTACCTAGGATCACGCATAGGAAATAACTAAGATAATTTCAAGCCCAGTTTAATCTGACTCCTAAATTCATGCTCTTTTAGCTATACAACACTATGTAAGGGGTTGGGATTCAAACATCAGGGTGAATTTACAAATCTGTGATGTGGATTGAAAGTGGTTTTTATGAGTTAAAAAAAAAATCAACCAACCAAAAGATTGTTTTACTCTTAAAACTCAACTAAACATTCCATAGGTGTGAAGGTATACATTAGCTCTCATTATCAAGAAGGCAATACCAAATAGCAATTAATTATTTTTACTGTAAGAGAATATCTACTCCCTGAAAGAAATAATACATTATATGTTAATTTAAAAAATGTTTTAAATGTAAATAATAATATAATAATAAAAAGAGAATATCTACTTATACAAAATAAGAGGAAAAAACCAATCTGATGAACTGTTTGCTTCCCTATAGATCGGTGATTTTTACACTAAAAAAAAAAAGCTATTTATTTTCCCCAAACAAAAACTACATAAAATAAATGAGAATGGTTGAAACAAAGGTGCAAGTGGGAGGTAGAGGCCATTTGTTCTCTGTCCAATTTCCTCTCCCAATATTGCCGTGACCTCTGAAGGAATGCTTATAAATCCCAGGACTCAGAATGTCATTTAAATCACCCATGTTGTGGCTGGAACACTTGGTTGATCAGCTTACCTTTTGAGTATTCAACTGATTTATTTTGGTTATCTACCAATTACAGTAAAAATATGACTTGAAAGTGGTAAGAAAGTTCCTAGGGCAATAGCTA
The DNA here is from genome assembly GCF_004348235.1 of Phoca vitulina. Lineage (NCBI taxonomy): Eukaryota > Metazoa > Chordata > Mammalia > Carnivora > Phocidae > Phoca > Phoca vitulina. Next base: position 4,121,567 of record NW_022589726.1, read on the forward strand.
AGAACTTTTTATTTTATACTGAATTGTCTTTCCTTATTTCTCCCAGTCAAAATCAACTAATTAATTTATTTCAAATGGTTTTGAACCTCAACTGAATGCCAGGCACTACCTTGATTTCTACCTTCAGGAAGCTTAGGATTCTAGTTGGTAGAGGCAGATAATAAAGAAGTGAAAAAATCAAATTGTGCTATTAAGAAAATAAGTGTTTTTAATAGAGAATTGTTATTATGTATTGGGCTACTTTATTTTCATCTTATTAGTAAATGTTACTTATATTAGGTTAAATGTGTTCCTCAAAAGTTCATATCCACCCAGAATCTCAGAGGGTGATTTTATTGAAAATATGTTCTTTGCAGTTATGGTTAGTTAAGATGAAATCATATTGGATTAGGGTGGGTCCTAATCCAATGACTCCTGTCTTTATGAAAGAGAAATGGAGACACAGATAAACAGGGGAGAAAAACGTATAAAGGAGATAGATTAGAGTGCGGATCTGTAAGTCAAAGAACATAAAAAATTGCGAGCAATCACTAGAAGCTAGAAGAAGCAAGGAAAGATTCTTCCCTAGAGCCCTGGGAGAGAGCAAGGGCCTTGATTTCAGATTTCTAGACTCCAGAACTGTGAGAGTAAATTTCTGTTTTTTTTTTATTTAAATTCAATTAGCCAACGTATAGTACATCATTCATTTCAGATGTAGAGTTCAATAATTCATCAGTTGCATATAACACCCAGTGTTCACATGACCTCTCCAATGCCCATTACCCAATTACCCCATACCCCCACCCATCTTCCCAAATTTCTGCTGTTTTAAGGCACCCAATTTGTATTAATTTGTTATGGCAGCCCTAGGAAACTAAAATGCTACTTTAGATAGAATAGTTCAGAAGACTTCTCTTAGTATACAATAATTAATTAATTAATTTATTTATTTACTTATTTGTTTTTAGGCTTTTATTTTTAAGTAATCTCTACACCCAACGTGGGGCTCAAACTCATAACCCTGAGATCAAGAGTCACATGCTCCACCAACTGAGCCAGCCGGGCTCCCCATCTTTGCATATGACTTTTAAATAGAGACATAAATGATGAGAATGACCCAGCCAAGACGAAAGACTTACTGGTGTTATTTTATCTGAGTGGTAAATATTCCACAGGTATTTAAATTACTAGTTCTAAAACAAAGTTATTATTTTTCCCCTCTCTACACATATCTTTCCTTTGCAAAACTATATAAAGTAGATATTAATATCCCCACTTTTCATATAGAGGTTAAGGAATTTGGACAGCTTCACATGTGTAGGAAGTGGTAGAGTCTAGATTCAAACTCAGGTAATCTGGCTTCAAGAGCCTAAATTTACCAGATTATTCTAGCACTATCTCTCAAGTTTCAGGCAACATGCTTTAATTCTGTCTACAGGCTTTCAGGGTTGCCCTTTTTGATATTCCACTTAATCTAGTCTTACACGTGGAATGTGGCTCCTCTCTTTTGTCTCCTACTTATATTAGTAGTAATACCAATGATAATCATGACTGCTAAATTTATTGAACACTAAGTGTGCCAGCTATCTTAATCCAAGCAACAACCCCATAAGGTAGCTATTATTATTATCCCAATTTTCCAGATGAGGTTTCTATGGCTTGAAGAAGTTAAGTAACATGTAGGATCTTAAAACTAATAAATGGCAGACCCTTGGCTGGTCAGATCTGACTTCAGAACTCTCGCTTTTTAAAAAATTTATTTTTTAAAACAAGACATAGCTTACATATAGAGAAATACACACACTTAAATATATAGTTCTGTGACTTCTGATAAGCTATACACCTGTGTAAAAATCATCAGGATATTCTGAGCTCAGAAGGCTCCGTTATGCTTCCTCCTAGAGATAATCTTACAAAGGTAAATTCTGCTCTGATATCTCTCACCATGGACTAACTTTGCCTATTCTTGAATTTTCCAAAAGTGGAATCATCCAGTATATACTCTTTGGTGTCTTATTTCTTTCCAGAATCTATTAATGACCATGTTCTACTCTCGCCAACAAGATTGCCAAGTCTTCTGCCTTATTTTCCTAGGCTTTTGCTAAGTAATTAATGTTGATAATGTAATAAACTAATTCTTGCTAAAATATTGGGTGAAAATGGTTTAAGTTACTTTTTTCCCCAAATAACTTATTACTATTATAATGGACCTTAAGCCTAGAAGAATGGGTGTTATGGAAATTCTAAGCAGAGTCTGAGAGACTTTTTGGAGGGGGAATAGAGAGATTTTGTTTTTCCTTAAATCTGAATTCATAATTTCTTAACTAGTATACTAAATATGTACCTGTAAAATTTCTTTCCAAAATGCAAAAGTGGAATCTGTGACTTCAATTCAAATACTATAGAAGACATCTTAGATGCATAAAAAGAAAGGTTAATATGATATAGAAAAATGAGCATCGAAGTTGTCAAAAGTTTTGTGTTCTATTTCCTCTTGTGCAATTTACTAGCTAATTACCTCACTTAAGTCACCTAATCTCTCTGAGTCAGCTTTAATGTGGACATAAAAAAATTTGCCAGGCTTGACAGGATTGATGTGACGATCAAATATGAAATAAGCTAACGTATATTAGAGTGCTTCCTAAAGTCTCATATATGATACTTCCCATATACATACATATAAAACTTTACAATCACACTTCCATAAAACAGCTAATAAAATAGTGAATATGTGTAAAATTGCATATTCTGACCATCTGATGTGATAGGAAGTCAGCGAAATTGTTTTTGGAGAACTTTTTAATTTGATAACCTAGACTGTCAATTGCTTAATTCAAGTTTGTCAGATCTCTAAATGAGTTGAGGCAATTTTCTTTCTCCTTGCCTTTGATCTTGCTTTTACGTTTCACCTCTCCTCAGTTCTAAATTTTGTTGGAATGCAACACGGAAGTTTTTACCTTTAACTCTTTCCTTAGAATTTTTTGTATGGCACATCTGTGTTTGTTTAGGGATTCTCCTGCAACAAGGATTATCTAAATGCCACGTAAGAGTGTGAGGAATTTATTAGAAAGAAAAATATGGAAGACTTTTCTCATTGGTAACCACTTACCAATTAATCTATAACCAATTAAGGAAAGTCTTGGGTGGAGGGTTTGAGTGAGAGAGGGTGGGTAGTAGTAGTATGTTCAGCTTTACTCTGGAGCGCCACCTGCTGGTAAATAAACTCTGACAGTGTTTGGCAAACGTAAGAACGATAGTGGGAGATTAGGTTGTTCTAATCTCCCATATCTTGTTTTATATAAAGCACATACTAGTAATTAGAATTATTGTGGAAAATGATGATTTGATTTACTAACTGAATGATTCAATTAGTAAAGAGATTTTTCTCAAAGCTTTTTTTGGGAGGAATTTATTTATTTTAAGTTCTGAACTCTGATCAGAAAACCACAAATATGAATTGAGGGTCCATTATGTTAGTCAAATATTTAAGGGTTTATGTAACACACTGTGCTAGACACTGGGGATGCAATGGTGAAAGGAACAGATGGAACATAGAGTTAAGACTAAAAAGAAAAAGTGACAAATAGATTGCTGAAAGTAGATATGAATAAAACAAAAGGCAGAAGGAGAGAATACAGGGTGGTTGAGGGAAACTACTTTGGATGGGACTTTCAGGAAAGGCATGCCTGATAAGACCTTTAAGAACTTGTTCTTTGCTATATTCCTAGCACAGAGCACGGTGCCTAGTACATCGTCAATGCTCAGTGAATATTTGTTGAATAAAAGGACAGATGACACTGAATGATAACCTTAAATAGGAGCATTGAACAGAGCTGAAGCATTATCAGCTTATCTTTTTGGTCTGATCATATGTACATGGGCCATGCTGGCCCAATGATACAAAATGTGGTAGGAAAGAGTACAGAAAAACTACTGGAAATATGTGGAGCATAATCTTTTTCTTTTGGAGCTGAGCCAGCTTATAAAATCCAATCCAAGTTCAAAGAATAATGAGATGATGACTCAGTTTAAACTACTTTCACTTTAGTTTACCATTAATCTATAAAGCAAACAGTGCTAGGGATACAAATGACTGGATGCAGCTCCCTACTGCCTTTCTTGTACTTCACAAATGTCCAAGTTCAGTAATTGAAGAAGCCCATGAGGAATCAGATCAAGTAGTTTGAGAACTGTACACCTTTATAACATTAGGCTGGGTGAAGGGTTGTACTTGATCTAACCCACTACCATATAAAAAGTTTATTGTTGCACTACAGTACTATCTGGATGCAGTTGGTTTCTTGATGCATCACCTGCCCTACACTAGACCTGTAGGCCTACCAAACCTTCAGTGAAACCAAATCTAATTGGAGAGCTAAGAATAAGATATAAACTTACATGGAATTATTAAGTGTTAGCTTAGAACTGGAATAAAAATTGAATGAGAGAAAAGGGAACAACTTTTTTAATGACCTAACTCTTGTGAAGCATATGTAAATAACATACCCATCAATACAATCTATAAGCATTGATAAGTCCCCTTCTTCAGTAAGAGAACTCTGAATTTTAGTTGGGCATATTGTTGGTCCAGCTAAAAGACTATACTTCCTAACCTAAAGCTCTATTAGGAGTGGCTATGTGATGAGTTGTTGGCCATTGAGTTTGTTTTGTTTTTAACTTAATTTTATTATGTTATGTTAGTCACCATAAAATACATCATTAGTTTTTGATGTAGTGATCCATGATTCATTGTTTTCGTATAACACCCAGTGCTCCACGAAGTACGTGTGCTCCTTAATAACCAACACCGGGCTAACTCATTCCCTCACCCTCCTCCCCCCTAAAACCCTCAGATTGTTTCTCAGAGTCCATAGTCTCTCATGGTTCATCTCTCCCTCCGATTTCCCCGCCTTCATTTTTCCCTTCTCCTAACGTCCTCCATGCTATTCCTTATGTTCCACAAATAAGTGAAACCATATGATAATTGACTTTCTCTGCTTGACTTATTTCACTTAGCATAATCTCCTCCAGTCCCATCCATGTTGATGTAAAAGTTGGGTATTTATCATTTCTGATGGCTGAGAAATACTCCATTGTGTATATGGACCACATCTTCTTTATCCATTCATCTGTTGAAGGGCATCTCGGCTCTTTCCACAGTTTGGCTATTGCGGACATTGCTGCTATGAACATTGGGGTGCATATGGCCCTTCTTTTCACTACATCTATGTCTTTGGGTAAATACCCAAGAGTGCAATTGCTGGGTCATAGGGTAGCTCTATTTTTAATTTTTGGAGGCACCTCCATACTGTTTTCCAAAGTGGCTGTGCCAACTTACATTCCCACCAACAGTGTAAGAGGGTTCCCCTTTCTCCACAACCTCTCCAACATTTGTTGCTTCTTGCCTTGTCAATTTTTGCCATTCTAACTGGTGTAAGGTGGTATCTCAATGTGGTTTTGATTTGAATTTCCCTTATGGCTAATGATGATGAACATTTTTTCATGTGTCTGTTAGCCATTTGTCTTCTTCGGAGAAGTGTCTGTTCACGTCTTCTGCCCATTTTTTGACTTGATTATTTGTTTTTTGGGTGTTGAGTTTGAGAAGTTCTTTATAGATCTTGGATACCGGCCCTTTATCTGTAGTGTCATTTGCAAATATCTTCTCCCATTCTATGGATTGCCTCTTTGTTTTGTTGACTGTTTCCTTTGCTGTGCAGAAGCTTTTTCATCTTGATGAAGTCCCAAAAGTTCATTTTTGCTTTTGTTTCACTAGGCTTTGGCAATGTATCTTGAAAGAAGTTGCTGTGGCCGATGTCAAAGAGGTTACTGCCTATTTTCTCCTCTAGGATTTTGGCCATTGAGTTTTAAGAAGTGTCGTGTGGTGTTTCTAGAAGATCCTGAAAGAGAAAGAGTGAAGACCTATTCTTTCCCTTCTTTGATACTGCCACTTGGAATATAGTTGTTGTGACTGGTGCTCCAAAATTCATGCTGGACCAAGAGGACAAGGGCTGTACCTAAGGCAAAACAACAGAAAACTGAAGGGATCTTGGTATGGTGTGGAGCTATTATACCAGCCCTGGACCATCTTCTCCTTTTATGTGAGAGAGAAAGAACCATCTGTCTTGTTTATAACATTGCTCTCTGGAGTTTCTATTACTCTGCTGAATTTTATCCTAACCAATCTGGTGAGTAATATAGATTTTGCTGTTGTTTTCATGACAAATGGAGGAGAAGGCATCATTTCACGCCACAAAGCAAACAATCTTTTCATTACACAAATTCTCTCTCTAGTCTCTTTCCAGATCCAAATTCTTTTTTGCCCACCTCCCTCAACCCCAACCACCTGTAACATTTTTTTCCTCTCTTGGATCCCACTGTCACGTCCCTGATCGTATAATAACACTTGGGCGGGAATTCTCTTTGCTTCAGCCCTTCCTCCGGGACTCCTTTCCCTGTGAAGAAGGCCTATTTTACCTGAGCCTTTCCTCAGTGAATATTTTGAGTATTGTGCAGTCTGCCGCAAGATGAAAGTAACAGTAGCATCAACAACCACCACATGATTAAATGCTTACTAGAAGCGGTCATTTAAGTTAATTCTCACAACCACCCTATAAAGTTATTTTACAGAGAGAGTAAGTAATCTGCCTGTGGCAGAAAAGGCTAGCTGTCTACCCAAAATTCACACTCCTCTTTCCCTAGAATGGAGTTTTCACTGAGAATTCGCTGTCCATCACACTACGTATATATTCCTAATTGTCATATTTTCCTAATATGTTGATCCTTGATCATTATGAAGTATCCCTTTTTGTCCCTAGTAACATTCCTTTCCTTGAAGTCTATTTTGTCTGATATGAATACAAAAGCTCCTGCTTTCTTGTGTTTCACTGTTTGCATGGGGGATCTTTTTCATCTTTTTTACTTTAAATCCATTTGTCTGTATTTAAAGCGCATCTTGTGTAGACAGCATATAGTTGATACTTGCTTTTTTACCATTCTTATTTTTTTTAAGATTTTGCTTTTAAGTAATTTCTATACCAACGTGGGGCTAAAACTCATAACCCTAAGAGCAAATGTCATATGCTCCACTGACTGAGCCAGCCAGGTGCCCCTATTATGTATTTAAATATGTGGTTTTTTAAAAATTTAAATTCAATTAGCCAACAAAATATGTGTTTTAACAAAAACAAAATTTGTATTTAATATGCATATTAAACATTTCATATTTAATATGTATTAATATATATTTATACTTATTCATAGGTCTGCCATTTTGCTATTTTCTATCTTACTGATTTTTTGTTTTTGTTCCTCATTTCCTTCTTTTGTGTTAATTGAATATTTTTTAGTATCCCATTTTAATTCCTCTGTTGACTTTCTATCTTTCTCTTCATTATTATTTGTTTCTGTAGGTTTTTTTTTTTTTAAGATTTTATTTATTTTTTTGAGAGAGAGAGTACATGAGAGAGAGCACAAGTGGAGGGCAGAGGGAGAAGCAGGCTCCCCACTGAATAGGGAGCCCGACGGGGGGCTCCATCCCAAGACCCGGGGATCACGACCCAAGCTGAAGGCAGATGCTCAACCGACGGAGCCACCCAGGTGCCCCTCTGTAGGATTTTTAAAAATGCATTTTTAACTTATCCCAATCTACTTGGAGCTATATGGAATTACTCCAGATAAAATACAGAATACTTGCAATAGTATAATTCCATTTATCCCTTGTTCTTAGTGCTATTTTTGTCATATACATTACATCTATATCTGTTACAAGCCCATCAATACAGTGTTACACTTTTTTGCTTTAAATAGTCATATGTCTTGGGCACCTGGGTGGCTCAGTCGGTTGGGTGTCTAACTTTGGCTGGGGTCATGATCTCAAGGCCTTGGGATTGAACCCCAGGTCAGGCTCCTTGCTCAGTGGGGAGTCTGCTTCTCCTTCTCCCTCTGCCCCTCCCCCTGCTTGTGTGCATTCTCTCTCTCACATAAATAAAAAATCTTTAAAAAAATAAAATAAAATAAAGTCATATGTCTTTTAGATGAGGAAAGAAAGAAAAATATAAACCGATTTTTTTTTACACTTACCCACATTTTTTTTTTTTAAAGATTTTATTTATTTATTTAATTGACAGAGAGAGAGAGACACAGCGAGAGAGAGAACACAAGTAGGGGGAGTGGGAGAGGGAGAAGCAGGCTTCCCGCTGAGCAGGGAGCCCAATGTGGGGCTTGATCCCAGGACTCTTGGATCATGACCTGAGCCGAAGGCAGTCACTTAACCAGCTGAGCCACCTAGGCACCCCTACACTTACCCACATGTTTACTATTTCTACTTTTTGGTATAAGAATCTTAAAATATATATATATATTTTTTAACCAGTGATTGTACTTACAGGAATTTTTATGGCAATAATTAGAGATGAGAATAATTTTTTCATAATCATGTTTTTCTCATTGTTTCTTATAATAAAATTTGAAATAATTTAAATGTCTAAAATAAGAAAATCATTACATAAACTTGTGTTACATACATAGGATGGATAAGCACATTTTTTTTAGGATGTTGGTTAACTGAGGCATATATAACGTTGTTTAGTTTTTAGGAAAAAAAGACTGAAAAGAAATATATCTAGATATTAATAGTGGTTCTTTCTGGCTAATGGATTCTTTGTTTGCATTACTGCCTTTTGTTTATTTACACTATTCTGCATTTTCTAAATTTTTACAATATATGTTCTTTTATAATCAGAAGAAAAGTGAAATGAGAAAAATTCAAGATTAGGGAGGTCATGTTATATAAACACTGGACAGGATCTTTGAAACTAGTTAATCATAGTATTGAGAATAAATAATTTTCGTAAATATATTTATCAACTTGAATTCAGGATAAAATATGTCTTTAGTTTGACAAGTTTGAAGCATAGATGGTAAGAAGGCAAATTGTGACAAGAAGTATATGAATTTATATATTATTCAATATATTAAAGCCTATTCTGTTGGTAGGCTTAGCTTTTCTTGTGTGATTTAAAGATTGCTACAGGTCTGTAAGTGTCTCAAAGTATCTCCCTGATTATGGCTTCCTGAGCCCTTGAAATTCCTATGAAGCAACTCCTTTTGTTTTCTTCCTCTGGAGAACAGTATGGACGTTCTTCAAAAAGTTAAAAATAGAACTACCCTATGACCCAGCAGTTGCACTATTAGGTATTTATCCAAAGGATACAAAAATACAGATTTGAAGGGATGCACGCATCCCAATGTTTATAGCAGCATTAGCAACAATAGCCAAGCTATTTATCAACTGATGAACGGATAAAGTATATATATGTATATATACATAATATTTATAATAGAATATTATAATGGAATATTACTCAGCCATCTAAAAGAATGAAATCTTGCCATTTCAACAATGTGGATGGAGCTAGAATGTATTATGCTAAGTGAAATAAGTCAGTCAGAGAAAGAAAAATACCATATGATCTCACTCATATGAGGAATCTAAGAAAGAAAACAAACATACGGGAGGAGGGGGGAAAAACAAGGGAGAGAGGGAAATAAACCATAAGAGACTCTTAACAATAGAGAACAAACTGAGGGTTGATGGAGGGAAGTGGGTGGGGGATGCACTAGATGGGTGAAGGGTATTAAGGAGTGTACTTGTTGTGATGAGTGCTAGGTCTTGTATGTAAGTGAATCAGAACCACTGATTTCTACTCAGAAATCAATATTGCACTGTATGTTAACTAAGTAAAATTTAAATTAAAAAAAAAAAAAACTTCTTTTGTTTTCTTCCAATGAAACCTACCTTATTTTACCTAGCAGGGTAGCATCCATTGACACATAACCATGGGTTATTGTGGGACAATAACCTCAGGACATTCTGATGAGGAATATTTTGACAGTTTTGGTAAAGACCAACAGATACATAGCTGTCAGAGTAGGGCAATTCTAGACAGAATTCTGTGGTGGGGTGGGTGGGGTGTTCTAGAAAGTTCAGTGGCAGGCTGAAGGTACCGGGCACTTTATAGGGTTGGTAAGTGGGTAGAAGAGAGAGTAAAAGAAAAAAAGGAGAGAGAATACCAAATGGAGATGCAAGAATCATCCAGAATTTATTCATTCAATAGGCTTATTTGCACGCAGTAGCTATTAAGCTTATATTCTCCTTCAAGTAACATTTGTCAGTGACCATTTACTCCCACAGTTCCTTGCTGCTTGTTCCTTCATTGAGATAGACATCAAAGTCCTTTGTAAGGTCTACAGTTCTTTACCTAGCAAGATATGTTTATTATTTTGTCCTTTACACCTTCAAATTCCAAACAGTTGCCTCAGTAGTTAAAGAAATTAATATCTAATAAAGGGACACAGTGAGTGTACCATACCAGGGAAAATATATATGCTAGTTATTCAGGCCTTCCAAAGATTATACCTCTTATTCCTTGGCTGTCCCACATGGTGACAACTCTTTAAGATGAAATTTAAAACTAGATGAGAGAGAAAACAGAGATCTGCAGATGCTTTTGCTAGATGGGCCTTTCAAAGTCTTGTAAGGTAAGTTGCATTGTCAGCCTCTGTTCAGTCTTCTTATAGGAGCAGTCCAAAGGAAGGAATTCTTAAATCCACACACACAAAGTCAGAGAATCAGAATATGTTGGGATGTAATAAATTGAAATCTAACTCTTTCATTGTACAGATGAAAAAGATTCAAGTCTTGACATTTGATTGACTTAACCAAGATTGTAAATAATAATAGCGGAGCCAGGATTAGAACTCAGGTCTTTTAGCTATTAATCTAATGGGTTTCCACAATATCACATTGCCCCAAGTCCAGGTATTAGATACACACCTTCAAAGCCTATAAAAACAACAAACAAAGCAAGGCAAAACCCAAAAGCAAGATCCTGCAGGTCTGACATCAAACACTGGGAGAAAATGTGTGAACAATAGGTGAATTAGAATCTTAAGCCACACCTTCTTTTGTAAAAAGTGGGTTATGTCAACTGTACTAAATAATTTTTTCCTCTTAAAATTGCTAAACAAAATAGGTTGCTACTTCACCGGGCCCTGAGACATTTTTTGATATCAAATGACGTATATCATTTGAAATCTTGCTTCAACTGACGTGAGCAATGGTTTTTAGCAGACGAAGAGTAAGAATGAGCCTGTCGTGTCCAGATGCCTGGCTGAGTGCCACAGGAGTCAGAATAAGGTCATGTTTATTCTATTGGACATTTTATTCTTTATCTGGACTCTATGAAGGCAAAGAACATGATAATGAAGTCCATTTGGTGACCTAAATTGGGAGGCACTGTCAATGTGAATGAGGGCTGAGAAGTAAAGTACAGTAAATACAAGTTCAGACATGTATGCCAGGGAAGATACAGCAGGACTTCACTTTGGAAGAAACCTAACAGCTTGGATCGGAAATGAGTTCCAGAAATTCTAGGGATAGGAAGTCACTGAAAATGATAATGACTAAAAAAGAAAGGGGGAATTATAACAGTTTACAAAATGATATAAGATTATAATACTGTATAGAGAAAAAGAAGACCCCAAACAAAAAGGTACAACGATGCACTTATGTACATTGTACATTATATTACATACTTTTTGAAACCTACAAGTAGAAAGATTTCCATTATTATATTGGGAATATAAATATTTTTGGTGTGGAATTGGAGGTGGTGCACAATAACCAAGTGAAGAGATGAATTGCATATAAAAGGGACTGTGAGTACAATGTGAAGGTGTTAGTAGTATCCCCAGGATCCCATTTAAATTAAAGACAAAAGAGGAAGAATTGAAAAAGAGTAAGAGAAGGAAATTGCCATTTCTGCCTTCTGTTGTCTATTATGTTTTTCTCTCTGCTGCTTCATCTAGAAAAAAACAGATTTTTTTTTTCTTAATAAATCCTTGCTAATTTCTAGGTCTAGGGAAGAACAGCCAGGCCACAGCTACAGCCCATGGCCAGGTGGTCAAGGTGAGGCTCCCATTATAATCCTATGAAAGTATTCTTATGTCTCAGGGGGCCAGAGCCAGGACTGGTCAATTTTTATCATTCTCCTGTATTTTTGGAATTTGAAGGGTTAGAATTCTCTCCAGGTGTCTTTATCAGAGCATATAGCAGTCTATCCCCCACTATTTAAGTAATGTCATGATGAAATTCAGCACATGTGATTGCTATGTAGTGAGATTCTTTCAGAAATCAAATGCCATTGGACCAGAGATAGACTTTCCCTGCACAGTTGGATGGAGTAACTAAGGTGCCCTTTTCAGCAGATACTTTTACAGAAACCCAACCTCCCTATCCACAGGAAATGTGTTTCAAGACCCCCAGTGGATGCCTGAAACCACAAATAGTACCAAACTCTATATATACTATGATTTTTCCCACACATACATACCTATGATAATTTAATGTATAAATTAGGCACAGTAAGAAATTAACAACAATGACTCATAATAGAACAATTATAAAAATATACTATAATAAATATTATATGAATTTGGTCTCTCTCTCAGTCAAAATATCATATTATACTGTACTCACCCTTCTTCTTGAGATGATATGAAATGATAAAATGCCTACGTGATGAAATGAAGTGAGGTGAATGACATAGGCATCGTGATGTAGCATTAGGCTACTAGTAACCTTCTGACAATCAATGAGAATATGTCCAGATATGTGAGGTTCATCTGCTTTTGACTGTGGTTGACTGCAGGTGACTGAAACTTTGGAAAGCAAAACCACAAATAAGTGGGAACTACCTTACTTCATGATAGTAGAAATCCATTAAAGATTGCAAGAGATATTTAAATTAAAGGCTGACTTACCCAGAAATGTTAAAAGACCTAAATATACAAATTCTCATTGAGCCATAGGTAAGTAGCAATTTAATTGTTCTGCAAAAATATAATAGAAATGATAAGTGATATATGATAAGTAAAAGGGAACAGAATTATAAGAAAAAGAAGCATGGTTTTTAGTAAACATCCATCTAGCCTCCAGTTTTAAGAGGTTGATTCACCTTATAATGAAGACCCCTCCTGGGATCTTAAAAGCAACAACTTTAGATTATCTCCCAGGAGAAGATTTTCCACTTCTGTATTCTGAAAGTCTGGCTGTTTAAAAATGTCAGATGTAACACAGCCATCTAGAGTGCTCTGCTCTTCTCCAACTGGCACATATGCTGTTTGTGATCATTTTCTCAGACCAGCATGCTATTTTGACAGAGGGCACTGTGTCAGCATTAATTTACCTCACTATATCCTTTCATGAAACAATCCAGGGAATCCTAAACCATGTCTTTCCTTTACCTACTCAGTTCTGTGTATCTGAAAGATTTAACTCATAAAGAAATTCAATGAAAGGCCACAACTCTTCAGATTTATAGAGCAACCAGTATTATATGTGCTGTAAGACAGTAAAAGGGGCATCGATGTCTGTGAAGGTACAGTGGTGATTAAAAGGAATTTATTAGATGCGTCAGATAAAAGTCATTACTGAAAGAATTGTTTCTATGTTCAAAGACCTTCAAACAAGTGCTTTATGGTTGAGGGAAACCTGTTTCTGATTCAACTAATATTCGTGGGATTTATTAATGGGTACCTGCTACATAGGCCAGGCATTATTTATTTCACTTTAGTCTTACTCAATGCCAAGTATTGTGCTTGTGCTAGGGATACAAAGACAAATAAAACATAATCACCACCTTCAAGAAGTTGATAGTCTAACAGGGGAGAGATTCACAAGTAGTTGAATTCAGTAACAATGAAAGAGGCAAGCCTGGAGGGCTATGGAAGTACACAGAAGGGGTTAGGCAAAGTCTTCTTTAAGACTTTGAAACAAGTCTTAAAGAAGGATAGAGGAAGAAACAGCTTGAGCTAGGGCCAAGGGCTAAGAAACAATGCTTCAGTGGTATTGGAGAACAGAGAAGGGTGTGGGCACTGGGGGGAAAATGATGGCCAAAGAGTCAGGCAGACTCCAGATCATGCAAGGCCTCATGTGACATGTTAAGGAGCTTCCCTAGAAGATATTTGATGAAATATTTTGTTCCTAGGGAGAATTCTGTGGGGGAAGCAGTTTTCCAAACATTGGATCGAAAAGGCTTCTTTAACATCGGGTCTGTGAGAAGCTTAAATATGCTAATATACAGTGTGATTCTCCAGGGACATACTATACGGTTTTCTGACTATGAAACACTTAAAAAGATCATCTTTTGGGACTAAAGTTCTAGAGGCACACTTTGGGAAGTAATGCACAAATCTTTGGGGGAGCCACTAAGGGTTTTAAATAGATCTGTGATATGGATAAGTTTGCATTTTAGAACACACTGGTAGCATTCCAGAACTCTGGCAGGAGTGTAGGAAACAATTGTAGAGGGACAAAATTGATGGCAGAGAGGCCAATTAGGAAACCATTGTTCCAGGGGAGTAAAAATGAGGACCTGTGCTTAGTAGTAGAAGGAAGATAAGAATTAAAAAAATGTTTAGGAGATTGACAAAACTTGATCATTGATTGAATGTACGGAGAGTGAGGGATAGGAAAGATTCAGTTTCTAACATGGGTAATCAGGTGGATTGGGTACCAAAGCTGAAGTAATTATAAGAGGAGGCATAGGTTTAAGAAAGATACTATGAGTTTAATTTAAGACAAGTTGAGATTGAGGAAATCTATATCATAACTAGGGGAAATTTTAGGATATAGTTGGATGTGAGTGTGTGATGATTGGATGTTTCTCTTAAACACCCAGATTTGGTAGTCAACAGCATTTAGGTGTAGTTAAAATTATGACAATGTTAAAAATCACTCAGGAAGAGCAAGTAGAATTAGAAGAAATATGGACCCATATGGATACATGGATAACTGTTAAACTAGATTAAAAGTATATATATACATACCTATGTTTTTAGGATTATAGGTGCATGTAATGTATATTTCACATTATATAACAGAATCATGATAAATAAATAATAGCACCTCCACTAAATTTGTAAATAAGGCACGGTACTCAGGATCTTAATAAATATTATTCTAGATTAAAAAAAAAGAAGAAGAAGAAATATGGACCAAGGAGAGTAACTGGGGGAATTCCAATAAAAGTGTTTACATACATAACAATTTCAAAACCTGAGACAACTCAAACCATAAACACAGGCTGCTATTTAAAAACACCAACAACACAATATTAGATCTATTTTAGTGATGATTTTAGATCTACATTAAGTTCATGCTTTTCTTTACTTAGACTTTATATTTGTCTATATCAAATATTATAATAAGCATCTCCACTCCCACTCCAATTAAATTACCAGAATTTTTTCTTTTAACTGTGAAATGCTTTCCTTCTTTTCATTGCTCTTTGAAAACAGATTTGGCAGCAAATAGAGATTTGAACTGAGGCCATCATATTTAAACCTATGATTTTGCAGGTTGCTAGTGGTGGCTCCAAAATTTCTACATAGGAAGGGCTTGGGCTGGTTGAAAGAAGGTGCTAATGCAAGGTTTAAATAAGAAATGTTTTTGATAGGATTGAATGTTTCTTTGGGGAGAATAGGGGTTGATGAAAATTATGCATGGGGTGGAAGGAGCTAACTTTTCCATAGAGCCTCCACTTGGCTCCATGATGCTGTTTCACATAATTAAATATATAGCAATTAGTGTTCTTATTTATTTATTTATGAGAGAAAGAGAGCATGAAGGGGGGAGGGGCAGAGGGAGAGGGAGAGAGAGAAACTTAAGCAGGCTCCACACCCAGCGCAGCACAGAACGCAGGGCTCTATCTTACGACCCTGAGATCCTGGCCTGAGCCAAAATCCAGAGTCAGATGTTGATGGACTGAGCCACCCAGGTGCCCCTGAAGCAATTAATATTTCCAGCTGATATTAAAACTAACCCTCTAAGTAGCTAATAATGTGTCAACCTGAAAAACAGCTCCTGCAACTAAATTGTGCTAAGCCACATCTTCATTGTATATCTAATACCTAATGTAGATTGTTGATTGAATTACCTATTAACATTCTATTTTTTAGTACATTGAGGTTGCTTTTTTTTTTTTTTATTTTAAAGCAATGTGGTAGAACTTTCAAATAAAATCACCCATGGCAAAACACAGCTTTACGTAGTATCTACCATTGTTGGCTCTCAGTCTTTTTATTGTACATACTAAAATTTTTACATAATCATCTAAATCCTTTGTGGAAAGAGAGTATAAATAAAAATGAGTAAATAAGTATATGCAGCATTGTACCTATTATGATAAATTATACATAAGATAAATTATATATCTCATTCACTATTATGTTGTAAATGACATATTTTGGTGTTTGTGTTGCAAATTTAATGTTATATGAATGTGCAGGATTATTAAGCAACACAGAACAAACTTTAAAAAAATTGTGAAATATTCTGTATGTTAATTAACAGTAATTTAATAGATTATACCTCATTGATTTGAAGAATTAAAGCAATTAGTTTCCTTGGCACAGAGTTTTCTTCCCAGGAGTAATTTAGGCATCACAAAATCTGTCATGTAGTTGTAACATTGGGAAAAGCGAGGCAATGTCTCTGTTGTATATGCTGTCTCTAAATACAGCTTTGCAGTAGACAGTTTTGCCTGGAATCCTTGCAATGGGTCCAATTAAGTTGAAGCTTACTAAAATCAAGGTGGTTTTCAATGCCCAGTTTCATGATCAAAACAATGTTTATTGTGAGGTTCTGGGAATGTCAATGTATGACTACTTCTTTAACACAAGAGATAGTGTTTGGTTAAATAATAAAACTATGGCGACAGTTACTTTTTCCAAAGGCTCCTTTCTTTCAAAGAATGCCCAAGAAAGGGCATTTTATAACAATAGAGTCTGTAAATTTAGAGCAGAAATAGTAAATTACATCTCTTAGGACCTCAAAGGTGGTGCTTAAATTTTTTTTTATTTATGAAGAAGAAAGCATATAATAAGAACAGGAAATACAGGTTTGAAGAAAAGATGTTCCACACTTATTCCTTGTCATAAGAAGTTGGAAGTTAGGCACTGAAGGTGAGATTTTAGTTAATGAGATAGACGATCATATTAACTAGTATTTCTTAGGAAATTTAGCTCTGGTATGTCTTATTTTTCCCCTTATACCTGGTATGACTTAGGAATTTCCTAGGAAATTCTCATAAAGTCTGCTCTTATACATGCATAATGGTAATGTTTATGGGAACGTATCTCCCCTGCAGAAAGATGTCAAGTACTTCTTTGATCTGAATTTTCTGGTTTCAAACTGAAAAGGAACCTCAGAATGTAGGAATCTGGAGTTTAAGGATGACTAAAAAGGAAAAGTCTGCATAGAAAGGCTAAGGAGAATTTCAAGATCCCAAGGTGGTTAGAGGTACCATTTCCACACCCACATCTCCCCTGCTGCATTCCCAGAACATGAACAGTCCAAAAAAGACCAAGGAAAATATACTTGAGAGTCAAAGAATAGTGAAATAATGTTAGTAGGGAAAGGAACTAAAAAAACTTCATTCAGATATATGTAATAATTTTCTTATGCATCTTCATTAATCAGAGACAGGTTTTATTTATATCATCTTATAAAAACCAGATCACATGAATGACCAAGAAATCCAGGCAGATCTTTCTGAAGCAATTTTGATAGATTTTCTGTGTTTATTTATTTATTTATTTATTTTTAAAGGAAACTTCTTTTTTTTTTTTTTAAGATTTTATTTATTTATTTAACAGAGAGAGACACAGCGAGAGAGGGAACACAAGCAGGGGGAGTGGGAGAGGGAGAAGCAGGCTTCCCGCTAAGCCGGGAACCTGATGCGGGGCTCCATCCTACGACCCTGGGGTCATGACCTGAGCCGAAGGCAGACGCTTAACGACTCAGCCACCCAGGCACCTGATTTTCTGTGTTTAAATATTTCTTTTACTTAATCCACTTTCTAGTAATATATAATTAATCCACAGTAAATTATAGATTCAGTATTGGTTGATTTGGAGCTAACATTTATATACCTGTGTTATTTCTAATCATATTTTCAATTTTAAGAAATGGCTGTTTTTTGTCATAATGTGGTTTATTTTCTTTTTAAATATAATTATATGTACATATATAATATGCATTATTTATATTTTATATAAATAATGTTTATATTCATAATTACTGTTTGTTCTTATTATAAAAAAGACTCTAAACTGTTGTTTCAAAATGTTAATCAGCCTGATTTTACATATAAACACGGATTACTTAGCTAATATCTGAATGCCTGTGAATGTTCTTCCATCCCTTTCATCTTCTCTAGTTCTCTCTGTAGCCATCACTTTCAGCCACTGTTCTATCTCCCTGTTCCTGCTAAATCATGTTGAAATGGCCTTGTCTAGGAAATTGTGAACTCAAACATAGTAAATCTAGATTTGGCAAAAGCTGTGAAGAATATTTTCACTAAAAAAAAAACCAAACATTTTCTAAAGAATCTAATTTAGAACAACATTCTTGAGAATGGACATTCAGCACACAGGGCACATACAAGATGATCCATGGGGTATGTGATAAAACTGGTGTTTCTGTTTCTATTTGTGCTTCCTTATTCTCTTAAAATTTCAATCTTTGCATGTTTTACAATGTACGCAATAGGTTCATAATATGTTAGTCTAGTCAAGCATATGTAAATTTTTTTTTTTACTGCTGGGTATAAGATCAAAGAAATTAAGAAATCATAAGTGTAAAGATTAAGAACATTTTCAAAAAAAAGAATATTTGCTTAGTAGTCTGATAGACTTAGATTTGATTGTTATTTCTAACATTTACTAGCTATGTGATCTTAGGCAGGTTGCATAACCTCTCTATGCCTCAGTGTCCTCATCTGTGGAACAGTAATGATCATATAATATATAATACTTACCTTATGAGTGTTATAATAATATAATGCTCTCTTGAAGAGTAAATTAAATGATGACCGTAAAGCACTTAGTACTTAGTATATATGCAAAAATGTTGGGTACTTATATGACTGGAAAAGGTCATGTGGAAACCTGTGGAATAATAGACCCAAACTCAAGGTTTTCTTTCACTGAGACATGGATTAGAATTTTGTTATGGTCTGAGAAGTTTCAATTATCACATATTATTTAGACAGATATGTTCATATTTTAAAGAACAGTCTACAAAATCACTTTTCTGAAACCAATGAACTAGCACATGATGGCCTGAGTTATACAGTTGATTTTAGTCCCATTAAAAAAATATTTATTCACTCAATACAGATAGAAATTGAATGCCTGAAGTACATAATTCTTGGATCCCTGAAGGCAACAGGGTTCTTTTCATATTTTTCATATATGAAGTTTGCTGATTTTCAATATTATTGCACAGCTCATCCCATTAGAGAGATTTTTTTTAAAGTAATCTCTAGGTCCAATGTGGGGCTTGAACTCAAGACCCCAAGATCAAGAGTCCTATGTTCTACTGACTGAGCCAGCCAGGTGCCCTGAGAGAATTTTTGATTTTTGTAAAGAAGTAAAATAAAGTAACTGACAACCATTTCACACTCAAAAATTATTGTGCATCAAATTTGTGTGTGGGTGTGTGTGTGTATATATGATGAGCAAAAGCTCATTAATAATAAATATGGGAATCCTGCAAATCATCCTAAAAAAACTGATCTACTGATAACTTGCTCCCAGAATTACAGAATTAACAACAGAATTTTAAAAAATCAGTGAGAAAATAAATTTTTATTCTCAGGAATGTAGTCTTACCTCACTGAGATTTGGAAGTCTTCTTCAGTCTTTTATAGTAGAACAGGATTTTTTCCCCCTAAAGCCTTGATAAAGATCAAAATACATTTTAAAAGGTTTGTTTTTTCAGTTTTGGCTGTGTTGACCCAATCAGTCACTTGATTCAGAGAAACCTCATGAAACCTGAGTGTCAAGATGACTGCATAATAGTTTTGTTTTGTGCTTACTATGGAATTCTATGAGGAAAGGATGAAAAGAAAAGGCAGAGGGGCGCTTGAGTGACTCAGTCGGTTAAGTGACCGACTCTTGATTTTGTCTCAGGTCATGATCTCAGGGTTGTAAGACTGAGCCCCGAGTTGGGCCCCGCCCACGCTGTGCTGAGCATGGAGCCTGCTTAAGACTCTATCTTTCCCTCTCCCTCTACCCCATCCCCTCACAACCCCCAGTCTCTCTATCTAAAAAAAACAAAAACAAAAACACACCACTTTTTTTTTAAATTTGAAGAGTAAAGGCAGAAAATGGAGTCTGAATATTTATGACAATTGACCTGACATAAGACTTTCATCTAAGTCAATATGTGACTTTAGCAGAAATTTATCTTAAATAAATATATAATGAGAAAGCAAATTCAATAATATATTCATAAAGCGCTCAACATGCTCAACAAAAATGTATGAAGCACCTATTACATACAAAACATTGCAAAATTCTGGAAGTGAGGTTGGGAGAGATGAAAAATAGTAAGATATACAGATGAATGAGACATGGCCTTTCACCCCAAGGAACTTCCACTTTGGTGAAGGAGATGCACTCATACAAGGTAGGCATAGGAAATGTAAAAACAAAACAAAACAAAAAAAATGGTGGGGTAATAGAAACTACTGGGTTTGGATCTTAGGCTTGGACTCTAAGTTTCTCTTACTTATTGGTCTAGACTAAGTTGCCACATAAAAGACAGGACAGCAAGTTAAATTCGTTTAAGTAAACAATGAATAAATTTTTAATCATCAGTATATCCTATTACACGGGACATACACTAAAAAAATTACTTTAAAAAAATCTGAAATTCAAATTTTACAGGGTATTCTGTATTTTTATTTGCTAAATCTGGCAACCCTATCTTAGGCAACGTGCTGGTTATTTATGGTTTGCCAAGTCCATCCATCCTTTTCTGCTCTATGTCCCTCCTGGAAGCTGGTCCTATGATCGCTATTTCCTGTACTCTCTTACCAGTTGGCTTCTTGTTGAATTCAGTCAGTGGGAGGACCGGGAAGGAAGGGTAGACAGTATGAGGGGAGAGAGGTTAGGTTTTCTTTCTTGCCTCTTCCATGCCTCAGCAAAGCATTGTTGGTGGTGGCAGTCTTCCTCTGTAACCACAGGTCATGCCTGACAGTTCCTCCTACATGACTTCAGCTTTCCTGAGACTCTGGTCACACTTTTTCCTCCCATTGCTCCTTCAGTGTTGGGAAGAGCAACAGCTTTTCCTTTGCTACTAACCTCTGGGTGATTTAGCATCTTTTTTGGTTTCCCTAACTTCGCCCATTTCTTTGTAGGTAGTCTATTTTTTAGAACCACTGAGTTAAATTCTGTTTCCTTCCTGCCTGATAAAGCAAGTCTCTTTAACTTCTTTGAGCCTCATCTTTTTATTTTATAAAATGATGACAAAAGCACCTCCCTCAAACATTTTTTGTACAGAGATTATATATATGGATATTTTGGTGGGGAGCTCTAAAATTTGAATTTATATTTAGCACACTATATTAATGACTCTTTCCAGCTGTGGTATGGCTGAGTAGTGCCTATTGAATCAAATCTCCTATGGATAACAGCTATAAACTCCTGACCAAATATTAAAATCAATTCTCTGAAGGAATTGGATAATGACCCAAAGCAGGCGGATAGTGGAGTAGAGTTAATAACTGGATGAAGAGAACAGCACTGGGTAAGTTTCTCATTTTTGTAGCTTTTGGACTGAGGACATACCCAGTCTGCACCAAATGGGGAAGCTAAAAATCCAATAGTCTTGCTGACTGAAGAACCATAGGACAGAGTTTAGGACAACTATTACCACTAGAAATTGAGGGAGGAAATCCAAGAAAGGAGGGTCCTAGAAAGGGGGAGTTCCAAATTATATGTATAAACTCTTCCCAAATTTCTGGCCCACCCCTGAATCATGCCCATGTGGGGCAGACTCAAATAGGCCAACTAAAACTAAAGAACAGTACTGAGATTTAAGCTGCCACCTATTGCAGGAGAGTTGGTAGCTTGAGTCCCACTATTTTAAGTGTCTATTAAAACAATGAACACTTTTCAGAGAACTATAACAGAATCTAGAGTCTCTACAACATATCACTCACAATATCTAAAATACAATCCATAACTGCTTGAAGAAACAGAAAACATGAAAACTTTTAAAGAGAAAAAACAATCATCAGAGCTTGATCTCTAAGAAAACACAGATGTTGGAAGTATCAGACACAGATTTTAAAACAACTGTTATAACTATGCTTAAGGATATGAAGAAAAATATGCTCACAACATATGAAAAGATAAGAAATCTCAGTAGGGAAATAGAAACTCTAAAAAATAAAAATTCTAGAACTGAAAAACACAATATATGACAAAAATATCCACTGGATGGGATTAGCATAGAATGCATATGACAGAAGAAAGAATTAATGAACTCAAAGTCAACAGAAGTTATACAAATTAAAGAACAGAAAGAAAAGATTGAAAAAATTACAGCCTCAAGGGCCTGAGGAACAATATCAAAAAGTGTAACATTTTATAATTGGAATCCCAGAAGAAAAGAAGAGAGAAAATGGAGAGAACAAGATATTTGAAGAAATAATGGCTGAAATTTTCTCAGTTTGGTAAAAGAAAGAAATTTATAGCTTCAAGAATCTCAGAAAGCCCCAATCAGGATAAGCCTGCAGAAAAGCCACACCCAGTCATATCATAGTGAAACCCAAGGTGAATAGAAAATCTTGAGAAAGAGGGCCGAGAAAAATGACACACTGTATAGAGGAATATTTCAAATGTTCAAATGAATTCAAACAATTTAAACAACCTCACCAGTAACAAGGAGGTTAGAAAACAGAAGAACAATATCTTTAAACTGCTAAAAGAAAAAACAGAAAACCCAGAATTCTATAGTCAGCCAAATATATCTTTCAATAATGAAGGCAAAAAAGTACATTTTCAGATAAAAAACAAACAAACAAACAAGAGGATTCATTGCTAATAAACCTGAGCTGCAAGAAATGCAAAAGCAAGTTCTTCAGGTAGATGGAAAATGATAACATAGAAATTCAGATCTTTAGGAATGAATGAGAAGCATTTCAAATAGTAAATATGTAGGTAAATAAGTATTTCCTAGCAATTGACATGAAAATATTTTTTTCTAAATGCAGTGTCACTTTACAATAATGTATATAAATATATGTGAAAGAGTAATAGATCAAAAGTTTCAATGGAGACACCCAGATACAATCGAGGCCACATTCCAAAGGGTATGGTAATCTAGTTGCAGATTTTCAAAGGAAATAGCCGAGAATATGTTAGATGATTCACCCATGTTAAAAGTATAACAGTTTTGGAGTTTTGGAAGGTTGAAAGATTTTTAATGATGATTAATTTAGAGACAGCTATGTTGTGCTGTAATTACCACCTTTTACCATCCAAAGGGATTGGAAGTGAGTCCAGTGAAAGGGGCCTCAATGGGACCATTTGGCTAGCTTGATATGTGTTTCCCATGATTGAAGGGCACAAGTAGGTTTATTTAATTTATTTATTTGCTAATTCAGCTTTATTGAGATATACATACAGTAAAACGCACCTGTCTTTTTTAGGTATACAGTCCTATGAGCTCTGACAAATGTATGCAGTCATATAAGTAACACCATGTCATTACCCCCACAAGTGCTCCTTTGTAGCCAATTTCCTCATACTCTCAGCTTCTAACAAACACTGACTTGATTTTTGTCCCTATAGTTTTGTCTTTTTGAGAATGTCATATAAATAGAACCATATAGAATGTAGCTTTTTATATCTACCATCTTTCAATTATCATATTCCTTTTGAGATTCATTTGTGTTGTTGCATATATCAGTAGTTTTATCAATGAATTTGTCCTAATCACCAGTTGATTATTTTCGGGTTGTTCCCCAGTCTTTGCAATTATAAATAAAGCTGTTTTAAGAATTTGCATATAGATCTTTGTGTGAACATGTCTTCATTTTTCTTGGGCTAGAAGTGGGGTTTCTGGGGGCAATATGTTAAGTATATGTTTAACTTTATTAGATTGCTGTTTGACTCTACTTGGGAAATCTGCAAGATGGGTTCCTCAATAGCTTTAGCAGGAGAATGAAGGAGTGCTTTCTGCTCTACCAGAGTATGCTGGGTTAAGGAATACATGAGTACTTTACTATAAATCAGATAACCTTTGTATCAGTTATTTATTACTGCTACAACAAAACCAAATGCAAACACCAACCCAAAATATAAGAACTTAAAAACAAGAAACAGTAATATATTTGCTTACAATTCTGCAATTTCGGCAGGACTCAGGGCTGGCTTGTCCCTGTCGTGTTGGCTGGATTATGTCTGCTCTGTGTTGCTGGAGAATCTAAAACGTCTTCACTCCTGTATCTGGTGCCTCAGCTGGCATGACTGGATTACCTGGGGTCTGGCAGAGCCTCTCTCTCCAGCAGAGTAATTGGACTAATTTACATGATGACTCAGACTTCAAAAGTGTAAAAATGGAAACTGTAAGGTCTCTTAAATTCTAGGCCTGGAAGTCACATAGAATCACTTTTGCTTCATTTTATTAGGATCATCCCAGTTTCAAAAGGAAGGAAAATAGACCCCATTTCTTCACGGGAGGAGTGGAAAAATCACATTGCGAAAGGGAAATGGGATGAGGGGTGAATGTTAAAGCTAGCTTTAAAAGCAATTGCCTTAGCCAGCACTGCATCTGTACTAGATTCTATCCAATATTGCTACTTGGAAGGGTAATAAGGACCTCAGAAGAAGGGAAGTGGAGATGTGCTGTGGGAATCTAGGAGCTGGGAGAGAGTAATTAACTGCCAGAATAAAATCCATTCACCCAGGTTAAGGGCACTCAAGTTGAGAGGCCTTTAACAGGGTCAAAGATTTCCAAATAGCCAATAAAAATGTCCCATGTGAAAAAAGTCAGTTACACATCTTCCAGTCCCAGAGAACACAAAGACACCTCACAACGGTAATAGTCATATACGACCTTTCTCATTCTTTTCATATCTTCTCCCCTTCCCATCCCAACTTCAACTCTGTTGGAAACCAAAAATCAGAAACCATTCTTAATACGCTAGGGAAAGAAGAGCAGGGAAAAAAGGGAGGACTTCTCTCACTCCCAACTTGCACATGTCCAGCCTGCAACAGGCCCTTGTTGGGAGAGGTAGGAAGATTTTAATGTTAAAACAACGTTGGCATTTTGATTATTACTTGTTGTTGGTCATTTATAATAATGTACTCGGACTGTATTTGTGACCTAACATGATTGTAGGACTTTACTTAATGGTGGTCAGAAAATATATGGGGCCTGCCTGAGCTTTAATCCAAGGGTAGGAGAAAAACAACTCACATTGAAAAGTTAAAAAGAGTAGTGGGAAACAAATAAATTGTTTAAAATACCAGTTATCTTGTTAGGTCTGCAATAGGTGAGTTTCCATGATAGTTAAAGAATCATTTAAAAGTGAAAAACCAATTAAGCAGATATCTGGTATCCCATCACATATACTAGAATGTTCCATCATTTAACCAACTGTGTAATCACATTACACAGCGTGCAAGTCAATCTCTCTGTGTCTTATATTTTTTTCACGTGTAAATGAGATAAATTATATCTGTCTCATTGGGTAGATTAAGTGCTTAGAACAGTGTCTGGCAAATACTAGCTGTTCAGCAAATGATAGTTATCATCATCATCATCATCATCTGCCCTAAATCTTTTTGCTGAATTAAGAATTTTAGCAAGTCAGTTTTTCATTTTCCTTTTATTAGTAGATACTCATCTTTGGGCTTTAAAAAATAATAATATTTTTATAATGCAATAATATCCTTAAAATGATTGAACATAGTAAGTGTTCAATAAATGGTAGTTTTTAGTATGGTCACTTCAAAGCAAACACTTTCATCTTTCTTTCTTCCCTCCATGTACTAGCTATATACATGCTGGTGCTCCATTTTTAATCTCTTTGGATCTCAGTTTCTTACTTTACCTACCTCACAGGGTTGTTATGAGGAATAAGATCATTTTTGTGAAAACACTTATAAAACACTCTACAGGGGCGCCTGGGTGGCCAGTCATTAGGCGTCTGCCTTCGACTCAGGTCATGATCCCAGGATTCTGGGATCAAGCCCCACATTGGGCTCTCTGCTCTGAGAGACGCCTGCTTCTCCCTCTCACACTCCCCCTGCTTGTGTTCCCTCTCTCGTTGTCTCTCTCTCTCTGTCAAATAAATTAAAAAATAAAATCTTAAAAATACCCTCTACAAATATGAGTTAGCATTCTTGTTTATTGTGCAGATTACTTCTTTTTTTATATTATTTATAAATCTCCTTCAAATGATTTTGAATGATACTCAATATTTTTCTGTAAGAAAACAGAGCTGAAATCTCCATTCGCATATAAATTGCTTTCTAAAAGTAGGTGTGTATTTTCTAGCCCTTACACATAGAGGCTGTGATTGCAGGGGAAGTACAAGATCCCACTAGCCTCCCAGTTTTTCTTCTTGGTGCTGAGCTACTTTTCTACCTCACCTGAAATTTCTTGATTAGTGTTTCTAGAAGGATGGACAAGAAAAGTCTAATATCTGATAACACATTCATATTTTACCTGGAGAGGTAAGGCAAACTTAGGTGTTGAGAGAGGGGACTTTCTCCTAAAACTTCTCAGAACGAATTAATTGATTAACTAGCCCGGAGTTAGCTAAGAGCATCCATCCTACAAGTATGAGATCGTAAGATGGGTAGATTTCTGCGGAAGAGCAAAACATGATCACAACCATCTAAGAATAAATAGTTCAACAAGCTTTTATTCTATTTATGTCCAGCAGAAGGTGGCTGCTTCCCTAAGATGCCTCCCACCAGATGGTGACTTCTCAGTTCATTTTTAACTACCTGCAAAATCATGGCACAGGGCTCTGACCTCATTTCATTTTAGAATTCACCTTTTGTTTCAGCACTATATCACTATAGCTTCTGATTTCCTCTGGACAAAAAAGTTCCTCAAAAGGCAGGAGGTCAAAGTCATGGGCAAACACATATGCACATGAATATATTTACTTTTATAAACAACTTACTCTTCATAATCCATCTGTAATAATGGGCAACTGATTTTTTTGTTTCAGACCAGGTTCCCCTCTCTACATACATAATAACAACAATCTCTATTGACTTATTGACTCAAGGAATGAAAACTGATTTTAAATTATTCTAAAGAAAACCTAATTATGAAGACATTGGAAGTTCTCTCTATATAATGCATTGTAAAGTCAATCCAATAGATTGGATCATCTATATCAATCCTCATTCCCCAAATTTCCCTTTGTTAGTATTCATGACTGAGAGTTGACAGCACAATTATATATTAAGGCTCTAGGAAAATCGGGGTAAGGAGTCACTAGGGAGCTTAGCCACCACTCTAATCAATTACTTTGTTTTGCCTGGATTTATGACCACACATTGCCCCCTTAAAATTAGCCTGGAGAAGGTATCCTTTTTTTTTTTTTTTTTTTTTTAAGTAAGCTCTACTCCTAACATGGAGTTTGAACTCATGCCTCTGAGATCGAGAGTCACGTACTCCACTGACTAAGCCAGCCAGGTGCCTGAGGAACAGAGATATCTTAGAAGTAGGTGCTACTTGTAGGAAAAGGTATACAGCCTGTAGAAGGATCAGGATCTTCTCATCACTACTATTGAGAAAATAACTCGCAATAAGCAAAAGATGGGCTATTTTGTTATTTTATTGAATGCAGTTTAGCAAATGATGTTTTGGAGAAATGACGGTGCTATACTGCTCTGCCATCAAATATAAATTCATCTCAACTGTTTTCATCTTTCTTTTCCAGGATGAATTGATTATTGGACTGAGTACAACAAATAGGTAACTGGGGAAAAGTGATATGTACATATGAAAAATAATATTAGTTAAAAAGAAATAATGAAAATATTTATGATATAGTTTAATAACTAATGATAATCACTCTCAGCATCATATGGAGAACTTTTGTTGCTGTATACTTTTTAAATTTTCAGATTTTATAGCATAGAACATTACAGCTATTACTCCAAAAAATGTGAAGTTGAACATTTGAGAATAACTAGTCCAGCATCCTAATTTTACATATGGGGGAACTAAAGCCCATAAATATTAGGTGACTTTCCCAAGAACACACAGCTAACTTACGGCAGAAGATCATACCAAATGTGATCCTACATCTTCTGACTCTTAGTTTTGCATTCTTCCCACTCCCATGCACACCATACAGATAATTGCTTTTATATTAAAAATTAATTCATGCACATAGTTAAAATTATACTAAAAAAGTAGTCCTCCATCTTAGACATCCATTAAATTTATTCGGAGGGGGTGCCTGGGTAGCTCAGTTAATTGGGTGTCAGACTCTTGATTTCAGCTCGGGTCATAATCTCAGGGTTGTGAGATCGAGCCCCACATTGGGCTCCACGCTCAGGGTAGAGTCTGCTTGAGATTCTCCCTCTGTCTCTCCCTCTGCCCCCCCCACTCTCTCTCTCTCTCTCTCTCTCTCTCTCAAATAAATAAATAAATAAATAGTAAATAAAATCTTTTAAAAAATTAGCTGGAGGGCGCCTCGGTGGCTCAGTCGTTAAGCATCTGCCTTCGGCTCAGGTCATGATCCCAGGGTCCTGGGATTGAGTCCCACATCGGGCTCCCTGCTCTGCGGGAAGCCTGCTTCTCCCTCTCCCACTCCCCCTGCTTGTGTTCCTGCTCTCGCTATGTCTCTCTCTGTCAAATAAATAAATAAAATCTTTAAAAAAAAAAATTAGCTGGAGACCTGTTAAAACTACCAACACCAGACTGTATCTAGATCAATTATATCACAACATCTGCCAATGGGATCTAGGCATCACTAGTTTTCAAGGTTCCCCAGGTGATTGCAATGAGCAGCCAAGTTTGAGAATCACTGTGCAAAAATAATTATAATAATTATAATGAAAAACAGTTGTCTTTTGCCTAACTCCTTCTAATTCCCTAGTCTACTTCTTATAATAGTTCTCAAAGTTTGGGCCTGGGACCAGCAGCATTGTTAAGAGCTTCTTAGAAATGCATATTCATGGAGTCCACCCCAATCTACTGAATCAGAATCTTTGAGGATGGGACCCAGTAAAATATGATTCTTATTCATGTTAAAATTTTGGAATCCCTATTCTATAGGCTTCCCTTTTTCAACTATTGTTAGTGATTTCCTCTGTGTTTACCTCCATCTCTGAATATGCTTATAATCCTATTTCTTATTTTGACAATTTTCTACTTCATGTGTTGACTTCCTGTTATGGCAATTCAGAATTTATTTAGTTCTTCGTACTTTTTCTCCTGCCCTCATCCTTCCAGTAGAGTTATGTCATATTTTTTTGCTGAATCAATAAGTCTGTGTTTACATTATTAATACTATAAAATGTTTTCTGGAAAGCCTAGATAAATCTATGCTTATATGCCTTTTCTTACATAGTTATTGTTTGTCCTGAGGTTAATAATTGCCTAGTTTGTTTATTGGTTTGTTTTCTATGTATCTATTCTTATTTTTTTGTACATACTCCACTATATCTGTTATGCCTATTAATATAATTTTCTAAATATCCAACTATGAGATTTTGTGTCCAACCCATTTGGAATCCTATGCTCCTCAGCCCTCCATCATCCTGTTCTGATCTGGACTGCTTATTCTCTGAAGTCTGTGGTACAGCTGATATCCTAGAATTTGGCATCATCTTTGACTTCTTTCTCTCACGCTATCTTCAGTCTGTATGGAAATCTACTGCTTCTACCTTCAAAATGTATCTGGAATCTGATGCCTTCTCTTGATCTCCTCTGCTACCATCCTGTCCTAATCACCATCATCTCTCACCTAGACTGAAATTGTTTCCTTAATTCTTCCACCCATCATCCACCCTTCAAACTATACTCCACATTGTGGCTTTTAAAAACAAAGTTCAGATCATGTTTCATGTACTTATAGTTAAGTGTAAATAAATAAAGGAGCTATGTGCTGTTTGTAAAATGTTTGTTACTTCATGTGTATGGGGTGGGTGGAGATGGGTTGGGGGAGAGAATAGGTGGACAGATTATGGGTGCGGTAATTCTGTATATCCTCGCACTGATTTCCCTGTAGTAGATCTGTGTTATGGGGGAAAACAAACAAACAAAAAAATGAAACATTTATACAGTGAATACTTACTATGCACTGCAAGGATACAGAAATAGAACATGTGATGTTAGCCTGTGAAAATTTACAAATTTTATAGGAGATAAAACATGTACATACATTACACTGGACAAAACAAGGTTGGATTATATCTAGAAACTAGTATTATAAGGCATCCTTAGAAATTCAGAGAGAATGCATCATTTTGGCTGACTAACCAAGCACACTATAGAGAAGGCAGGATTTGTGTTGGGATTTAAAATATGGGTAATATTTTCATGTGCAGAGACTAGATGGAGAAATTTTAGAGTGAGGTAACAGTGACAGTAAAATATAGAGCAAAGAAATATAAGGAATATAGATTAGGACAATTTGACTGATATATTGAAACTGTGCCAGAGAGTAGCTGAAAATTATGCAAAGTGTAGATAGGTTTTTATTGATGTTGAGCATTTAGTGGATTGGTTGCCCTCTTTTAAAATTGATTTAATTAATCCTTTATATATTATAGGCAATAATAATAGCTCTCAGCTAACCCAAGCAAGTAGATTTTATTATCTCCATTTTATAAATGAAGGAACTTGAGGCCCAAAAGAGTTAAGTAACTTGCCTAAGGTCAGAACACTAGAATGTGGTTTGGTGAGTATTTGAACCTATGCAATCTCATTCATAGAGCCTGTGTTCTTAAATACCACCTATACTGGCTTTATTTGCCTATTATATATGTTGCAAATACTTTCTCCATTCTTCATTTATCATCTTAACTTTGTGTATGGTATCTTTCACTGTGTAGACATTTAAAATTTTTATGTAGTCATATTTTCAATATTTAAAAAATTTTTACTCAGTCATGTTTCATACCAAGAAAGGCTTAGTATGGAGAGTAATTAAAATATTCTCCTACTGAACACACTTGTCATGATGAGCAATGGGTTATGTATGGAATTGCTGAATCATTATAAGTATTTTCCTACTGTATTTTATTCTGAAGTTTTAGCTTTTATTTTTAACTTTATGATAATTAATCTTGAATCTTTTACTGTGTGTTTCTATGGTCTGAGGTAGGGATCTAACTTTAATTTCCCCCAAATGGCTAGCCAATTGTTCCAAAAATATGTTCTTTCGTTAGTGAGTTGACTTGCCACCTTGATATAGTTGATATTCAGAAATTAGCCATGTTGCTACACAATATACCAATTAGTGTTCATTCTGATTAAGAATTCTTTTAAATATCCAACCCTGGAAGCAATACCAATTAGAAACACTACAGTGTAAATTAGATAATGTTGGGTTCTTAATACCCAGCTGCCATAAATGTATCCAAGAACAGAAATTCTGGCTCCAGAGGTCAAATCTTCTGAAGGAAGAAGATGATGAAAGAAGAAAAGTTGATTTTTAATTTAGGGTATGGGTGGGAGAAACTATTGCCTTCTTCACAATTTGGTCTTTTATAGGCAAAATTCTCACATTTTGGATGACAATAATTGGAGAACATCTGGCACCAATTGAAGTAATGAGGACTTATAACCTGACTTTTTAGTAAGCAAATCTTTCCAAATTTTTCTAATATTTCCCAGCTTTGGACCAAAGGAAAAACCATCAAACAAAACAAGCATAAGGATAAATACTCCAATGAAGGCAATTGCCCTGGAAATGTGAAATTTAAGATGGGTTCTGGGGGGGAAATGCCAAATCTTTTCATTCCCTCCAGGACAACATCATACATGTATATCAGTGGTCCTTCTGTATAGAGTAGCAGGAAATCTATATGCACATATTGAATAATTTCCCCCCACTTCACTATATGCGTGCTCTGAACAATTCATGTCCTTACTTGCCTTCACAATGGTTCAGTGTGATCTAACACAGATTCAACCATCTGTCTGCATTTTCTTCCATTTGCAACATTTGTTCTTCCTGCTGATCTGACTGCTTCTCTTCTCTGCTTTCTGATTCAGACAGAGCAATCTGTTCCAGAAATGTACTTGTTAGCCAAAAGTGAGTACCTTGGACTACAGAAATATAAAATTCACCCCAGCTAACATTTAAGAAAACTGCTGTTTTGTTTTTTAAGCATATTGCCTGGCAAGCATTCCAAGTTCTTTATGACAGACACTTTTCAACCTGTTGACAAAATCAAATACATATAAATCTAAAACCATGCTTGGAAGAAATAAACAGTTTTCCTTGGACATGCCCCTGAGGATCTCTAGTGTCCTGGTTCATTAAGTTTCAACATTCCTTCTTGAGACGTGCTTCTCAGAACATCCTACTGAAATAACTTACTTTCCTCTTGAAGTACTTTCTTTAGTTGTTCTCTCAATGTGAGTCTTTTACTGGTAAAGCCTCTCAGTTTTGTTTTTTGTGGGGTTTTTTTGATAGTATATTTCATTTTCATTCTCAGAAGATCATTTCAATTATATATTATTTCACTATCTTCTAGCTCCCATTATCATTATTAAGACCTTAGCTGCCAGGGTAACTTCTTCGTGGGGAATCTATCTTTTCTTTCTAGTTGTTTTTAAGATCTTCTTCCTGTCTTTGTTGTTCTGCAGCTTCACGCTATGTGTCTACATGGGGTTTTTAAATTTTTTACTGCTTGGGATTTATTGGGCTTCCTGAAAGTGACAACTGATGTCATTCATCAATTTTAGAAAATTCTTAGCCTTTATTTTTTCATATGTTGCTTTTCCTTATTTGAATTACCTCTTCCAGGAATTCTAATTAGCCCTTCTCTCTCTATACTTTATGTTTACAAAACTCTCTTTAGTGTTTTACACCTATTTGTCTCTCTGAGCTGGCAATCGGAATGTTTTCTTCAGTTCTATAATCCCATTATTTATTCTAGTCAGCTGTGTCTAATCTGCTTTTTAATCCTCTGGTTGAGTTTTAAATTTTATTCATTACGTTTTCACTTTTAGAAGTTCAGTATTGTTAGTTTTCAAATCTTCCTGATTAGTTCTTGTTGTCTTTTTCTCATTGCTTATGTATTTCAATCTCTTTTTAAATCTCTTTTATATTTCTACAAACATATTAAGCATAGTTATTTTATATTTTTGTCTGATAATTCCAGTATAAGAAGTTTATCAGGGTCTGGTTCTCTGGTATATAATTTGCTTTCATATCTGGTGGATTGCCCCTTTTTGTGTTTGTGATTTTTAAATTATTATTAAATAATACTTAGAATTCTATCATAGAAATTTGGGCTAGCGTAAGAGCATGCTCCTCCAGGGAGGATTTGTGTTTTCTTTTCCAGGGGCCTAGAAACACAACACACCAATTCCACTTAAATTTCAACATTCCATTAGAATAAATTTAGGCTCCAAACCCTTTTGAAGGGCCACAATATTGTGGAGAGACCTTTTTTTTTTTTTTTTTAACTGCTACCCAGAGCCAATTCTGAGACCAATCATCTATTTTACTATCAGCAGGGTCAGGTTTCTTTTTTTAAAAATGTCATTCTTGCCCTGAAATCGTAGGCCTTCCAGGGTTCCATCTTTATACAGTGTGATCTCTGATCTACTCAAGACTGTTCCTATGTACTCTTCTGCACAGTAGTTCTAAGCTACCATGACTCATAGAGTTGGCTAAGAATTTGATGACTTCAAGGTTTACATATCTTCCTAATCTTGTGTTCCTTCCTTAAGCCTGTTTTCAGTAGATTTCCATTACTTTGTTGCAGACTCATTCAATAATTTTAAGTGAATTATCCTTAATTTTAGAGAACAGTTTTAGCTGTCTGTGGCAGGAAGGTTTTAAGATCTCTAATCCACCATATTGCCATACTACTGACATTTTTATTTCTCTTTCACTTTTGAAGGATAATTTCACTAGATATACAATTGCTTCTAGGTTGATTTTTTTTCTTTCAACATTTTAAATATTTCACTCCACCCTCTTCTTGCTTGCAGAGTTTCTAATAAGAAGCCTGCTGAAATTCCTCTGTAATGTTTTTCATCCCCCCTGCTTCTTTCAAGATTTTCTCTTTGTCTTTGGTATTCTGAAATTTAAATATGAAATGCCTAGGTGTGGGGATTTTTATTGTTTTTATTTTTGTATCACTACTGCTTAGTGTTCTATGAGCTTAATCGATCTGTTGTTTAGTATCTATCATTAATTTAGGAAGATTATTGGTTATTATTGCTTCAAATATTTCTATTGCTCTGTTTTCTCTTTCTTCTCCTTCTGGTGTTAAAATTATACATATGTTAGACCTTTTGCTTTTGTCCTCAGTTTTTAGATGCTCTGTTCTGTTTCTTTTATTCTTTGCTTTTCAATTTGGAAAGTCTCTATAGACCTATTTTC
The DNA here is from genome assembly GCF_004348235.1 of Phoca vitulina. Taxonomy (NCBI): domain Eukaryota; kingdom Metazoa; phylum Chordata; class Mammalia; order Carnivora; family Phocidae; genus Phoca; species Phoca vitulina. The sequence continues at coordinate 4,156,012 of NW_022589726.1, forward strand.
AAGTTCACTGATTCTTTCCCCAGCCGTATTGAGTCCACTGAAGGCATTCTTCATTTCTATTACTGTATTTTTTTATTTTTATCATTTCTTTTGATTCTTTCTGAAAGTTCCCATTTTTCTGCTTATGTTACCCATCTGTTCTTGCATGTTGCCTACTTTTTCCATTAGAGTCCCTAACATATATTTTAAATTCCCTATCCTTTAATTCAAACATCTGTGACATATCTGAGTCTGGTTCTGATAGTTGCTTTGTCTTTTCAGACTGTGCTTTTTCTTGCCTTTTAGCATGCCTTGTAATTTTATGTTAAAAGTCAGATATGTTGTATTGGGTAATTGCAACTGAGGCAGACAGATCTTTAGAGAGAGATTGTATGTTACTCTGGCTAGGAGATGTGCTGTTTAGTGTTCAAATTTCTCTAGTGCTCTTATATTTTGGTCTTTTCTGAGGAGCTATCAATCTGTGTAGACTTTTTTCAGCTATAATCCATTATTATTATACTAAAACTTTACTGGTATGGTGGTAGAGTGTGTGGGAGGAAGAGCATTTTATAATCATCTAATTGAGTCTCAATCTTTTAGTGGGCTTCTGCCTTGGGAATTGTGGCCTTCACAAGTGTTTCTATCCCTTCTTCAGTTGAATAGCTTTTACCCCATATTCCCTACTCTCTGGTTGCAATGTTCTCAGTCTATTTCCTTAAAGCCTTGTCCCCTGTTGAGTAAGGTTTTGTTTGTTCTTTACCTTATGTAAAACAGGAAGGTAAGAGGGGTCTGGAGTGAGGAGGAATTACCTTTCCTCTCCTGGGATAAGTTTGCAAAATTGTGCTTTGGCAACAGCTTTTTCCCAGGAGAGTAGGCCTTTTTTATGGAGAAGTCTCTGGGTGTGGTTTGCAATTGTTACCTTCCCCACCCCTCACTCACCCACCACCAAAACCAAGGATGAATTTTTGTGGGATCCTTACCATGAGCACTTGGACATGAGTTCCTGGACAGAAAACCCATGAAAGTGTGGGAGCCCCTCAAGACTGCAGTCCCTAGGGGTTTTTCACTCTCACACTAGTTCAAACTCGACCTTCAGCAATTTGTCAGAATTGCCATTTTTAAGTGTTCCTGCCAGTTTATGTTTCCAGTGGTTTCTGCTTCAGGTAGGCAGATTTTGATTGCTCTTTCTCTCTGGTACCTGCCTTTCCAGATTTCAGGGTATTGGTTTGCAATAAGGCATCAGTTCTCAGGCGGATCCAAGAAAAGTCACTGATTTTTCAGTTTGTCCAGATTTTTCTTATTGTAAGGATGGCAGTGATAACTTCCAAGTTCTTTACATGTTAGAGCTGAAATTAAAAGTTTCACTATTGGGGTGCCTGGGTGGCTCAGTTGGTTAAGTGTCCAACTCTTGATTTTGGCTCAGGTTATGATCTCAGGGTAATGGGATCAAGCCCCACATTGGGCTCTGTGCTCAGCGTGGAGTCTGCTTATCCCTCTCCCTCTGTTCCCCACCCCCCACTCTCTCTCTCTTTCAAATAAATAAAAAAATAAAATCTTAAAAAAAAAAGTTTTACTATTGGGGCACCTGGCTGGCTCAGTGGGTAGGGCATGCGACTCTTGATTTCAGGGTAGTGAGTTCAAGCCCACATTGGGCATAGAGCTCACTAAAAACAAAACAAAACAAAAAAGTTTCACTATTGACTTTTACATTTTCACTGCAGTTTGAGTAATGCTTTGTTTTCAAACAAAAGAAAAGAATACTGCCTAACTTACATAAAAAAGTATTTGTGGGGCATCTGGGTGGCTCAGTTGGTTAAGTGTCCAACTCTTGATTTCAGCTCAGGTCATGATCTCAGGGTTGTGAGATTGAGCCCCAAGTTGGGCTCCATACTAGGCGTGCCTCCATGCTAGGCATCTGCTTAAGATTCTCTCTTCCTCTGCCCCTCCCCCGCTTGTCTCTCACTCTCTCTCTCTCTTAAAAAAAGAAACCAAAAAAAAAAAATGGAATTTGTCAGAAGGATATTGAGAACAAAGACAGCTCTGGGGCATTAATTAATAGGAACTATAGGGAAAACTGATGGAGGGAGGTGGGTGGAGGATGGGCTAAATGGCTGATGGTAAGGAGGGCACTTGTGATGAGTACTGGGTCTTCTATGTAAGTGATGAATCACTAAATTCTACACATGAAACCAATTTTGCCATATATGTTAACTAACTTGAATTTAAATAAAAACTTGAAATTACAAAAAAAAAAAAAAGAACTATAGGGAGAGTTTTATCAGCAACATTTTAGTTAGGATACCTCCACTGAGACGAGTGAATTTCGACTATTTTCAGTACCTTAATTAGTATATTCAAGATTTGAATTTTAGGAATTCAGGGAAGAAGGTGGCAGAATTTTCCAAATCCTTACACAAAAGTAGAGCAAGCAACTAGATTGCAAAACTATTTGCGGAGGATTTTTAACAGAACTAGATGATAGGATATCCTCCCAAACGCCAAAACACCAGTATCTATAGGTCTGTGTATTATCACTGCCTTGGTAGAAGAAACCTGGGGAAGCAATAAGGCATGTGACAGAACTAAGAACAGCATAATACCTGAATAGCCAACAGGTATTCCTGGAAATTGCAGTGGATCAATTCGAGAACAGCAGCTGCAACTGGGAAGAGTTTTGCCCAATCCCTTAGATGATAAGGCATGATGTAAGGACTGCTGGAACCATCTATCTCCAATTCTCAAAATTAATTCACCAGAGTTTTCTTGCAATAGTGAGCCACACACTAAAAGAGAAACTTCTGAGAGTAACATAAATTTTGAGAATAGTGATAACAGAGACTTAAAAAGGCAAGATTTGGAAAATAATGGGAGGGGGAGAGAGCCAGAAAATCTTAGAAGTAAACCTCTAATTTTTTAAACACTATGTGATGAAACAACAGAAAGAGCTTTATGTAGGGGCACCTGGGTGGCACAGTTGGTTAAGTGTCTGACTCTTGGTTTTGGCTGGGGTAGTGATCTGGGGGTCCTGGGGTGGAGCCCCATGTTGGGCTCCATGCTCTATGTGGAGTCTGCTTGGGCATCTCTTTCTACCTCTCCCTCTGCTATTCCCCCCCCTGCCCCCCCCCGCACCATGCTCTCTCTAAAATAAATAAATAAATCTTTAAAAAAAAGAAAGAAAGAAAGAGCTTTATGTAGTTAGACAAGCTATCTGCAACAACCCTCCTTCTTATAGTTTAAGGAAATGAAATTAATATAAAATTGAATAGAGAAGAATCACAGTCAAATCCCTTACAAAGTTACTGTAACATAAAGAAGAATAAGGAACAGATAATTTCCTTATAGACAATGAATCATGGAAAACACATACAAAAATCAGATCAGTACTGTAATATACTATTTCAAAACAAGCTAAAAGACATTAAGAAAATGATGCAAGGCATAAAAAAAAAACATAAATCAGAATCAGAAAAAGTCAGAAATAAGGTGATATTCTCAATAAAAAATTAAAAACAAAAGAAAATATAATTTTAGAAATAAAGATAACTTAAAAGTACCACAAGCATTAATAAATATATCAAATAATTCTTTAATAGAAAAAGAAGTAAAAAGGATGCAAATTTTGAAAAGGAAGAAGAAATAAAAAAGGAAAGAAAATTAGAAAAAATGACAAATACTAAAGACAGGTAAAGAAGATCCAATATGTAAAGCCTTTGTGGCCCAACAATCTATATTGAATAATATATTGTATTATGTAGCATAGACATATAAAATGTGGGGAAAATTGGCACAGCACAAACATTTTTAACTGTACTAATACTAATTGGTATTGGATTGTTATTCTGAGACTACTGTGTATGTATGTGGGATAAAACAAATGAATAATTATGGGATATTATGACCTGTGTTCTTGAGAAATGGGACTCAATAAGGAAGAAACTTCTGGTTTCCATAGTTTTATTTTATTTTATTTTATTTTATTTTATTTTATTTTATTTTATTTTATTATTTTTTTGTCATAAGTGTACTCTTTAATCCCCATCACCTATTTCACCCATCCCCCTACCCACCTCCCCTCTGGTAACCATCAGTTTGTTCTCTATAGTTAAAAGTCTGTTTCTTGATTTGTCTCCCTCTCTCTCTTTTTTTCCCCTTTGCTTCCTTTCTTTTGTTTCTTAAATTCCACATGAGTGAAATCATATGGTGTTTGCCTTTCTCTGACTGACTTATTTCACTTAGCATTATACTCTTTAGCTCTATCCATGTTGTTGCAAATGGCAAGATTTCATTCTTTTTTATTGCTGAATAATATATATATTATACATATAATATTGTATATATTATATCACATCTTTTTTTTTTAAAACATTTTATTTATTTATTTGACAGAGAGAGACACAGAAAGAGAGAGGGAACACAAGCAGGGGGAGTGGGAGAGGGAGAAGCAGGCTTCCTGACAAGCAGGGAGCCCCATGCAGGGTTCGATCCCAGGACCCTGGGATCATGACCTGAGCCAAAGGCAGATGCTTAACTACTGAGCCACCCAAGTGCCCCTATATCACATCTTTATCCATTCATCTATTGATGGACACTTGGGCTGCTCCGACAGTTTGGCTATTGTAAAAAATTCTGCAACAAACATGGGGTTACATGTATACCTTTGAATTAGTGTTTTTATATTTTGGGGGATAATACCCAGTAGTACAATTACTGGATTGTACAGTAGATCTATTTTTAGTTTTTTGAGGAAACTCCATACTGTCTTCCACAATGGCTGCACCACTTTGCATTCCCATTAACAGTGCAAGAGGGTTCTTTGTTTTCTCCATATCCTCACCAACACCTGTTGTTTCTTGTGTTTTTTATTTTAGCCATTCTGACAGGTGTGAGGTGATGTATCCTTGTAGTTTTGATTTGCATTTCCCTGATGATGAGTGATGTTGAATATCTTTTCATGTGTCTGTTGGCAGTCGGATGTCTTCAATGGACAAATGTCTGTTCATGTCTTCTGCCCATTTTTTAATTGAATTCTTTGTTTTTTGGGTGTTAAGTTGTGTAAGTTCTTTATATATTTTGGATACTTTATGTATTTTGGATACTAATCCTTTATTGGATATGTCATTTGCAAATATCTTCTCCCATTCAGTAGCTTGTCTTTTAGCTTTGTTGATTGTTTCCTTTGCTATATAGAAACTTTTTATTTTGATGTAGTCCCAATAGTTTGTTTTTGCTTTTATTTTGCTTGCCTCAGGAGACATACCTAGAAAAATGTCGCTGTGGCCAATGTCAGAGAAGTTACTGCCTATGTTCTCTTCAAGGACTTTTATGGTTTCAGGTCTCACGTTTAGGTCTTTAATCCATTTTGAGTTTGTTTTTGTGTATCGTGGAAGAAAGTGGCCTAGTTTCATTCCTTTGCATGTAGCTGTCCAATTTTCCCAACACTGTTTGTTGAAAAGACTGTCTTTTTCCTGTTGTGTATTCATTCCTCTTTTGTCAAAGATTAATGGACCATATAATTGTGGGTTTATTTCTGGGTTTTCTAATCTATTCTATTGATTCATGTATCTGTTTTAATGCCAGTACTATACTATTTTAATTACTACTGCTTTGTAATATAACTTGAAATCTGGAATTGTGATACCTCTAGTTTTGTTTTTCTTTTTCAAGATAGCTTTGGCTATTCAAGGTCTTTTGTGGTTCCACACAAATTTTAGGATAGTTTGTTTTAGTTCTGTGAAAAATACTGTTGGTATTTTGATAGGGATTGCATTACATCGGTAGATTGCTTTGGGTAGTATAGACATTTTAACAATATTTGTTCTTCCAACCCATGAGCATGACTGTCTTTCTATTTCTTTGTATTGTCTTGAATTTCTTTCATCAGTGTTTTATAGTTTTCAGAGTACATGTCTTTCAACTCTTTGGTTAAGTTTATTCCTAGATATTTTATTGTTTTTGGTGTAATTGTAAATGGAATTGTTTTCTTAATTTCACTTTCTGCTGCTTTGTTATTAGTGTATAGGTATGCAACAGATTTCTGTACATTGATTTTGTATCCTGCCATAGTTTGTTATGAAAAATTATCTATCACTTGTATAATTGTTCTGCTATATGTTACATGTCTTTCTATTTCTGTCTGCTTTAAGATTTTCTCTTTAATTCTGTTTTTCAGCAATTTGGCTATGATGTACCTAGTTGGGGTTTTCTTTGTATTTATCCTACCTGATGGCATGATATACTTCAAACTTTCTTGGGAAATTTTCACCTGTTATGTCTCCATATTTTTCCTGCCTCTATTCACTCTCTTCCTTCCCCTTCCATGACTCCAATTATATGTATGTTAGATCACTTGATATCTTCTCACAATTCTACTAAAGTAGGTCTACTTATTTTCTTCATTTTTTCCCCCTTTCTGTTGTTTAGATTGCATAATTTCTATTGAAATTTCAGTTAACTGACTCCTTCACTTCACTTACCTTTCCCTCTGTCAGTTTTACCTGAAATTGTCTTTTTTTGGTCTTCATTTTTGGAGGGTACTCTTATTAGATACAGAAATATGGGTTAAAATTTTATTTCAGCACTTTAAAATGTCATTTAATTATCTTATGCCATTTCCAATTGCTGTATATCCTAGTCAATTTTTCATCTTAGATATTATATTTTCTAGATCAGAAATTTTCATTTGGATCTTTTTCTAAAAATAATTTTCATCCCTCTAATCCCTCTACTTACTCTGCCCTTTAGTTTATTAATCATGACTAAATTTTAATAGCTGTTTTTAAATTCTTATCTACTAATTCCAACATTTAGTCCAGTCAGGCTTGGTATTGATTTTTTCAATATGTCTATAGGCCATATTTTTCCATTTCTTTTCATGTTAATAATTTTTTGTTATGTACTGGACATTGTAGGCACACTGAATATTGTCTCTGAAAAATGTTAGTTTTTTTGGCAGAAGTTGACTAGACTAAATACAAACTCAGAATTCTGTCTCCCTTGGATGCACAGTGGCTGAAATGTGCTAAGTACCCCCACCCTTTCTGCTGTTGTTTTCTACTGGGTGCTTTACAGTTTCCCATTACATGAGCATAGTTCTGGGATCATCCAAAGACTTGGATGGAATTTTTATGCAGATTTTCAGACTCCCTTATTCTCAGGGTTCTCCCTTTACTTCCAGCCAGTGTGTCAGCTCTACACTTTGTCTTAGGATTCCTTGTGCCGCTAAGACTGCAGCTTTCTTTTTTTTTTTTTTTTTTTTTTTTTTTAATTTTTTTATTGTTATGTTAATCCCCATACATTACATCATTAGTTTTAGATATAGTGTTCCATGATTCATTGTTTGTGCATAACACCCAGTGCTCCATGCAGAACGTGCCCTCCTCAATACCCATCACCAGGCTAACCCATCCTCCCAACCCCCTCCCCTCTAGAACCCTCAGTTTGTTTTTCAGAGTCCATTGTCTCTCATGGTTCTTCTCCCCCTCCGATTTCCCCCCCTTCATTCTTCCCCTCCTGCTACATTCTTCTTCTTCTTTTTTTCTTTCTTAACATATATTGCATTATTTGTTTCAGAGGTACAGATCTGAGATTCAACAGTCTTGCACAATTCACAGCGCTTACCAGAACACATACCCTCCCCAGTGTCCATCACCCAGTCACCCCACCCCTCCCACCCCACCCCCCACTCCAGCAACCCTCAGTTTGTTTCCTGAGATTAAGAATTCCTCATATCAGTGAGGTCATATGATACATGTCTTTCTCTGTTTGACTTATTTCACTCAGCATAATACCCTCCAGTTCCATCCACGTCGTTGCAAATGGCAAGATCTCATTCCTTTTGATGGCTGCATAATATTCCATTGTATATATATACCACATCTTCTTTATCCATTCATCTGTTGATGGACATCTTGGCTCTTTCCACAGTTTGGCTATTGTGGACATTGCTGCTATAAACATCGGGGTGCACGTACCCTTTCGGGTCCCTACTTTTGTATCTTTGGGGTAAATACCCAGTAGTGCAATTGCTGGGTCATAGGGTAGCTCTATTTTCAACTTTTTGAGGAACCTCCATACTGTTTTCCAGAGTGGCTGCACCAACTTGCATTCCCACCAACAGTGTAGGAGGGTTCCCCTTTCTCCGCATCCCCGCCAACATCTGTCATTTCCTGACTTGTTAATTTTAGCCATTCTGACTGGTGTGAGGTGGTATCTCATTGAGGTTTTGATTTGGATTTTCCTGATGCTCCACAGACTGGGAATTTCCCTCGGGCAAAAAGCCACAAAGTACATTTCCCTAATTGCAAAAGTCAACATTCCTTTAGTTTTTGTTTCCTTTTCATTGTTCCCCAGAGCCTTCAACTATTTTTTTTTTAATATTTTGTCCAGATTTTAAATTTATAATCTGAAGGAGGGTTAGTCTGACATATGCTACTCTGTTATTACTGGAAGCAGAACTCATTCTAGTAATCTTTTCCACTGTGTGTGTTTGAAAGCAAAGAGTGCTAATAGCAGTGAGCACATCTACCCCACGTTTTGATTTTAAATACCAGTCTCCACATTTATACCAGTTTTGTGGTATTTCTGCCAAAAATGTATAACCTTAATCTAATTATAAGAAAAGATCAGACACACAACTTGATGGCAACCCTGGACGTGTCCTGAACTTATCAATCTACATAATTCCAGAAGTGGGATTGAGTGGGATGGTATTAACTGAGTGAATGGTGCAGAATTTTCCAGCTGGGCCTTTTTACTATACTGTGGTTCTGACTGGATTATGACTTTTAACATATAATCACAGAAAATATTATGGTCCTTTTCCTCCAAGAAGTAACTCAATTGGGGTGACTGGCTGGCTTAGTCAGTAGAGCACACAGCTCTTGATTTTGGGGCTGTGAGCTTGAGTTCACATATAAGTTTGAGTTCATATAAGAAGGTACCATGTTGGGTGTAGAGATTACAAGGAGTAACTCAAAATGAAAAGGAAACACTAAACCATAAAATATACAATTTATATACTGAAAATAAAATATCTTCTTTCTAGGAAACAAAATAGTGATTTGGAACATATTCCTTTGTTTCTTCCTTTAGCTTGCCTCCCAGTGTTGGTTTCTATACAGTAAATGCAATAACCACTTCTAGTTTTGAAGAAGTGGCCTTGTGTAGGAGATGAAACTTTTTGTTCCAGCCCTGCCCCAGCTCTTGGTTACCTCTCAATCTTCTGTGCTTGTCCAAGTATCCTATTATATTTTTAATAGCTCCCAGTAGTTGAGGATGTTCTAAGAATTGTCAGTGTACGAAGGAAAGGACCTCAGCATCTACATTTAGGCTGACTGGAAGCCAGACCCTCAGCAGCTTTTAAAATTATGTAAATATATACAGTCCTGAGGGGCCACAAGTATAAGCCCCACTGGCCACCAGAATCAGGTGATCTGGAAATATTCTTTGGGTGGCAATCACAAAACTCAGGGCTTCAGATGACTGTATAAACTTGTTTCTGGGAGATACTGGCAAGCTAGAGGAAGGCAGAGGAAAAGTGCCAAGATAGCATCCACAGCCTACATTCCTTGAGAGCAGCTGTGTAGGCCACTAAATGTGTGCCAAACCTGAAGCCTGATCTTTAGTTCAAAGCTCCAGGACAAGCAAAGTGGCCTCCTTCACAGAAAGACTGGGGAATGTGCCTCAATCTGCTGTCTGTGCCATGCCTTTGAAGTGGTAGCCTGCCAAGAACTGTCCGTCTATTGCTACAAGCCTGGGCAACCCAAGGGTGCAAACCCCTCTGTTCACCAAAACCAGGTAATCAAAAGGGCATCCCTTGGGCATCAGCTGCAAAAACCAGGCACCAGATGCATGTAAAGCTCCCCCCAAAGACACTGACACTTTGGAGCATGACAAAGGGTGAGCATAAAGATTGTGCCTGCCCACTGAAGTCTTTGGAAAGATTATAGTAATTTACCTGATAAAGAGTTCAAAGTAATGGTCATAAAGCTGCTTGCTGAGTTGGGGAGAAGAATGGATGAACACAATAACTTCAACAAAAAGATGAAAAATATAAGAAGGTAGCAAATAGAAGTGACGGAGCTGAAGAATACAATAAACTAAACTAAAAAAAAAAATACACTAGAGGGGTTCAACAGCAGACTAAATAAAGCAGGGGAAAGGAGCAGTCAGCTTGAAGACAGGGCAGTGGAACTCAATCAGAGCAGCAAAAAATAAAAAGAATGAAAAAATGAAGATAGTTTAAGGGACTTGTGGGACAACATTGAACAGATTAAAAGTTGCATTATAGGGATCCCAGAAAGAGAGAGAGAAGGGGCAGGAGTCTCATTCAAAGAGATAATGGCTGAAAACTTCCCTAACTTGGGAAAGGAAGCAGATATCCAGATCCAGGAAGCCCAGAGATTTCTAAATAAGATGAACTGAGGGCTCTTGGGTGGGTCAGTCAGTTAAGCATCCAACTCTTGATTTTGGCTCAAGTCAGGATCTCAGGGTCATGAGATTGAGGCCCACGTCAGGCTCTATGCTGGGCATGGAGCCTGCCTAAGGTTCTTCCTCTCCAACACCCCTGCCCACTCAAGCATGTGCACTCTCTCTCTCCCTTAAAAAAAAAAAAAAAGATGAACTCAAAGAGACCCACACTAAGACACATTACAGATCTTCCTCAACTTATGATAGGGTTACATCCCAATAAACTCATTGGAAATTGAAAATATTGTAAGCCAAAAATGCATATAATACACCCAACCTACCAACATCATAGTTTAAACTAGCCTACCTTATGTGCTCAGAACACTTACATTAGTCTACAGCTGGGCAAAATCATTTAACACAAAACCTATTTTATAATAAAATGTGGACTATCTCAGGTAACTTATTTAATACTGTACTGAAAATGAAGAACAGAATGGGTGCATGGGTACAGAATGCTGTAAGTGTATCAGTTCTTTAACCCTGCAGTTGCGTGACTGACTGAGAGCTACAGTTCACTGTCACAGCCCAGCATCATGAGAGAGTATTGTATTGCATATCACTACCTGGGAAAAGATCAAAACTCAAAATCTGAAGTACAGATTCACAATATTGTAAATGCGTATTGTGTATTCAGTAGAAATGTGTATTGCTTTCACACCATTGTAAGCTGAACCATTGTAACCCAAGACCATCTATATAATTAAAGTGTCTAAAGTTAAAGACAGGGAAAGAATATTAAAGGCAGCAAGAGAAAAACAACTTATGGGTACCCATATCCATACCATATCATACCATACCACACCCAAAAATCAACAGATTTTTCAGCACAGACTTTGCAGGCCACAGGGGAGTGACACAATATATTCAAAGTGCTGAAAGAAAAAAAGGAAACTTACAAGCAATAAAACTCTACCCAGAAGCGGCGGGGAAAATGGCAGACGGGAGGGCAGGAGAGGAGAAGCCTGAGAAACCGCAGCAAGCTGGAGTCGCCGGAGTAATGGAGGGGAAAGTTCCAGTTGCAGCGCTGAGAAGCGATCAGCTGAAGAAGAAGCTGCAGACCTCCCAACAAAGCCTACAAAGATCTCCAAGTTTGGATTTGCCATAGGTAGACGACAAAGAAAGCCTCAGCCATATCCATCAAACTCGGATCAAGTAAGCCTAAAGAAACTGTTCCAATGCTTGCTCCAAAAACCCTTTCAGTAGCAACAGCTTTTAATGAAGATGAAGATAGTGAGCCAGAGGAAATGCCTCCAGAAGCAAAGATGAGGATGAAGAATATTGAAAGGGATACACCAACATCAGCAGGACCAAACTCCTTCAATAAAGGAAAGCATGGTTTTTCTGATAACCAGAAGTTATGGGAGCAAAATATAAAATCTCATTTTGGAAATGTCCATGACCAAGACAATTAAATGATGTCTTTTGAAATTGAGGTGTGGGGTGGGTGTAAAGTTAAAAGGAACAGTTTCCTTTTTTAAAGAATGGTATAAGACTATCTTTTTTTTTTTAAGATTGAGTGGTACACTAATAAATGAGAGTTTGAAATTTAAAAAAACAAAAACAACAAACCAACAAAAAACTCTACCCAGAAAAGTTATCATGCAGAATTGAAGGAGAGATAAAGAGTTTTCCGGGTAAACAAAAGCTAAAGGAGTTTATCACCACTATATTAGTCTTACAAGAAATGTTAAAGGGATTTCTTTAAGGTGAAAAGAAAAGGTGCTAATTAGTAACAAGAACACATATGAAAGAAGAAATCCCACTGGAAAAGTAAACATATAGTAAAGGTACTGGATTAATTACTTATAAAGCTAGTCTAAAGGTTATAAGACAAAAGTAATAAAAATAACTATGATCAAAATAACTAGTTAAGGGATACACAAAAAAGATGTAAAATGTGAAATCAAAAACATAAAACATGGGCACCTGGGTGGCTCAGTCGTTAAGCGTCTGCCTTCGGCTCAGGTCATGATCCCAGGGTCCTGGGATCGAGCCCCACATCGGGCTCCCTGCTCGGCGGGAAGCCTGCTTCTCCCTCTCCCACTCCCCCGCTTGTGTTCCTGCTCTCGCTAACTCTCTCTCTCTGTCAAATAAATAAATAAAATCTTAAAAAAAAAAACATAAAACATGCATGTATGTGTGGAGAGTAAAAATGTTGAGCTTTAGAAAAAGGTTCAAACTTAAGTTGTTATCAACTCAAAATAGACTTGTAAGTTGTTATAGTAACCTCATAGTAACCACAAAGCAAAAATCTATAGGAAATACACAAAAGATAAAGAGAAAGAAATATGAGCATCCCACTAAAGAAGGTCGTCAATTTACAAAGGAAGATAGCAAGAGAAAAAGGGAACAGAGAGGAACTACAAAAACAGCTACAAAAACAATTGAGAGAATGGCAATAAGCACTTATCTATTGATAATAACTTAAATGTAAGTGGATTAAATTCTCCAATCAAAAGACATAGAGTGGCTGAATGGATTAAAAAAAAATACCCATTTATATGCAGCCTACAAGGACACACTTTAGATATAAAGATACAAACAGACTGAAAGTAAAGGGATGGAAAAAGATATTCCATGCAAATGGAAACCAAAAGAAAGCTGAGTAGCTACATTTATATTAGACAAGATAGACATTAAAACAAAGACTGTAATAAGAGACAAAGAAGGGCATTATATAATGATAGAAGACTGAATCCAACAAGAAGATATAAGAGTTGTAAATATTTATGTATCCAACATAAAAGCACCTAAACATATAAAGCAAATATTAACAGACCTAAAGGAGAAATAGACAGTGCTATGATAATAGTAGGGGACTTTAATACCCTACTTGAATCGATACATAGATTATCCAGACAGAAATTTAAAAAGGAAACATCAACCTTAAACAACATATTAGACCAGATAAACTTAACAGGTAATTATGGGACATTCCACCCAAAAGCAGCAGAATACACATTTTTTTTTTCAAGTGCACTAGAACATTTTCCAAGATAGATCAAATGTTAGGCCACAAAATAAGTCTTAATAAGTTTAAGAGGATTGAAATAATATTAAGCATCTTTTCTGACCACAATAGTATGAAACTAGAAATTAATTATATAAAGAAAACTGGAAAATTCACAAATATTTGCAGATTAAACATGCTACTGAACAACTAAGAGGTCAAAGAAGAAATCAAAAAAGAAATCAAAATATACCTTGAGATGAACGAAAATGTAAAGGTAACATACCAAAATTTATGAGATGCAACAAAAGCAGTTCTAAGAGGGAAGTTCATAGCAATGCTCATCTCAAGAATCAAGAAAGTCTCAATAAACAACTTCTTTACACCTCAAAGATCTAGAAAAAGAAGAACAAATAAAGCCCAAAGTTACTAGAAGGAAGGAAATAACAAGGATCAGAGCAGAAACAAATGAAATAGAGAAAAAAGATAATAGAAAAGATCCAGGGGTGGTTCTTTGAAAAGATAAATTAAACTGGCAAACCTTTCGCCAGATTCATCAAGAAAAATAAAAGGACTCAAATAAATAAAATCTGAAATGAAAGAGGAGTTAAACTGATGCCACAGAAATACAAAGATTCGTAAGATATTACTATGAATGCCAAAAAATTGGACAACTTCTAGAAGTTTCTAAAATTCAGTCAGCTAGGAAACTAACAAATTTCAAAAAAATGATTTTATTAATAAAGATTTGTGTAGCTAAAGACAACACATTATTTATGACAAAAATATAAAGCTTTTCAAAAGATTAGTATTTCAGAAGAATAAATACAGTAGCTTCCAATTACAAATAAAACATGGTTTTGTTTACTAAATGTATATGAACTTTTTAGATTATTTTTTAAACGATCTGAGATACATAATATTCTAGCATTAAAATGGATAATCAATTATCTCAAAAATTATTCCCTACACATACTGCTTATTAGCATTTTGGACAGGTAAGTCAAGATGGATTAGGACCATGATAACTTCTAAGTCTTGGTTCTCCAAATGATGTAAGCCAGTCATCGCCTCTGACAATTGATTTTTTTTTCTCTATATAACACCTTGACTCTTCCTTTTTTTTTTCCACTTGCTTGAAAGAATTTGGGATTAGGGGCACCTGGGTGGCTCAGTCAGTTAGCACCTGCCTTCGGCTCAGGTCATGATCCCAGGATTTTGGGATCGAACTCTGCATTGGGCTCCCTAATCTGTGGGGGGCCTGCCACTCCTCCTGCTTGTGCTCGCTCTCTCTGTCAAATAAATAAATAAAATCTTAAAAAAAAAAAAAAAGAATGTGGGATCAGAATGAGAGGCACTGATCATTATTGATAATTTAAAAATCGAATGTCAATATTGAATGAAGCAAACCAAGTACAGACATCAGCTACATTAACCTAAGGTGGTTGAGTATGCAATTATTTGATCCAGAACATACTCTCTATCTCTGCTGATCATTCATTGCTATCAGTAACTATCTGAATAACTCTGGATGGCATCCTTGAGAGACTGCCTCAAGGATGTCTGTGATTGTCTACATCCATTTATAAAATATTTATGGACTAGACAAATGGTCAATAAGCACTTGAGAAGATGCTCAACATCATTAGCTGCTTGAGAAATGCAAATTAAAACAACAATTAGACACCACACTTACTAGCATGGCTAACATAAAATGACAAGCAAAAAAAAAAAAAAAATGCCAAGCAATAATAAGCATTAGTGAGTATACAGAGGAATTAGAACTCTTACTCATTGGTGAGATTGTAAAATGGCTCAACCACTTTGCAAAAACAGTTTGGCAGTTCTTCAAAATGTTACACATAGAGTTACCATATGACCCAGAAATTCCACCTCTTGACATACAGCTATGAGGGTGGAGAACATATGTTCACACAAAACCTTATAAATGATTGTTCACAGCAGCATTTTCATGATAGCCAAAAAGTGGAAACAACCCAAATGTCCATTACCTGATGAATGGATGAACAAAATGTAATAGATTCATATGATGGAAGATTATTCAGCCGTAAAAAGGAATGAAGTGCTGATATAGAGGCTACAACATGGATGAAACTTGAAAATACTATGCTAAGTAAAAGAAACCAAGGCAAGAAAAGGCTACACATTATATGATTCCATTTATATAAATGTCCAGAATAACAAATCTATAGAGATACAAAATAGATTAGTGGTTGGGATGCCTGGGTGGCTCAGTTGTTAAGCTTCTGCCTTCGGCTCAGGTCATGATCCCAGGGTGCTGGGATCAAGCCCCACATCGGGCTCCCTGCTCGGCGGGAAGCCTGCTTCTCCCTCTCCCACTCCTCCTGCTTGTGTTCCCTCTCTCACTGTGTCTCTCTCTGTCAAATAAATAAAATCTTTAAAAAAAAAAAAATAGATCAGTGGCTTCTAGGGGTTGAGGGGAGGAAAGAATTGCTAATGGGTGAAGAAGTTTTTGAGATGATAAAAATGTTATAAAATTATATAGTGGTGATGGTTACACAACTCTGTGAATATAGTAAAAACAAATTGTATACTTTAAAAGGGTGAATTTTATGTTATGTGAATTATTTCTCAATAATGCTGTTATAAAAAATATTTATTGACTACCCGTTCTGTGCTGGAAACTCTCTAAGTGCTGGGAATAATGTAGTGAAGACACTGAAGACCTGGCTCTTAAAATAGATGTGTCTGCTGAATCTAAGTTTGTGTCCCTAACAGACTGCACATAGTAAGGGAAAATTTGGCAGAATACTTTTCCCCCCATAGTAATTTTCACTTTACCCTTCTCTGTAGCCTTTTCCACTAAGAATACATAAAAAAGAAACTGTCAAAGAAGTAAAAGAGGAAAATGAGCTGTCACAGGTTATAAGAATTTCAAGAAGGTAAGAATGAACAAAATTATCAGATGTTTCAGAGAGGTCAAGAAACATACCCCTTGGATTTGGCAATTAGGAGGTCTATGGTAATCTCCTAGTACTGTTTCAGTGGAATAGCAAGGGCAGAACAATTTTGTAATTGTTGCACATAGCACAGTGCCTGAGACATAGTAATTGCTAAAGATAATATTTGTTGGATTGAGAATAAGTGTGCTGTGAGAAAATAAAGACTATACTTACCTGAAGTCCTCATGAGTAGGGAAAATAGATAATGGGTGGATTTGAGGGAATATGAGTTAAAGGTTTTTAACCTTTTTACCTTAAAGGAATATGAGTTAAAAGTTTACACTAAAAATTTATTTTTAGTGTAAGAAAAATAGTCTGAGAACACGTTGCTAGTAGAGAACAAAAGTTTGTATGCAGTAGAAAGAGAAAAGGCAGCAAGGTGTGGAATAGGTGAGAGGGTTCCTCTGAGATTAACTTAAGTCTTTGTAGATACAGGTATATGTGCAGGGGTGGGCAAAAGTTTAGGGAAATAATATCTGATGGCTTCAAGTTTATTAATCAGGAAGTGAAATCATCTTCATAAAAGTGAGGGTGAATAGTAGGGAACCAAGAAGAGGGCTTGAAAAGAGCAAGGAAGATTTGGAAACAATTGTAAAGAGTGGAAATATAAACTTGCCAAGCACAATATAAACTTGCCATAAAAGGATTGCCAGGGCATGGTGAAGTTTCCAATGTAACTGATAAAATTATCCATTAATATGCCTAAATGCTTAAGATTTTGAAGTTTTCTTGGACATACTTTCTTTAAATGTCTTCCAAGAGCTATTTAACTTTGGGGTGCGTGGGTGGCTCAGTCGGTTGGGCAGCTGCCTTCGGCTCAGGTCATGATCCCCGAGTCCCAGGATCGAGTCCCGCATCAGGTTCTCTGCTCAGCAGGGAGTCTGCTTCTCCCACTGCCCCTCATCCCACTTGTGCTTGCGCTCTCTCTCTCCAATAAATAAATAAAATCTTAAAAAAAAAAAAAAGAGCTATTTAACTTCAAGGATAAAAAGATAAAGAAGGTGGGTTAATGCTATACTGACATTTTCTTATGTGTGTGGATCTTATTATTTTTAGAACTCAATTTAAGAATAATTCAGATTATAAACAATACTTAACATTTTTTCTTTGATGAAATTGTCAAACATAACTTGTGTTAACTCAGATATCATCTTTGTTCTCTTGGGCCACCTAAGACATGGATGAGACTGACTTTCCATCATCATCCTGTGGATTGTAGTGGTTCATAAGTTTCCTTAAGATGTATGTATATTCGGGGCGCCTGGGTGGCTCAGTCGTTAAGCGTCTGCCTTTGGCTCAGGTCATGATCCCAGGGTCCTGGGATTGAGCCCCACATCAGGCTCCCTGCTTCATGGGAAGCCTGCTTCTTCTCCCACTCCCCCTACTTGTCCCTCTCTCACTGTGTCTTTCTCTGTCAAATAAATAAATAAAATCTTTAAAAAAAAAAAAAGATGTATGTGTATTCCCTGAAATCTTGTGATCTCATAATCATTTCTGGCTTGGAGCTCCTATTTCCATTTACTGAGTCTAGTTTATAGATCATGTACCTTTCTGCTCATGTTGCCTACTTCCTATTATGTTAACCCAGTTGTGGATTTTGGTCTTCATCCCAGTAGCCACTAGAAACATTCACAGAGGCAGAGATATGTAGAGATGACTTTGTTGAAGGTAGTAATATGCAGGGATTCTTATATCACAGTAACAGAAAACAACTCGTCTTGATGTCAACCTCCTGTACTTTTCTTACTCTTCTTACTTTTCTGTCCTCTATTCTAGGGAAGAAAACCTCAGTTCCTCCCACTCTTCAGTGGAGAGTCATTTAGCTCTCTATGTCTCCTACTGCCAAAGTCAGATTGAGATACATCTTGGCCTATGCAAAACCAATAAAATGCTCAACTGAACGAACAAATGGACCTTTTTAAGAAATCTTTTTGCGTCCCTTACATAAGTCTCTAGTCATTTTCATTTTCTGATTCTTTTTCAGAACTTATCATTAAAAATGTTGTTTTTCTTGCAAAAGATAAGGCCATTAGGCAAAATAATTCTTTATCTGAACTAAAAAGAAACTTAGATGCTGCCCCTCACTCCTGTATTGTACCAAAAAGAATTCCAGTGAGAGGCAGGTCACTTAGCTTTTCATACTCCTGAGTTTTATTTTATTTTTTTAAAGATTTTATTTATTTATTTGAGAGAGAGAGAACATGGGGGGCAGGAGGGGCAGAGGGAGAAGCAGGAGCCAGAGGTGGAGCTTGATCCCAGGCAGACAGGTAAGCGACTGGGCCACCCAGGTACCCAAGTATACTCCTGAGTTTTAAAAACTCTTCCATATAATTTTTTTTTTTTTGAGGGAGAGAGAGAATCTTAAGCAGGCTCCACCCCTAGGGCGGGGCCTGGCTGTGGGGCTCCTCAGGGCTTAGGGCTTGGCGCTTATCACAGGAGGCTGGATCTTACAACCCTGAGATGACCGAAATCTAACTCAAGAGTCGGGTGTTTAACTGAGTGAGCCACACAGGTGCCCCACTTTTGTATAACTCCTATAGTCTATAAAACATGCCAACTTCTCAAAGCAGACCATGTTTTTCATTAAGGCACCAAAGTCACATAATTTCTTCAGTGTTTTAATTTAAACTGTGGTATCATTGATAGGGATCTCCTATTGACCATCGTGGTGCAATCATCATTACATATACCTAAAAATCCCTAGGTCAGATTTTTCACCAAGAGAAAAAAAAATAAAAATTTACTTCGTTAACAGGTAGACCTCATTTTTCTTAGTTTGGTGGAGCTTTCCTCTGAAATAGCCAACAAGGTCTTATCTCTCTTTCCGAGGGTGGTTTGTTGAGCTCCGTGTGGAGAATTAAGAAGACTGGGTTTATGTCATTAGACCTACCACTAGCTGTTTATGTCAGCTAAGTGCCATAACTGAACCTAATTGTTCATTAATTGCTCCCTTACAGGGACGAATAAAGAAAAAAAAAAGGGACTGTTTGAGAACCGTTGAGAAATGTAAAGAAAATTCTTTCTTATTAGACATGCAATCAGTGAAATGGCCCAATGAGTTCAAGATAACGCTGTAGGGGTTTTGAAGGGACGGATCAATGGTGAGGAACACGGTGACAAGAATATAATCACACGCTGTCCTCACCAATGAGATAATACCTAACATATCAAGAAGAATAAACAGGAAGTATTTTAACAGGAGGATGAGAAGGAGCTTATGATTTGAGCAAACCAGTATTCTTATTTCTAAGAAAAACACCCTCCTAGGATAAACACAGCAGGCATTTCAGATTCAAAATGGTTTGGCTGTTAACATTAATGCAATTGTAGCTTAATGAAAAGGATTCCATGCTGTGACTACAAAATGTGACTGGAAATCATTACAATAGCATTAATAACAGTAAGATAATAAAATGTCCAGGGCATGGATAGTTTTTAAAAAGTCATTACTAGCAGCAGTAACTCGCTGCTCTAATATGGCATTGTAAGGAATAGAGAAAGCAGGGAGATCACCACCTGGATGAGCAACATAAGCCTAGGTGAAGGAGCCCCTGGGTTTTGTAGAGAAGGGGGAAAGGGATGGCTAGAATACCAGAAGATGAAGAAAACTGGAAATACTGCTAGTTAGGCAGGGAAGAATGTCAGTGGCACATGTAAAAGAACATCTTAGCCGATACTCTATGTGTTATTCTGACTCTGGTGTTGTATTTCTTTTTGGACATTATAAAATTGTAAAATCGATGATCAGACTTTTTCTAGGACCTTCTGAGGAGTTAGAGAATCCTTCAGAAATAGAAGACTGGAATTGATAACTTAAGACAAAAAAACTGAATAGAATATTGATTGGGCTGGAGATGTGTGCAGGCCATTATTCACAAGTGAACTATGGATAATAATAATAGTAACTACCATTTATTGAGATTTATTCTATGCCAGGTACTGTATTACGCACTTTACAAATGGAACTTCATTTAATTTACATAATAAGGAAGGTGAGTATTTTCTCATGTTTATGAATAAAGGAAATTGAGGTTAATTAAATGCATTCCAAAGACTAGAATCTGTAACATAAATGGGGAGTTCCAAGCAGGCATACTTCTAAGGAAAAATTTAGTAAACCCTGAGACCAGGTATGATGAGATGGTGTTATCTCCTTTGTCTTCAGAGAAGAGATTAAGACTTGGGCCAAACTTGGGATGTTAGTGGAAAAATAATTATCAAAATCTTGTCCTCACCTTGCTACCTTTTCAAGCACTACTCATAAGTTGCTGATATTACTATGCTAAACAAATGAAAAGAACCCCAAATCTCATGGACCTTACATTTTAGTGTGGAAAACATCATAAATAAGTAAACAAATATTAAAATAATTTCAGATAGTGATATTGCTATGGAGAAAATGTAAAGATGAAATGGGGGAGGTTAACTTTAATTAGGTTGGTTGCCTGAGGAGGCAAATTTGAGCTTTTTCTCAAATAATGTGAATAAGTCAGCCATCTGAAAATCCGGCAGAAAAGTATTTCAGATAAAGTAAATATTTGGGAAATGATCTGATTGTTAAATATTGAGGTCCTAGACTGTTAAAAGATTGCCAGTATTTTGGTAAATAAAAAGAGCTTCAGTTTGTCTTAATGTTTCCTCTAACTCTTTTATTATTTAGATACTCAGTGGTCCAGTCTGCTTCTAAGATCCCACTATAAAGATAGTTCGTGGCCTCTTGTGTGGAGGCCTCTTGTGGCCTTTTCAGCTTCTGTCCCAGCTCCTAAAGGAGAAAGGCATCTTTCTAACTATAGTGATTGTTTATAAAGACATATGCAATGATTCCTCCCATCTGTGTACAAGTGTTTCTTTACGACAGTGACTTCACTACTTCTCTCATCAAGAGATAAAATCCTCTCTCCACACCCTTGAGTCTGGCTGGCCTTGTGACGCGCTGTACTAATAGAATGCAGCTGTCGGGCTTGTGAGTGTAGGCTTCAAGAGCTTCTGCTCTTGTCCTCTTGGGACACTTCCAGTCTCCTCAAGAATAAGAAACCACATGGAGACAGTGGCCCAGCCAAAGTCTCACCAACTACCAGACTTTTGAGTCAGGCCAGCTTTGATCATGCATCCCTAATGGCCTCATAATGCAATGAGTGACCATCGGCAGAATGAGTGAGATCAGCAGAAGAACTACCCGACTGAACCCACCTCAAATTTCTGACCCACAGAATTATGAGCAAATAAAATGTTTGTCATTTTGAACCATTTAGTTTGTTATGCAGCATATATCAAGAAACTAGCTAGGCTCCAAAGATCTTTCTTCTGGGCTTTATGTTATCTTGCTCTGACCTGAAGTTGCTGACTGAATGCTCCTTCGAGAGTTCTCTTGAAAGGTGCCGGAACACGTTATACTAATCTTTCATGCCTTTTTCAGATGACATCAATTCAAATTATCTTATGTATGTACATCAGCAGAAAGATTAATTTTACTTTTTTGATAAAGTATCCTTAACTTATTATTCTGAACTAACAGACATACGACACTGCTGAACTGAACAGATGGATTCAGAGTTCTTTCTCACTGTTCCAAACTTTCGTTTTCTTTTAGCACATGCTCTAAATTCCCAGTTTAGGAAACTTTTATATATTATGCTACTCACCAAGTATAGGTATCTAGTGTCCTGAGCACTAGAATCTTGACTACTAATTGTCTGTTGATTCCTAGTGTGTCAAGTACCCACCATTCCTAATCAAAGGGGCAATTTTGATTTGGGATGTTAAAAGATATAATTGAGAGTAATGGAGCTCACATTAATAAAGGAATCATACATAGTTCTAGCACACTATGTAGCTCTGGCCTTCAGTACTGCTTCCATCCCACTAAGATTTGGAAGGATATGAAGACACTGATTATGACATGTCTTTATGGTTTTCCATTGTAATGGCTACACTTATTCCTTTTTGCTACTGAACAGATCCAGGCTGAATAATTCTTCAATTACAGAAGGATGCCTGCTGCAGCCCCTTTTAGGAACCTTCTTTTTTTATTGTTGTTGTTATTATGATAGTTTTATAAGGATCTATGAAGTTTGATGAGTAATCAGTTTCTGACATGAGTGTTGACTGAAAACCCTTCCTCTGCTATTCATAGTTCCACCATTCTATGGTTATTTGTGTATCATTTAATCAATACCCCTTTTCTACTTTCCCATCAGCATCAACTGTGGTGAAAGTTATCCATTTGCTGACCCACTGGGATTTGTGTGGTTTATTCAAGCAGGTGGGGTATACTAGTCTCTCAAATAATAGACTGACCATGTAATACCTCAGCCAGTTTCATTTTTAACTCCAGCTTTTCTGCATGGTGTCATATCCCTTTTAGACCACCGTCTTTCTGTTCCTAAGCTTATGTTCCCTTTTAGGCTAGGCACTCAACTTCCTGCTTCTTATTTGAAAAACAGTTCTCAGTTTAGAGTAGCAACAAGTGGTATTTCCTGAACTCAGTCAGTTGTTGAAATTATGCTCTGGTCATTCGCCGCATTAAATATCCAGCTCTGCACTCTTACCCATATTCTTTTTAGTGATTAACACGCACATCTTCTTAAGATGTCCTTTGGTTATTGTATTATGGTACATGAGACTTTAAACATTTTAAGATGAAAGTCAGATAAAGTCCATTAATGCTTTTTCATAAGGGATAGCAGATTTATAATTGGCAGATGTTTATAGACTTATTAATCTATAAAATTCCATCTCAGAAATCGTTTTCTATGATTCTATGTTATCAATATCTAAATGTGAAAGGTCAAGAGCAGAATGAGCTGGAAATATTTGTAGGACGTTAGCGCGAAATTTTGAGAGATTTAAATGGGTATTGAAGACATTGGTTACCATTTACGAGTAAAACATAAAACCCTAAAACAACATTCCAAATTCATAGGTGTGATTTGGCAAACTAATATTTTTATTATATTTTTTGAATGACGTAAGTCCTGCATGAATATGTTGTCATTGTGAAAAATTAATATACAAAAGCATGCAGAATAAAAACGTAAGCATCTCTTATCTTTGTTTGAGTTCCTTCAAAAGCCAACTCTGAGAAAATGACTTGAGAGTTTGGTATAATGTGAAAACTCCTGTTTTCCTCTTTTACTCACTGCTCACTGAATACTTTTGTACTCTGAGTGTGGGGTGATTTTCCCATGCTAAGCAATTCTCCAATTCTCTGTGGACGCCAGGTGGGTATCCTACAATTCAATTCAATTCTGACACTACTTGGATACAGCATCAGATCCCACAAGTTAAGGGCCCGATCTCAAAAGATTGCTGTCCCATTTCCGATGCCAATCACAAGTTCAGGTTGTCATCAGGGCTTCTGACTGACTGGGTATAAATCAGAGGTTCCCATAATCCCCTCATCGGGTTTGATAATCTGCTAGAATGGCTCACAGAACTCAAGAAAACAGTGTATTTACAACATTACCAGTTTATTACAAAGGATACAACTCAGGAGCAGGCAGATGTAAGAGATGCATAGGGCCAGGTATGAGGGAAAGGGTGTGGAACTTCCATGCCCTTTCAAGGCATACCACTGTCCCAGCATTTCCATGTGTTTACCAACCCGGAAGCTCTCTGAACCTGGTCCTTTAGGGATTTCATGGAGGCTTCATTACATATGCATGATTGATTAAATCATATGACATTGGTGATTAAGTCAACTTCCAGCCCCTGGCCCCTCCCCAGAGGTTGAGAGATGAGACTGAAAGTTCTAATCTTCTGGTCATACGGTTGGCTCCTCTGGCAACTAGCCCCTATCCTGTGGTCATCTAGGAGCTTTCCAAAAATCACCTAATTAACATAAACTCAAGTGTGGTTAAAAGGGGCTTGTTATGAATAACAAATGACACTTTTATCTCCCTTATCACTTGGGGAAGTCCAAGGACTTAGGACTTGGCGCCAGGAATAAGGATGAATACCAAATATATATTTCCTATTATAAATCACCATATCACAATAGGTATTTTGGTAGGGAGGCAAAGGAGTGAAGAAAGTGACAAGGGAAAGAGAAGAAACCCAAAAAAAAAAAAAGAATTATTACTGCAGACAATTGAAGCTTAATCCTGTTGGAGAATCTCTGACAAATCCTGTAGAATTGTAGAAATTTGCTTTAGAATTTTCCTCCTTAAAAAAAAAAAAATTTCCTCCTAAACTATTCTTTCCCTTAATCTATTTATTTAGTCTAAGACTAATTAATATCTTACTGTTTTATTCTAGTGTATAGCATGTTTTGATTTCTAGTAAGGTAAATTCTCTTTCCTATTGCTATTCTTTTTAAAAGCTAATAATGTTTTTTGGGTTTTTTGTCATTGTTGTTTTTTAAGTAAGCTCTACACCCAATGTGGGGCTTGATGTCACCACCCTGAGATCAAGGGTAGCATGCTCTATGACTGAGTCAGCCAGGCACCCCAAAGCTAATAATGTTTATACATTTTTCCTTCTGTTTAATTTTTAGAATAAGCTAATCATGATTTTTTTTTTTTTAATTCTGAGGGTATTTGGGTTGGAATTGCTTTGCTTTATAATAAATACTGAGTCTTCCCATTCAGGAACATGATATATCTCCAGTTTAGTTGGGTGTTTTATATGTTTGTAAAAGTTCTATTTTTTTTACATGGATTTTGTACATTTCTTGTTTCATTTTCTCTTCAATATTTTATAGTTCTTGTTGCTACTCTGAATGGGATCTTTAATTTATAATATTTTATTTATTTATTTTTTAAGTAATCTCTATGCCCAAAATGGGGCTTGAATTCACGACCCCAGGATCAAGAGTTGCATGCTCTACTGACTAAGCCAGCCAGGCACCCCTAATTTATAATTTTAAAACATGTATTTGTAAGAAAGCTATCCATTTCTGTAGGTTGCCTATGTGTGCAGCCATCTTACTAATTAGTTATCGACAGGCAAACTTTTATCCCTTTACATTCTCCTCCTTTCAGACTCTCTCATATCAGTAGTAGTAGACACAATTTGGCTGCTTTTTCCCCCACCTCTTCCCCTTGAGATTAAAGACAAGATTTTATGTTTCTGACTATTCTAA
This sequence comes from Phoca vitulina, assembly GCF_004348235.1. Taxonomy (NCBI): domain Eukaryota; kingdom Metazoa; phylum Chordata; class Mammalia; order Carnivora; family Phocidae; genus Phoca; species Phoca vitulina. The sequence continues at coordinate 4,181,477 of NW_022589726.1, forward strand.
CTAGATTTTACTTGCCTTTTGGGATCTATCTAATTTCCACTATTACCACCACACATCAGTCCCCTGGAATACACTTTTTCTACTTTAACATTCTAGCTCAAATAGAGCTAGAATTCAAAAAAAAAAAAAAAAAAGAACTTTAGTAAATACTAATGACTATTAAAGGACATGTTACAAACAACAACAAAAACCATATTTATGTAAGTGCAGAATTTTTACCATAGCACTGTTTACTTACTTTAAAAGTATAAAGAACATTTCTTCCCAAGTGTCAACATATTTCTTTACACTGGACCTGGGCTTGATTTTCATCATTAATTCTATGGACATCAAAAAGAAGTAGAATAACTTGTATAAAATCTCCTTGCTTTTGGAGTACCTGGGTGGCTCTGTCAGTTAAGTGTCTGCCTTTGGCTCAGGTCATGATTTTGGGGTCCTGGGATCCAGCCCCACATCCTTGCTATTGATTTTATGTTAATAACCTGTATACTCTATAATGTACTATATTATGCTCTTGAAAAATACAAATATAAATTTTTCCTAATAATGTGACTTTTTCTTTATTCCTTGCCCGAGTCCAAACCGAATTTCAAATAAATCTTTATACATGATAATCTGAGTTTCTGAACTTTAGTAGTAATATGGCATTGTCATTAAGAGGTTTGAAACTAGACAGACCTGGATTTGAGTCCTGACTCTACCAATTATTAGATGTGTGAGTGTGTGAAAATTACTCAACCTCTTTGAGATTTAGTTTTCTCTTTATAAAATGCTACTAATGGGGTGCCTGGGTGGCTCAGTTGGTTAAGCGACTGCCTTCGGCTCAGGTCATGCCTGAAGTCCCAGGATGGAGTCCCGCATCGGGCTTCCTGCTCGGCGGGGAGTCTGCTTCTCCCTCCCCCCTCTCATGCTCTCTCTCTCATTCTCTCTCTCTCAAATAAATAAATAAAATCTTTAAAAAAAATGCTACTAATATTATCTGCCTCATAGGGTTGTCAAGATTAAGGAGCTCTAGTTTGGCAGTTAGTGCATACTATTTTTTCTGTTGCCACAGTTCTTATTTTCCTAGGCATTATTTGATATCCTATTGTTTATGCTCAATATTTTAATTTGAGTTGATCTAATAAAATATAAAATCTTAGGAAAACAGTGAACTCTGAGATTGATTCTATAACACTATCTACTTCCTTCTAATATTCTAATCAGAATCTCAATGGTTCCAAGCTTTTTATTAAGGCTTTTTGCCCTTAACTATAGAGTTGGGAGTTCATACATTAAGAAGTCAGGTTATTTTTATTCTTTTCAATGGCATGGGTCACAAGAGAATATTCCTTTCAAAATACAGAGTTGAGGAATAAAAGATAAATAAGAAGTCAGGCTGTGTGAGGCATAAATTGGAAATATATTGTATTACACCGTAAGAGATAAATGAATTTATAGCATCAAAATAAATGACTCAATGTATTATTTTTGCTATAATTTCAGGCCATACTAAATTACTTGCAGTTTCTTGGCCATACCATGAAGTTTTATCTCTCTCTACCTTGACACATCCTGTTTTCGTCTTCCTGGAATTCCCTTTTCTCCACCACTTTTATCTATCTAGTCTATTAGCTCTTCCCAGTGAGCTAATACAATATATGTGTGCTTTCCTAATGCAGTGTTTCAGGTCATACTGGTAAATATCACCTTCATCAGCACCAGATCAATTACTATGCTTTTTGTAAAGCCCTTTCTCTTCTAGGGACTTATTACTTACCTCTGCTCTTGTACTTATTGTATTATATTATTACATTATTACTTTTGTCTGTCTCTGTCCCTTACATTACTGTGAGCCTGACCACCCATCACATATTTGGCATCTAGAGGTGAGTTGTAAACGTGTGTTAAATGAACTGACACTTACATTGCACTGTTCATGTCCCTTGACTTATCAAACCCCTAAACTTCTGAACTACTCAGCTATCCGTTCATTCCCCCTATTTGTTTATCTATCCCACCCACTTATTCTGTCCATTGACCCCATCGATCCATCAATTTTATCCATCTGCTTATCCGCTCCATTAGCCTATGCATCCATTCCATCTATCCCATTCATCCCTGTCTATCCAGAAAATACTTAATATGTGATTTGTAACACTGTGATTGGCACTAGAGATAAAAAATGAGAAATACGTAATTTCCTGTTTCAAGGGACTCATAAAGGGGAAGTGGAACAAGCTAAAACATAAATCACTCTTCTGTGTTTTGTAGTGATTAATGTAAGAAGTTAACGTAATAATAGCACTATTTTTAATTAACTGCATATTTTTATTTTCCAAAATTACAGTAAGTATTTGTTTACAAGTGAAGTGGGGTTTTACTTTTTTCTTGGAATTGAGCAATTTTATGGCATAAGAGATAATATTAATGTTCCAGAAAAAATATAGGTCTGCTTTTTCCATAATCCAGTAGACTTTTAAAGCAATAGTAGATAATGTGGTGTCTTCTGATATAATAATAAAATAATAAAGCAAAATGTATGAGCATATTTTATTTATTTTTATTATTATTTTTTCAATTTAAATTCAATTAAGTAACATATAATGTATTAGTTTCAGAGGTAGAGTTCAGTGATTCATCAGTCTTCTATAATACCCAGGGCTTGTATGAGCACATTTTAATGTTTATGGTTTTTAAAATATTTTTTTTCAGCCAGAAATAGATAACTGTTCTATTTTAAGAAATGAAATTAAGAAATAAAATTTTAATCATAGATCCAAACAAGATTTTAAAATGTATTGCACAATTGTAATTGAAAGAACAGAGAAGAAAGGCCAGCCTCCTTCCGCAAGTGGGTAAAAGGACCAGGCCTTGGCTCTCTTACCCCACTGGCCATATGAAACCAGAGAGTGGAAGAAAGACCAGGAGAGCATACTATGCATGAACACTGAGCCTTAACATGGTGTCCCTACCGACTAGTAAAATTCAGCCCCTTCCCCCAAAAAGATTCTGATTGATGGGATGAATAACTCTTCATCCCAGTGGTCACCGTAAGCCCAGAGGTACTCAAGTGTTTTCTCAAGACTCACAGTGCTCCCATCTCAACCTTGAGCAGAATTCTATCTTCTATGTTCTGAGGTCAAAACATAAGGAGAGGATGAATGTTTGCATTTTGCAAAATGTTATTTTATCTGTGGATAAAATTATTGCTATGACTTAGGGGATTTGGAGGCTAAACAAAGAATGTGAAATAAAATTTTTCAAGCTAATTACACTATATTTTTATAGTTTAAATCAGATTATATTGTTTAACATTAAAAGTAAGCATATTGGTATTCTGTTTAACCTCTGCTAGATTTAAACAGTTAAATGTTCTCATTGAGTATCTTTTGCTAATAAATAAATTGCATCTAAAACTACAATTAACTTGCTATTTCCTCTAATATGATGTGCATGTATTTTAATTAAAGTTATAGAAAATTATGTGTTTCAAGACTATAAATGGCAAATGATTTAATCACATTGTATCATTAAATAAATCTCAATGGAAGAGAGAACAACTTAAATCTAAACAAATATGCCTCTACTTTTACTACCAAAAGTTATCTAAAACCAACATGCACTATCTTATTTTAGTTTTTTTTAAATTGTATTTTGAAAGACTTTGTATTTCCCCTGTTTTGCTGCCTATTTTTATCAACTGGAATAGATTTGATAATTGGGTTATTTCTGCCATTTTTGTGTACATAAAAATTCAAGCCTGCTGTAAATATGTATTTGTAAAAAAAAAACAAACTTCAAAGCTGAAAAGATACTGTAAAATATTTTATCTGAAAGCTTATTTTGGTAAAAGAAGATAGATAAATGAGAAAGTTCGCTACTATGAAAATAAATAATCAAATTGTTTTTGTAATGCTCTACTCTGTATTTATTCTAGAATTAAAAGATTAAATTAAAGCTAAGTAAGAGTCCAACTATTTTTATATTTTTAGCAAAGTAGAAAATAATCGCATACTGCTCATTCCTTTGGCTTTCCATTACTAACTCTCATCTGGAAGGTTGCATAGCATAGTATGTTAATTGATTCCCAAGGGTATAATATAAACTTCCCTATAAAATATGATCTATATACTAATCTTTTGACAATAAGTCAATGTAATATTCTTTAGGAAATACAGAAACTAAAGGAATTAACAAAAGATATCCATATTTCATAGTTAAAACAAAAGCACATAATTTATATCAAAGTACTTTGAAAGATAGAGAGTGCCATGCAAATATAAAATAGTAATTTTTAAATTTTTAATCTTACCTTTCCTCATGTCTTTCCTATTTATAGGGCTTCTTTACGCCTTTCATGTGATCCCTATTCCACTTAAACTGTTGGCCAATCCTTTCAGGCAGAGAATAAGAAAGAGATAAGGAACTAATAAGCATGGTGTTAGGCACTTTAAATAGTTCATTTAATCTTAGAGCATGAAAAATCTTGTTGTTGGATAGGCCAGATGTCTGTTTCTCTTGTGGCCATAGAAGAAATGGGTCGTGGTTGTTGTTTTGTTTGTGTCTGCTTTTGTCTTGATGTTATTATTTCTGTTAGTTTCCTTGCTGCTACTTTAATGAACTTGAAACTTTTAAACAAAACAATAAACTATCGTCTAATGATTGGACTGGAAGAGATCTTTAAGGATCCTTGGGCCCAATCCATTCTTCATTGTAGAGATAAAGAATCTAAGGGCTACTGGGAGGAGCATCACAAGGACTAAATGCCGCAAGCAATAGTTAACTTTTTCCTGGTCATTCTTAAACTACTTCTCTGTTTAGCATCTATAAGTGTTAGGATAGAAGTATGCCCCAGGTGCTATGATAGCATGAGGAGGGATACTTAACAGAGGGGTGTGTGTGAGAGAGAAAGTGAGAGAGACAGACAAGAGACCTCAGCACCCCTGTGAACAACCAGGAGGGAAATGGGTGGGGAAAGGCTTCTTGCAATGATTGACACATTAGGATCAATAAGGAGTAATCTAGGCAAAGATAAAGAGAAAAGGGCATTAAACTCAAAGGAAATAGCATATAGAAAGATATGAAAGTTCAGAGAATATAGGTGTGTGAAACTGAATGAGGAATTGGATTGATATAAATGACCAAAGGAAGAACATCTCTGAAATGTTTATTACTTCTAAAGAAAATATCAATATTATGAAGACTCAAGAGGGAAATTCTCAAGAGTTCTGAAAGTGTTTATTTTAATGAGCTTGTATTTTAATTGTTCAGCCTCCTCCGCGCCCCCCCCCCCATGTTTTTCTTTTTTGCCATGGCTACCAGGAAGCTTAATGCTTAATATTGTATTTAATTATGGTAACCTCTCTGAGACTTGTTTTTCTTATATAATTATATAATTATGTTTATCTATTTTTTTCATTCCCTTCTCAGTTACTTGCTTTTAATGATTTTTCTCTTGTTTTAAGTTGTCTCTAAAAAATTATTTGTGTTTATTTATTGATGGCCTGGGAAAGTCCCTGATATGGAAGAGAAGGGAACATCAGAAGAAACCCTGCCTAATTCCCTACATTCCAGGGCTGCCCCTGTAGTGACCAATGGTTCCTTTTGTGAATGTAGAGAATAATTTTTTGGTGATAATAGACGCAATTCAATGGTGTAGCCATTTAATTAAAATGTCAAAGCTTAGATGCGAATAGCAAAAATGAAGATTGGTGGCTCAAGCACAGAATAATCTTTTATAACAATCAAAGAATTTCCTTTATTTCTTCCAGTGATTCAAAATTTAAATAAGCTTTTTATATTCCACATAAAATACACAGTTAAAGTTTCCAGGAAGGTATTTTTTTGAATTCTATTTTTTTTTAATTGATTCTAAAATTTTTTTTTATTGATTCTAAAACTGTTATGACAATGTTATGGACTGAATGTTTGTATCCTACTACCAAGTCATATGTTGAAATCCTAACCCCCAATGTGATGGTGTTAGGAGATGGGCCTTTGGGAGGTGATTAGGTCATGAGGATGGAGCCCTCATGAATGTGATGAGTACCCTTATAAAAGGGACCCCAGAAAATTCTCCACCTCTTCTACCAGGTGACAGACAGAGAGAAGACTGCTGTCTATGAACCAGGAAGCGGGCTCTCACGAGACACCAAATCTGTTAGTACCTTGATTTTGGACAGACCAGCCTCCAGAACTGTGAGAAATAAATTTCTATTGCTTATAAGCCATTAAATTTATGGTATTCTGTGAAAGTAGCCCAAACTGACAAGACAGACATGGCGTGGTAAGTACAAAAGTAGAATTCTCCTATGAAGTTGTCATAGAAAAGGGAACTTTGTGCTGGTTCTTGGTCAGCAGCAAGAAGTTTGCTAGGTGGGTATCTGTGCTGAGGAGTGAGGATTGTGGTGGGGAAGGAATTTCATATGCACACATATAGGACCTTTAGAGAAGAACAACCTGGTCGGATAGGCTGGACTATTAGATATGGCAGGATCCTTTGTGATGGCAGAATCCAGAGTGAATGACTGACAGAAAGGTATAGGGGTGGGGGTCAAGATCTCTCTAAGGCAGGATACTACCTTTCTTTATCCTTGTATTTCCTTTAGAAATTTATATAAAGGAGGATTAATAAGATCTACATATAACAGTCTTCTTCACAAGGTAAATAAGTCCACAAAAAAAAAACAAAACCCAATTCATATCTAGATGTCGGAGATATTTATCACTGCAGTTACTTTAATATGATGTGCAAGAGAGATGGAAGGTTAGAGAAAATTGAGATGGGCTTGAAAGGGCAGGCTGACATCTGTAGTTCTTATTCTTTGATCTTTGCCTCTGGTCTTTGATGTTATAACAATTATTAAATAGCAGTTTGATAATGGTGAGTACTGTAATTGGGGAACCTTGTAATTTTGCAATGGTGAACATTCAGTACAGCATTAACGTGATTTTCAGCAGTGTGCCCTGATTAGGCCAGGCTACTTTCATTTAGCATCACATTATTTTCTGTTTATTATCGGGTGTAATCAAGACAATGAACTTATATAGGCTGGAATAGCACAACTGCCCATACGCTATGGCTGTGTCAGTGGGTGGACTGAGCTGAAGCCCGGCCTCCGTGTTCATACTGGTTATTTTCATGACTGATTGTCAAGTATGCGGCTGGACTGACAATGTAACCAGTCACTCCGATCTGTTGTGCAATAGTTACTTTGTACTTCTGAATTTAACCCCTATGGATCAAAAATATTGCCAAGGTAAAGCTTTGTCTAAAAATATAAGTTTTAGGGCGCCTGGGTGGCTCAGTTGGTTAAGCGACTGCCTTCAGCTCAGGTCATGATCCTGGAGTCCCAGGATCGAGTCCCACATCGGGCTCCCTGCTCAGCGGGGGGTCTGCTTCTCCCTCTGACCCTCTCCCCGCTCGTGCTCTCTCTCATTCTCTCTCTCTCAAATAAATAAATAAAATCTTTAAAAAAAATAAAAAAAAAATAAAAAAATAAAAAATAAAAATATAAGTTTTATAGGTTATCCATTTTGCTATCACTTCTTACTTCTGTCCTTGTTACTCTATTGCCTAAGCTATAAATCAAAATTCTCACAATTACCACTAAATCTATCCCATATGACCATGGCTACAATAAAAACAGATACTATTCTATATGAGGAATAGATGTGTTTTTTTAAGGGTTTCATGTAAAGATTTCAAATCCAATTTTTCCGTTGCTTCCATTAACAAACAGACAGATGTATCCACAGAAAATTTGTTAGCCCCAAGGAATAATAAAATCACTCTTAAGGAAGCAGTGGATCCTTTACAGTAACCATTTTAAAGGAAAATATCATTATGAATATATCCCTGAGAAAATAAAACAACTCTTCCATATTACTACTAAAGAATTCTTTTGTAGACAGAAGTTTCAAAGGCTGCCCATAAGCTATAGAATAAAATCTAAATTTTTAGTATGATATCCTCGTATTAACTTACCAACTTCCTCTGCACTATTCTTCCCCAAGAGATCTCTGCTCAAGTCTTACGTTTTTCTTGCCAGTCTCTGAAGATATGCTGTGATCTTGCTTCAGGACCTTTGCATTCAAACTTCCCTCGCTCTATGCTTAGCAAGCTTCTATTCACTTTTTCCTCCTCTTACTGCTATTTTTGTGCTTACTCGACGACCTATGTCTATTACATTATTTAATTCTCACGAATAATCATATATGTGCCCATGGATTTAGTTGCACAGGTTCATTGTAACAATAAGAAGAAGAAAGAAAAACTGGAAAAAAATCAGCATCTAACAATAAAATATTGATTAAATAAATATGATACATCTATATAATGGGATACAATGCATCCATGAAAATGATTTTATAGAATAGTTAATATTATGAGGAGATATTGACAATGTACTGTAATTTTGAAAAGCAGATTATAAAATTCTATATATAAAAAATCCTATTTTTTAAATATATAAATGCATAAAGGAATGAAAAGATATATGCTTAAAAAGAATATTAAACTAATTTAACATTGTCTTTTAGATGGCAGAATACCAGATAGTCTTTGTTTTTCCGTAATACTATTATTACTTTCATAGAGAGAATTAGTAATTATTTTAAAAGTCATCCATCTGTTTAGATGGCTATTTCATCTAGGTGGATTACAGGCTCCTTTATATTATAGTGGTAATTAATATATTATATTTATTTTTGTATATAAGGAATCTACCATAGTGGCTGGTACAGAATAATCACTTAAAGATTTGATAGATGACCAGTAGTATGGTGTTTGTCACTGCCAGTTTGTTGATTAAAACTCTTTACATGTATGTGTAACTCCTTTTTTCATTTCATCCATGAACTATACATTTTTTTTACACATAAGGCAAATTCATAATTTATTAACTTCTAGGAACTATTATATTTTGCTGCTTTAGACTTTGGTGAACCGCAGAGGTGGTTCTTATAGAGAAAAACTCGTATTTTTCAGAATCAACTTTTGCTCCATAACAAACCACCCAAAATTTAGGAGCTTAAAATAACTACTATTTCTCATGGTTTTATGGGTTGGCTAGGATTTCTGGCCTGGGCAGACTTTAGCTAGGGTCATTTGGTAGTTTGATGGGGCTGAAAGTTGTAGAATGCTCTCACTACATGTCTGGTGGTGGGCTAGATGTCAGCTGGGGCACCAGGGCTGACTTGACCACAAGCCTAACAACCAGCATCAAGCTGGGCTTTATCACACTATAGTGGTCATAGGGTTCCTAAGAGCAGCAGGAGAACAGCCCCAATGCTTAAGCACTTCCAAGGCCCTGCTTGCTTCTTGTGTGTATGTCTCATTGGTCAAAGCAAGAGACATGGCCAAGCCTAATTTCAAGGACTGGAGAAAGAGATTCCACCTCTTAATGGAAGGAGCTGTAAAGTCACGTTGCAAAACGATGTATATATAAGGATGGGAAGAATTCATTGCCAGTTTTGCAATCTATTGCAATTTATAATAGTGACATTATTGGAATGATGGAAGATATTCTAGATATATTAAATACATATTTCAGATTTGAATAAATATTATAGCTTTTGATTAAAAAAAGAATAGAATGTTTACCCATAGTTTACCTTAGTTGCTCAATACATGTGATTATTATGTACTGAAGGAAATTCATCCCCAGAGCATGAAACAATACCGTGAGTGAGTAGTCAGTGACTGAAATGTAAGCTTCAAAGTAGGGAATGGTAAGTGAGAACGTTGAAATATAAACTAAAGCAAGATGACAAAGGGCTTTGATGCCAAAGTTAAGGAGCTTAGATTTTATCCTATAAACAGTATAGAACCTGGGAGGATGTTAGGCAGAAGAATGGTGGTCAGATCGACTTTTGAAAACCTTAATCTGAGGTGATATGAGGGTGAATTGTAAGGGGAGTAATTAGAAAGCTGCTGGAATTTCCAGGCCAAAGAAGAAAAGGGTCTGATCTTGGGGAATAGTATACAGTTGGAGAAATTGTTAGGAAGCGTAAAATCGCAAGTTTTTGTTTGTTTGCATTTTTTTTTTTTTTTTAGACTGGTGGTGGGGATAAAGGTGAGGGAGATGTAAAGAAATAACTCTTGGATTTTTACTTTGCATTTCTGGGGGGCATGTTATTCCACCAATGGAAATGAACAGAGGGATGGAAGAGGAGATGAGTTTTATTGTGGAGTATTGAGTTTTATTTAAAAAAATTTTTTTTGAAGTTTTATTTACTTAAGAAATCTCTATGCCCAACATTGGGCTCAAACTCACAACCCTGAGATCAAGAGTCACATGCTCTTCTGACTGAGCCAGCCAGACAGCCCTAGTTTTAAATTCTTGTGGGGCATTCAGGAGAACTTTAGTAGGCAATGTGAGTCTACAGCTCAAAGGAATGTCTAGACTAGAATTATAGATTAAGGCAGTGATGTGCTGGTATATGTTTAATAAGCAGCTCTGGGGTGAGTGGGAGTCTTGATTTCCAGCATTTGCCAATTTCTGTCATGTAATACTCCCACAGTAGCCAATTTCGAGCAATCAATGTGATATCACTGACCATGGAGCTGGGAAGAAATTGGTATAAGCCCCTGTTGTAAGCTGTTGGGAGTGGGCTCCAGAACACCATTGGTAACCAATATATTTTGGGTCCAAGTATTTTATCTAAAATAAATCTAATTCTCAAAAATCCCAGCAAAAAAAGGTATTCTTTTTTTAATGAATACATGGCTACTAATGTTAAAGCTGGATTCAAACCCAGCTCAGTCTAGCTCCAAAAACCATGCTTCAGAGTTAGTCCATGCATTTTTGGTCGTAAATAATCTAATTTTCTTAATTGTCTCTTTTTTTTTTTCTGCTTAGGAAACCACACAAATTCTGTAGTTGCACTTTATGTTGAAAAGTTATTGTGGAGGAAGTACATACTATATTGGAAATAAGGATAAATGTTTCTGAACAGAATGTCAGTTTCTGGCTAAGGCCCTGATTACTTCTATCAAACATATATATTAGAGATATTAACATATTACTCTGTGTCTGCCTATATTCTTAGGTTGGGTTCTCCCTTGAAGCAAAGCCTGAGAGTGATTTCTTTTTTTTTTTTTAAGATTTCATTTATTTATTTATTTATTTATTTATTTATTTATTTGACAGAGAGAGAGAGAGACAGCTAGAGAGGGAACACAAGCAGGGGGAGTGGGAGAGGGAGAAGCAGGCTCCCGGCCGAGCAGGGAGCCCGATGCGGGGCTCATTCCCAGGACCCTGAGATCATGACCTGAGCCAAAGGCAGACGCTTAATGACTGAGCCACCCAGGCGCCCCTGAGAGTGATTTCTTGAAAAAGTGTTTTATTGAGAAAGTTCTTTCTAGGAAAGGCGTGACAGAAGGGTTCACGTGTGGTAGTCAAACAATGTTAGTGCTTTTCTTCTTCCAGAAACTATATGTTGAATATGGGTTTTGAACGAAAGAGAAAGAAAATAGCCTGTTTCCAATTACTTTAGGATTATATAACAATGAGAATCTCTGAATCTGCACAATTTCTGTCCTGAACATTAGTATTGCTACAAATTTTTGGCACTGTGCAAAAATTTTGGAAAGCAAGCCTTATTCTTGGTAAATTGAAAGATATTAATCAATTTTTATTTCTCTTATTTCAGAAAGCTATTTGAGGGAAAAGGACACCATTGGTAAGGGTTTTCTTTTCCTCTGACTGAATTTTTCTATGCCCTTTTCACGGTCTTAAATTGAGAAAAACTGGCTCACCTGACTAAGGTCCCTGTAGAAAGGCACTAATCTTCAGCTGCTTAGTAAACTCTGCAGATTAGGAGGTTTAGCTAAAAGACTGTAGAACAAAAAATGCAAAGCTGTATTCACCTTATAGTTGGGTCAAGACTAGACAAAAATGTGAAAAAGACAATGTTTTTCTTTGGTGTTCCTGACCTCTCCTTTCACACCCCCTTTTCCATCCTTTTTTTTTTTTTTTTTTAAGATTTTATTTGTTTATTTGAGAGAGAGCATGAATGGAGGGGAGGAGGCAGAGGGAGAAGGAGAAGCAGACTCCCCACTGAGCAGGAAGCCCGATGATGAGGGGCTTGATCCCAGGACCCTGGGATCATGACCTGAGCTGAAGGCAGACACTTAACTTCCTGAGCCACCCAGGCGCCTCTTGAGTAATAGTATAATAGTATTCCCATTTCTTTTTGTGGAATTACCTTTCAGCTATTAAGTGAATACTTGATGAGACTATAAATCAAGGTACCTGCTGAGGAGTGGGCAGACAACACAAGAGTCAGTCTGACTCTTTCTTCCTGGTTCTTTGACTCTTTAATGGAATAATTCAGGGATGTGGGGAAAACAATCGTTGGCTCCTCTTGTTCTACGAAATCTCTCTGCCAAAACAATTGAACAGTGCCTATTCCTGAGACCACTACAGCTTCCTGGTTTTTGTCCTTTCTCATCTTGCCACTTCAGGCTTTTGCTTCCCCTCTGTGAGAACTTCATTGTCTTCCAACACATTCTTGCTTAGGTTAGCCAGGGAGGCTTCTATTGCTTACAACCAAGACTCACATCTGACTCAAGGTGTGAGGAGACCTGATGGCTCTCTGTGAACTACTTAGCATCTCTGGGTTTTGTTTTTGTTTTTGTTTTTTTTCATGTGTGAAAAGGAAGTGGTCAGACTGCATGGTTTCTAATTTCCCCTCCAACTCTAAAAAGACATAAATATATAAAGCTAGCTCTCCTTAGAAGTCTTTAGTAATTCTGAGCATTTGCCCATTCCTAGGTGAATAGGTTGGGGGCTAAAGCACTTTCCCATTAACTATGACTTCTAATTTGGTTTCTTAGCGTGCCTTCAGCCTCTAGACCTTGGAGTCCGTTTAAGGTCATTTAAGTAGAGGCCCCGTCTGTGGTATCTGAATTATCTGGCTAAGCATCCTAAACTCACTGGATATTTGCCAACCATATGCCAGATCAGGGTCTGTCAGAATGGCCTCATTTTAAAAGACTATTTAAATGCAAGAGAAATTACATTTGAGAGAAAGGAAAACATGGGTAAAGAGCCCAAGGAACTGGCACAGCTGGGTATCATTAGCAATAATCAAACCTTACCCAGTACGAAAAGCAACAGGAAGTGAGATGGGGCACTGTATGTATGTATGTGTTGGCATGAGTATGTATGTATTTATGTGTATGTTTATAGGTATGTATGTGTCTTTGTAAGAGAGTAAGTGTGTAACTTTTTTTTTTAATTTGTTGCCTCTGCCCACTTTTCCCACTCACTTCTAACTTGAATCTCTGTACTGTATCCCAGTGGGAGTACTTGATGTGTTGAAATCAGCTTAGAATTTCAGTCTTTGAGGCAGTGACTTTGATGCTACAGACCCAGAGGAGGCTTAAATAATTACTTTATTAACCGGGGGAAAAAGTGCAAATACTAAACAGTTGCTGGAGAATCTAAGATGTTTGAAGAACAGATCCATGAAAGATCCTATCCTTTTTCTCCAGTTATTACATATTTAATAATGATTAATCTTCTAATTATAAAATAATACCTTTATTTAGAAAATAATAACTTGAAAAATAAATGAAGTATATATAAAGGAGCAAATAAATATTACCTATACTCCTACCACCCAGAGGTATCCATTATCAATATTTTGGAATGTATCTTTTCATTTGCAGAAGATGGTCTTTAATGCAATAATCCAAATTTGGGATTTACTGAGCCTAGTTTGGAAATTCTTCTAATTCTGAACATGTGTTTGGTCACCAATTTGCTAAATAGGAACAAGACAAGAGTTCCCTTAGCAACTCTTAACTTTTTACAAATAGACTTTTAAAAATAACTGTCCTGCAGATTTTCTTTTTGAAGCCTGTAAGTATTTTACTTTTGCTCCTCTCCAGCCCCACTCCCTTTAACTCACTCTACTATACCATCCTCTGCTCTCTTCAAGTGTAAGCCAAAAGTCCTCACAACTACACAAATCCATATTACATACCTAAGTAGGAAGAGATAGTCAATAATAATAATTGAACACATGTGGCAGGTACCACACCTAAGGCTTTTTATGTGTCATCTCATTTAATCCGCACAAAGCCTTATGGTAAAGATACTACTAATATGTTTATTTTACTGGTAAGGAAACTAAATATCAGAGACATTACGTGACTTCCTCAAGATGGCCATAAGCTAGTTACTGGTGAAGCCAACATTTCAGCTCAGGTTTATCTGATCTCAAAGCCACTATGATACTGCAGCATTTGAGACCAAAGAAAAGGCATGCCTAGACAAAATTGTGAAGACATTAAGTCCATGTTTAGTGCTCTCAATGCCCAGCCAGTAGGAGGCTTTTTTGCAAATAGTGTATGATGAGAAGAAAAGTATCCATGAAAGGCTTTCTCTATTAAGGTAAGTGGGATGGTTTGAACATTATGAGGTTCATAGGAAATATTGACCTCTAGAACATTAAAGCTGGCATTTAGAGCTATGCTAAGTATAGTATGATCTAATTAATTCCTTCAATTTACAGATAAAAAACTGAGTCCTGGAGAGGTGAGGTTACAATTTCTTGGCGTAATAGAGTATGGCTAGAATCTGGGTCTCTTGATTCTCTCAACCTAGAGCTTTCTGATCACACCAAGTCCTCTTTGTTTCATAATATATTTGAATCTGATGAAACAAAACGGCTTTATTTATTTTTTTCTTCCAAGATTTTATTTTAATTCAAGTTAGTTAACATATAGTGTAGTATCAGTTTCAGGAGTAGAATTTAGTGATTCATCACTTACATATAACACCCAGTGCTCATCACAAGTGCCCTCCTTAATGTCCATCACCCATTTAGCCCATCCTCCCACCCACCTGCTCTCCAGTAACCCTCAGTTTGTTCTCTTAACTGTAGAGTCTCTTATGGTTTGCCTCCTGCTCTGTTTTTATCTTATTTTATTTTTCCTTCCCTTCTCCTATATTCATCTGTTTTATTTCTTAAATTCCACATATAAGTGAGATCATATGGTATTTGTCTTTCTCTAACTGACTTATTTCACTTAGCATAATACACTCTAGCTCCATCCACATCATTGCAATTGGGGCAATATTTCATTCTTTTTGATGGCTGAGTAATATGCCATTGTATCTATATAGTACATCTTCTTTATCCATTCATCAGTCAATGGACATTTGGGCTCTTTCCACAATTTGGCTGTTATTGATAGTGCTGCTATAAACATTGAGGTGCATATGCCCCTTCAAATCAGTATTTTTGTATCCTTTGGATAAATACCTGGTAGTGCAATTGCTGGGCCGTAGGGTAGTTCTATTTTTAACTTTTTAAAGGAAATTCCATACTGTTTTCCAGAGTGGCTGCACCAGGAAACAAAATGATTTTAAATGGACTTTAGAAGATATTACTTTTCCATTTGCTAGATGAAATTCTCTAGGTTCAATTTTTTTAGGCCAAGACCACGTAATGACTAATATTTACTGTCAAGGTTTTGTATCTTTCTGATATTTTTTCAACAGAAGCACATGAGATTCAACCAATTCATATCACTAAGTTGTAAAATTCCCATGTGAAACTTCTTCTGCACCATCTGTCCTATGTGTCATTTTAATTTATATGGAACCATTTAAGGCAGAAGTTGTGCCTGAAATGGTTCCATATTACAATGTGTATTCTTTTTTCTCTATTTGGCTCTTTGTTTTAATTGTTTAAATGGAAAAATATGTTAAAAACAAAGAGTAACTAAATGAAACTACACTGTAAAACACAGTCCCTTCATGTAGTTTAATCAAACAGTGTAGAAAATAAAAGGATAAATTGATGTGTATAGATTTACATCTGTTTGAATTCCTATGACTTGATCTCAAATATACTTATGTTAGCTCATTCTGAAGTTTTCCATCATGAATTCAGTGCTTTTCTTCAACCCAGAACTCAAGGCCTTATTTAAGCCACTTTACCTTCAGTTTTGAAGGTATTTGTCTTTCCCATTGGTTTTGACCTCAAGCTCGATCTTTGGCCTGAGTTTGACTACTTGAAACAATTAAGATGCAGAAATAACAAGAACCTATCTCATTAGGATAGAAATGATGAGAACAGAATGTCCATTTAGTTTTATTCTGATAAAGTGAGCTGGAATTCCCAAAAGATTGAATAAGAATAGATAATGAGGGCAGGCATTATCAGATTAGTAGACTTATGAAGTAATTCTGTGGATGTCATTTGACTAAGTATGTTTTGGAAAACTAAGCTCTGTCAGCACCACACCCAGGACATTTATTATAGCATGCATTTCATATAAGCATATATATATTTTCTATATTGATGTCTTTTTTTTTTTTTTTTGAGTTTGCTAAAACCTTGGGTGTGTTAAACGAAATGCAGAGAAGAAAGATATCTAAATGCTGGGTGACAAATGAGAGTGATAGATGCCTATAATTTATACATCTAGGAATCTAATCTGTCATCCTTGAGAAGAAAAGCATAGTATATGATTAAGGAGTAATCTACCTTGATAATCTCTTGCATTTAAGAATGCTTGTAAGTTAAACAATTTCATTTATATTTAGGTATTTATGGACATTTGTACATCTTTTAAAATTGAAATATATTTGACATATAATATTATGTAAATGTAAGGTATTCAAATGTTAATTTGATACATTAATATATTATTATATGATTGCCACTATAGCAATACTTAGCACCTCTATCATGTTACATAATTATTATTTCTTTTTAATGGTTATAATAATTAATTTGCTAAGTCTCTTAGCAAGTTTGATAAGTATAATACAATATTAGTGTCTATATTCACTTTACTGTGCATTAGATCTCTAGGGTTTATTTACTACTTGTTGCAAGTTTGTATCCTTAAACAACATGTGTCCTATCCCCCAACCCTTCCTGGTAACCACCATTTTAATCTCTGTTACGAGTTTGCCTTTTTAGAGTCCACTGAATATCATATAGTATTTGTCTTTTTCTGTTTGATTTATCTCACTTAGTATAATGTACTCAAGTTTCATCCATGTTGTTGCAAATGTCAGGATTATATATACATATATAATTTATAAATTATATGAAATATATATTCTGTTATATATATAAAATATTTTATGTATGTGTGTGTGTGCATCATCTCTCCACACACACATCTTTATCCACTCATCCATAGATGGCCACTTAGGATGTTTTTATATCTTGACTATTATGAATAATGTTGCAATAAACGTGGGAGTGGATATATATCTTGATATCCTGTTTACTTCCTTTGGATATATACCCAGAAATGGAATTCCTGGATCAAAAAGTAGGTCTATTTTTAATTTTTTGAGGCATTCCATATTGTTTTCCATAATGGTTGAAATATTTACATTCCCACCAGCAGTGCACAAGTGTTCCCTTTTCACCACATCCTCACCAATACTTGTTACCTCTTGTCTTCTTGATGATAGCCATTCTAACAGGTGTGAGATGATACTTCCTTGTGCTTTTGATTTACATTTCCCTGATGTTTAGTGATGTTGAGCATCTTTTTATATACCTGTTGGCCATTTGGATATCTTTGAAAAATGTCTGTTTAGTTCCTCTGCATATTTTAAAGTCAGATTGTTGTGTTTTGTTGTTGTTGTTGTTATTGAGTTGAATAAGTTTGTACATTTTAATATTCACTAATTATACAGTATTCAGAAATATTCTATGTCCTTATAATATACCTTTGGCACATGACGTAAAGAAAATTGGCACTATTTATGCATCCAGAAATCCTTTTCTCAATTCCCTGACAGTGGCAAAGCCTGAGGGGGAAAAAGAGAGTTTCCACATTTTTTAATGACAAGTCCTGTTCTATGATGTGGGTGATGAAGTCCTATGTGGGGCTTAGATTCATTTACTGTCAAATATTTACTAAATGTTTACTATATGCTAGGCACTGGGCTAGGTTCTGGATACACAGTGGTGAATGAGGTATCTATTACCTCTGCTTGTTGAAGCTTCCAGTCCCATGGACAAGACAGAAAAGATAAATAACCATGAATTGTGAAAATGCTTTAAAAGAAACAAACTGAGAACTCTGGTAGGGAATATTTGGGGTAGAAATGATGGGCAAGGAAGGCCTCTATAAAGAGATGACATTTAAATAAAATACATGGGGGCACCTGGGTGGCTCAGTCAGTTGAGCGTCCAACTCATGGATTCAGCTTAGGTCATGATGTTGCAGTCGTGGGATCAAGCCCACATCAGACTCTGCGCTCAGCATGGAGTCTGCTTCAGATTCTCTCTCCTGCTCTCTCTCTCTCAAATAAATAAATAAATAAATAAATAAATAAATAAATGCAATCATTAAAAATAGATAAATAAATAGAATACATGATGAAGTGGGGTAGGGGTGAGGTGGTGGTTTTGGTTACTACCATTTATTGAGCTATAGGCCTGGTCTAATTTTTTTAATATATTATTTAACAACTCTATAATATGATGCCCACATTACAGATGAACATACCAAGGTTACAAAGCCAGTCAGAAGAGGAGGGGAAATAGGGAGAGGGGGACATAATCCTGGGTCTCACTCCAGAGTTCATCACCTTTGAAGCTATAATTCCATTTCAAGTAAAACTATCATAAAGGAATAACCAGAAGTTAAATTACAAATTTAAGTGAAAGGATGACTCAATTGTCTGTTTTTCAAATTTCTGCTTATCTTTCATTTCAGGAATGAGGAGTGATTTCAGGTTGAGTTACAGTTGCATTTAATAACACTCTTTATTTTCCATTTTTAAATGATATATGTGTAAGAGGCTATAAAATAGGTAACCTTAAAAATTGTAGAAAATAGTCAGATTTACTTGGAAAGAGGCAAAGAAATAGAGTGGGAAGGGAACATGTAAAGTGAAAAAGCAAGAAATAACCACAGAGGAGATGGATTTTGAGTAATGAGAGAAAGTCTTCCAAGTTGGAGGTTAGCCTGAAAGATAGGTTTTTCTCCCTGCTACCTAAAGCTAGTGAGATCTCCAGAGTTACCCCAAATACAATTACAGAAGGCACTCTCAGACATTTTTCAGGAAGCTTGAACAAAGAATATTCACATATAATGGGCACATCTCTGACATTTCCTTAATTCCATGGATTTATGCAAAATTAGGTAGAAACAGAAAACCTAGAGCAATAGAAATTATATTTGATAAAATCTATGCAGCTGGGTTTGAAAGTTATTATACTTTAATTTTTTTTTATTTTTTAAAAGACTTTATTTGAGAGCAAGAGAGAGCATGAGCATGAGTGGGGGGAGGGGCAGAGGGAGAGGGAGAAAAATAGGGAGAAGCAGGCTCCCTGCTGAGCAGGGAGTCAGGATCATGACCTGAGCCGAAGGCAGAGGCTTAACTGACTGAGCCACCCAGACGCCCAGAAAATTGTACTTTTAATGACCGACTATTAAATAAAGCAGGCAGAGAAAATAAAAACTCTTGGTTGATTAGAATATTTATCCTGATCTCAAGTTGGGACCCACCTAGATTATGGTCCTGAAAAAGCTAAGTAAGGAAAGAACATGCCAGAAAAATTACCCAAAACTTCAAAACTTGAAATAAGGCATGTGCATGCATACAGACACACATACACAATGGACATCATGTTTTTCAATATAAACAGGCACAAAGACCACTCAAGGATTGTGCAGGGAATGTGCATAGTTCATAGCAAGGCTTACTATTGACTGAAGACCCAGACTTAGTAAGTTTGCTCTGTTAACTTAAAGACTTGGTCAGGTTTAGATGGTGGTGGAGACGGGTAGAAGAGATAACCCCAGAGATTTATGGCCCATTGGTCATTATCAGTTTATATTTAAACCAGCAATCTTAACATTGCTTTGTTAAATTTCCTATAAATACCCAGCTTCTTAAATGCATTTTGAATTGTCATAACATCTTACTGGTTCTCTCATTAGTTAATGAGTTAAATAAAATCTTCTACATGTGTTAATTTTATATTTGCTTTATAGTCATGATTTTCCTTTTTTTGTTTTTTTTTGAAAATTATACTTTAACATAGAGGATAAAGAATCTACCCACATTAGTAATTTTATTGTGTTTTATTGATGCCCAGTGAAGTGGGATTTGTAATTTGCTATGAATATTTATTCCTATTATTCAATTTTTAATTCACTGTGTACATTTATGCCTGTTAGTTAAACCTCCACAGAGGAGGTTTCATTCTTTTAACTTAGTGCTTTTGCAAACAAATCCTCAAAAATTTTAATTAGGTGAAATATTCAAATTTGGTGGACCCAATTAACATTTGTAGCCGGGACCCTGATGCCCAGAGTAGACAAAGGAAAGGCCAATCTGGTGTTAAAGCTAAGTAGAGCTGACATCTGATTTCCTCATTTGTCTCATTCTCCTTTTGTCCTCCTGTATACACTTTGCAGGGTATTTCGAGACAGGTTTTTTAAAGAGCAGTTGAGTGGGCCAGTAGGTAATATCTGTTTGCATTCTTTTGTTATTTGCCACTCAGTAAAGTGAATGGATACCCAGTTGCTTGACAACAATCACATATGCTTAGGTTCTATGCTTACGGTGTTTCACTGATTTAAAAGAATATAGATTTCTATTTCACAAGTAGTGCTTATTAATGGGTTTCTCCATTTCCTACACTGGAAGTTAATGATAGATAGTTGAGATTGCTTTGAATTATGAGGAAACTTTGATATGAAGAAAGTGTACTGATAATAAAGCGTTCACTTACTGATCACATCTCATTTATCTACATTCCATTAATTCCATACAAAGTCATGCTCTTTGACTGAGTGTTTTGTTTGTCCGCTAACGTGCTAAGGAAAAAACAACTTTTAAAAATTCCCAGCTCAAAGTATCCTGGTATAACAGTTGAAAGTGATAACTTGAGCTTTACTGGGGAGTATATCAACACCAGCAGTATTTTTCACTTCTGTGAAACAATAACAACAACGACGACGACGACGATGATGATGACGACAATGACGATGAAGAAGTTGAAATGTAAATGCTCTAATTTTGTCTGATCACTGTGTCAGGCACCTTCCAATATTGATAGCTGTTTTGTGTGAAACCCATTAGTCATCCTTCTGCAATTGCAAGGGGGAAGGTAGGAGGGACCAGGGAATTGCCATATTACTGTAAAAGAAACTAGGGGCTTCTTTTATGTTTTATATCGACTTGCTTCAGACAAGTCAAATACTTGTTGGATTCCTGGATGTTAAAGTTCCAAAATAAAGTCTCAAGACCGCTCTTCGTATCCTGAAACTTTAACCTTTTCTAAAACAATTATCTTGCTTTGATCCTAACTGGTGAAGTGATATTTGGCTAGTCAGTTAACTTCTCCCTTCTAAGTTTCCTTATTTTGAGGACGTAGTTATTGAAACAGGTGATTGGGAAGATTTCTTTTAAGTAAGCATTTTTGAGTCTTAATTTGGGCCTTTGTCTAGTGATATCCAGGAATTTATAAGCTCTAACTAATTTGTGAGCTTCCTTTTAAAATAATAACACTCGACAGCAGTGTTTACAGTTTACAAATTACTCCCAGCAACAGGTTTGTCCCCTTATAACTAACTGCTTGTAATACATAGTAAATGCTCAGAATATATTTGTTGTGAATTAATACATTCTGCTATAAATGTTTAAATGTTCCTATTTTCTAAGTGTTAGAATAATAATAGATGAGGAAAACATTTGGCCTTCACTCATTTTCTTTCTGGACGTGAGTTAATTATAATCCATTATAATGGAAAGTAAATAATTTCTTAAGTGATTTGCAAAAGGTAGAATATCAAAAGAACATTGGATTTGAATATAGAAGAACTCATTTCTAGTCTGGCTCTGCAACTCAACTGTATAGTTCATATCCCTTACCCGCAAAGTGGGAATAGTATCTCATAGAGTTGTAATATATATGAAAGCACTTCATCATCATCTGTGAAGTGCTTTACAAAGGTGAAATTTTCTCATTCTTTGACTTACACAACCCTACATACTATATTAAGCTCTGTTAATTCTTTTTTCCCCAGGATTAAAATGGAAAACTGGAAAGGTTGATAGACTTATGTTCACACAATCAAGCTGAAAAGCCAGGGTGGTTATGACAAGGTTAAGATCTATTTATCAGAAGTGAATGAAACAGAAAGGTCAACCTTCCTAATCATTTTGATCATCTGGATAATGATGACTGACCAATTAGATTGGCCATTGACATCCATAACAGATGTGATCAGCCCTACCATAGGTAATTTAATGGAAACAACAACCATTAACAACACAGGACTGGAAGTAAAGAAACCTGGATTTAGACTCCTGCCAATGACAAGAAATATGATCAAAAGTTAATCACTCAGCCTTTCTGAGACTCAGTTTTGACTTTTGTGAAATTATGGTTGATTGACTTTCATGTTTCTTATTCGGCATTATTGCTGATTCTTGTTCCAGCCATGTCTTCCGATGATGGAGTTGAGGTATTTTCTTTTTGTCACATTTTTATGTCTTCTCAAATTTATCTGGAACAGCATTTTAAATTATTTTTTATGCACCTACTGATCATTGCATTTTAGGTTAGTCAAAACATCAGTCTTGGCTTTTATGATTTGATGTTTGAAAGGATATTTCCAAAGGAAATTTAAAGAGACTGATAATTAAATTTACCTGTCCACAATTCAGAGAATAAATTTGGTAGGTTCTTTTAATAGCAAAAATGATTTTCTCAACATAGTCCAAATTAATAATAAACCAAAATGATTGTATTCTAAGATTATGTATATCTAAATCATAAAATGAGACTACTGATTTAATTAAATCAGATCAAATAAGGTTTTTCTTCAACAGCACATCATCGCCAAGCTTACAGATATTTTGAAGGTAAGCAAAGCAATATTCTAAGCTCACTTTTAGAGAGAGAAATTTGACTTAGGAGAACTAAACAAGTAGGGATGGTAAACTGTCTTTCAAGGACACTGGAGAAAGTGTCTCCCTTGAGACATGTAAATGTGAATCAACCTAGTGAAGCAATTCATGAATCAACCTTAAGTAACTATAGTGAATCAGTATCTCCCTATGATATCATATACCTTGTCACCATTTATTCATTTCCCTATCAACCTTCTTTGGCTGCTATAAAGGCCAAATAAGCAAAGAAGTGATAACTCAGGTAAATGCCTCAGGGCTGTAAAGTTTTCTTGAGATGAGATCAAGCAGGACAGGGGCTGAGTACTGGGTCTTTGCAGCTGGCCGCCCCTTGTAGCTATGTTAGTGTCAGTTACACTGGGTACTTAGTTACCGGTGTAAAGTCAGGGTTGTTTCCAGGAAAGAGAAAGAAAGTAGCTATTGCTTAGGCAATACTGTCTTCCATACATATTATCCAGCATATTCATAAATGACTAATTTCCCAAAGAAAGTACCTGTTCAATCATGACTCCCAACTTTTACTCCCTTCCTTTTAAGCTACAGGGCCACTGGGCAAAATAGAAAAGAAAAAAAAAAAGCTAACAACTTCTTTTACTTGAGTATTACTGAAGTAACTTCCATGGAATCATAAACTCTGAAAAAGTTTATAAAGCACTGTTTTAGTTTGTCAATTTTTCTTAAATTGTGACATCCAAAAATAAAGACATAATTCGAGACTAGTTTGGCATGCATAAAACTGAACTACCAACTCACTTGTTTATATCTGGTAGTTGTTTTTTTTTGTTTTTTTTAACCCAACCTCCATGCCAGATCAACTCAAACTCTCCATTCCCTCAGTAAAACTTACCCATTGAAGCCCACAGTGCTGAAGATCCAAGACTAGGGAGGTCATTCTCCAGTGTACTCTACATGTCTTCTCTCTCAGTTGAGTAGTATGCTTACTAAAACTCAGTTGTGCTTTCCCAAGCTGTTTATGATAATTGCACATGTTCCTGTAATAATGTACTTTGAATATTATATAACAAAATAAATATGAATGCAAAAATAAAATTGTTTTGTGAGAATGAAGTTGACAAAAATTAACTCGAAATGGATCATTGACCTAAATGTAAGAGCTAAAACTATGAAACATCTGGAAGAAAACATAGGAGATGATCTTTGAGATGTTGGGTTAAGCTCAGATTTCTCAGAGAGGACACAAAAAGCACAAACTATAGAAGAAAAAAATCAATAAATTGGACTCTCATCAAAATGAAAAACTTTTTATCTTTGAAAGAAAATGGAAAGGCAAGCCATGAACTGGGAGAAAATATTTGCAAAACATACATCTGATATAACACACATCCACAATAATAAAGAAGTCTCACAATTCAATAATAAGACAAACAACCCAATTAAAAAATGACCAAAAGGGTTGAACAAGTAAGTAAATGGATGGTGGCTGTAAGAGCCAGATTTCTCACTGTTGGAGAGGGAAGTTACAGGATGAGCAAGAAGAGAAGGCTAGAATGAATCCTGTGGTATTGGATTAGAGGTGGAGACATCTTATGTATTAGCTTAATATGTACACAAATGGATAGATACGAGACAGTTATAGATCTGTGGTTTCATACACATAACCTAATTCTGTCTGCTAAGAGGGCATAAGGGATTTCAAGTACAGCTGGGCCTCATCCAAGCAGGAAAGTGGTCTATTCAATCAGGCCTCAAGAACTCATCAGGCACCTTCTCTCTCAGCCTCTGCTGCTCTCTGTGGTCACATGGTGTCTTCAGTATCTCACCTAATGCTGCTACATTTTCCAATTTTTCTTGCAACTGGATTTTCCAAAAATGGCACTTTTATTTAAAAAAATAGCTCTATGTTTGGGTCCACTTATGATCTCTATTTTGTCATTGATTTATAAGTCTATCTTTATGCCAGATCACAGTGTCTTGATTGTTGAAGTGTTACAAAATGGTAGTGTAAGCCCTGAATCATTGGTCTTTGCAAGATTGTTTTCACTCTTCCAAGCTCTTTGCATTCCTATACACATTTAAGAATCCTCATATTAATTTCTACCAAAGACCACTAAAGATTTTGAATAGCATTGTATTGAACCTGTATATCGATTTAGGAAAAAGTCACATCTTAATAGTATTAATTTTTCTGGTCCATTTTATCTATTTAGATTTCTCTTTAGTTTCTCTTGCTAGTGTTTTGTACTTTTCAGTGTACAAGACTTACACATATTTTGTTAAATTTATTATTAAATATTTCATGTTTTCATGCTGTTTAAAATGTTAATTTTTAAAAAGATTTTATTTATTTATTTGAGCGAGAGAGAGAGGGAGAGCATTGAGGGAGAGTGCGAGGGAGAAGCAGATTCCCAACTGAGCAGAAAGCCCAAGGTGGGACTCTATCCCAGGACCCTGAGATCATGACCTGAGCTGAAGGCAGACACTTATCACCTGAGCCACCCAGGTGCCCCAAAATGTTAATTTTTAATTTTATTTTCCAATGGCTTGTTGCATGTATATATGATTTTTTTGTATATTGACCTAGTAGTATCCAATGGCCATGCTAAATTCACATTTATTTTAATAGCTTTTTTGGTAGATTATTTTTGATTTTATACATAAACAATCATGTTTAAAGTCAAAAAGATTTTTTAAATTTTATTTTATTATGTTGTGTTAGTCACCATACATTACATCATTAGTTTTTGATGTAGTGTTCCATGATTCATTGTTTGCATATATCACCCAGTGCTCCATTCAATATGTGCCCTCCTTAATACCTATCACCGAGCTAATCCGTCCCCCCACCCCCCTCCCCTCTAAAACCCTCAGTTTGTTTCTCAGAGTCCATAGTCTCTCATGGTTCATCTCCCCACTCCGATTTCCCCCCCCCCCCA